>NC_086376.1:27105365-27420428 GCF_036588685.1 Mytilus trossulus
CCAACTCATATTAAGTCCATTGGATAGTTTTGTGAAAGATTCTGGCATAAACCTACAAAAATAATCATTATCATTATAATTTTTACTACTTTTTTTTAAAGTTTTGTGATAGAATGAACTCCTGATTTGTAAAAACACAGGCCACAAAAAACTTTAAAATGAAAATTTGTTATGATAAAACAAATTTGAAGAAAGCAAAGAATCTTTCAAAAGAACGTGTTTTGGAAAAATGAATCTGTGTGTATGAAAATGTCTAAATGATACACTCACACCACATCTTCCTATATCTATGAATAAAATAAGCAAAAATTTAAATAAACTAGAGGCTCTAAAGAGCCTGTGTCGCTCACCTTGGTCTATGTGCATATTAAACAAAGGACACAAATGGATTCATGACAAAATTGTATTTTGGTGATGGTGATGTGTTTGAAGTTCTTACTTTACTGAACGTTCTTGCTTCTTACAATTATATCTATAATGAACCTTGCCCATTAGTAACAGAGAAAAATATTTGGTATAAATTTACCGAATTAATGAAAATTGTTAAAAATTGACTATAAAGGGCAATAACTCCTCAAGGGGTCAATTGACCATTTAGGTCATGTTGACTTATTTGTAGATCTTACTTTGCTGAACATTATTGCTGTTTACAGTTTATCTCTATCTATAATAGTATTCAAGATAATAACCAAAAACGGCAAAATTTCTTTAAAAATTACCAATTGGAGGGCAGCAAGCCATCAACCGATTGTCCAATTCATCTGAAAATTTCAGGGCAGGTAGATATTGACCTGATAAACATTTTTATCCCGTGTCAAATTTCCTCAAAATGCTTTGGTTTTTGAGTTATAAGCCAAAAAACTGCATTTTACCCCTATGTTCTATTTTTAGCTGTGGCGGCCATCTTGGTTGGTTGACCGGGTCACGCCACACATTTTTTAAACTAGATACCCCAAAGATGATTGTGGCCAAGTTTGGATTAATTTGGCTCAGTAGTTTCAGAGGAGAAGATTTTTGTAAAAGATTACTTAGATTTATGAAAAATGGTTAAAAATTGACTATAAAGGGCAATAACTCCTAAAGGGGTCAACTGACCATTTCGGTCATGTTGACTTATTTGTAAATCTAACTTTGCTGAACATTATTACTGTTTACAGTTTATCTCTATCTATAATAATATTCAAGATAATAACCAAAAACAGCAAAATTTCCTCAAAATTACCAATTCAGGGGCAGCAACCCAACAACAGGTTAACCGATTCATCTGAAATTTCAGGGCAGATAGATCTTGACCTGATAAACATTTTTACCCCATGTCAGATTTCCTCTAAATGCTTTGGTTTTTGAGTTATAAGCCAAAAACTGCATTTTACCCCTATGTTCTATTTTTAGCCGTGGCGGCCATCTTGGTTGGATGACCGGGTCACGCCACACATTTTTTAAAACTAAATACCCCAATGATGATTGTGGCCAAGTTTGGTTTGATTTGGCCCAGTAGTTTCAGAGGAGAAGATTTTTGTAAAAGTTAACGACGACGGACGACGACGACGGACGCCAAGTGATGAGAAAAGCTCACTTGGGCCTTCGGGCCAGGTGAGCTAAAAAATAAATTATGAAATTGGGAAAACACCCTCAAACTAACTTGCTCATTCAAAATTTGATTTCACTTAGTGAATTTAATGGTTACTTGCTTAACACCCAGCAGACATCTACCTCAACTTAATATCAATTGACCTGTATTTAAGTATAAATGGTTTAGTTTAACTGCATATTTAGTGAGAGAATATTGGGGAAGGGGGTTGAAATGACCTCTCACATTGTTGATGATCCTGATTGACTTTAAGTAGAGAGTAACAACGTGAACTTAAACCTTTTTATGATTGAGTATATACAAAAATACTTTTCTCTTCTAATTATTAGAAATATTAATGTTTAACTGTTTGACTTTAAACTTTCTGCATTATAAAAGACATACAAAACAAACAATTTTCGAACAAAAATTCCTCTGAAGATCCCTTATCACACATTGATCATAAAGAATGTTTTTCTTCACCACAGCATAGCTACCTCCATAATATGGAAATGTGAAATATCAGGCATAAACACTAACATCATTTTAACCAAACTTTTGGAAAGTGACAGAGACAATAAAAGCTATTTACTTTGAACACTGTAATACTGGGTATTCATTTTCATCCTCCATAAACTCATCAGTTAAACCCAGTTGCTTCCAGCATCCTTTTCTATCCCTGTAAAATGTAAACATTCTTTTTTGTAAAATCAATAATACATTTCTTCAACAAATCATTCCATTGTAAAAGATTGAATATGGAATCTACAGAATAAGACTAACACATCTTGTATCTTCTTTGATCGACCATAAACATGAAATCCTATGTGTTTACACAATAACAAAGAACAGTGGTTTTAAATAAATTCTAATAATTAATTTTGATAACTTATCATTTTTTTTAAAATTCATGTATCAAGAGTATTAAAACTTAAAGGTTTTATAGTACATTCCATTGTATGTGCATGACAAATTTGAGGCAGGTAAATGTTCAACCTAGCTTGAATCTTACAACATTGACGACTACATTGTTTCTCTGCAGATATTTTCAGGGATTTTTATGCGGCCTTTCACATTTCTTGTCATCATTGAAGCAATAACAATCCTATTAATGCCCGTTCTGTTCCACAAAATTTGTACTTAAACTGTTTTTCTCATTTTTTCAAAGCGGTTGTATCTTCACAAACATGACAAATAAAGTTGTTAATGTTTTTATTTTTCATATATCAAGCCTGTTTTTATGTTTTTCAAAAATATAACAGATAGGTGATAACTGATGTTGGAGAGTAAAATCTAAATATAACTTGCCCATGGGCAAGGGCTGGGCATTTTCAAAAAAAATCTGAAGCCCTGGGCTAACTTCATCGAGTCATTATTATGTTACCTGCTTTTATCACAGTTAATATCTGACTGTATTTTTCTATTCATTGGACTTCTCAGAGGGCTAAGAGGTCCAGATGACTTTTCTTCCCTGAAAAAAAAGACAATATAAAACATTTAAAAATTTATATTTCAATGAATTCAGTTAGATGTCACAATAATAATATTTGTTTCTGATCCTTCACAATCTGAAAATAAAGGGCAAAATATATATTAGACAAGTTCAACTTGTCACAATTCAAATCAACAAAATCTACCAAATCGTTTTTACACTGCAAAACAGACCAGAATCTGCATGGGTTCTGTTCGCTTCCTGAATATGTATGAAATAAGTGCCACTAAACATTAAGCTTAATAACAATCTGAATCAATAAGGGGGTCTCATTGGGGGGTCCCGATCCCAGATCCCGCTTACTGTTTTGTCAGATTCCCCTATCCAGCTTACAGTCTTCACGCCGAGTGGAAGCCCAGGCAGCCCAGGCTAGTGAAATTGCTCTCGGGCCTGTAAGAATCATATATACAGGCCAACAGAATCTAACTAAAAAATTTCATAAATTGAGCTCCGGGCCTGTAGATTTAATAGTTTGTCATGAAGACTGAGCTTACACTATGTACATAAGCAATTCTCATTTTTTTGTTATTCCCCGGGTCCCACTAGACCTCATTTCTTGTTTAACTATACAATAATTTGACTTTCACCAGTCACGCTTACAAATAATCAGCAATCCCACGTCCACTTAGACCCACCAATAAGGTTTGCATACTTCTTCAGGTTTTTCACTTACCCCAGACTTAGTCCCGCTCAAACTATTGACGTCATACAACAATCACTTTTTCATTGTTAGGGAGCTGAGGTTGTCAATGCTATTAATGTAACGTCCTCATATATAATTTGAATCATGACGGGAAAAAAATATGTCAACCTGTGTGATGTCCAGTAATGGTAGACAAATAGGGATAAGTGTATTGTTTGAACAAAATTATAAAGTTTTACAACACAAATAATATTGTTGGCGCAAATGTATTATAAAAATGTAAGAGCCAACATTCAATCCACAAAATGTATAGATTTAATTAAGTACATTAAAAATTCAACAATAAGTTCTTCTGAAGTCATGTTTTAATCGTTGGTACACGCTTAATCTAAATAAATATTTTACTCTCTACCGCAAGGGTCAAATTGGGCTGAACAAACACTCACCCAGTAAATTTTCATTTTCTACTTAAATAAATTAAAGCTTTGTCAAAACCAAATTTAACCTTCTTGAAAAGTGTTGATTTCTCCGATCTCTTGATCTTCTGTGTGCATCTAAGTCTCTTCTTCTCATTTCAGTTGTCATTTTAAGTCTGTATCGTTCCCACTTTCTTTCTTCCGTCTGTTGTTGTTCTTCTCTGTAACTCCCGCCACTAGTTTACGCACGCGCTCAATCCAAAACAAAGAATTATGAATATTCATAAGATTTTTTATTTTTTGCAAACAAATATCTTTATTTTTTCATGGTGCATATTTTGTTAAACTTCATAATTTGAAGGCAAATAAATATCAAGAAAATATTTTTTGTTCATTTAAGCCAATACACATCACTTGCCTCCAAATCTACTTCCTGTTTGTACATGCTTGGTTTCCCGAAGTTTGATTGGTTAGATCTGTGTTGTTTTTCAAAACGGACGGCGGCTTCTTAGAACAAAACAGCTGAAGAACATCTGATCTACAAAAATATACTATGTGAAAAGTGTATTGGAACTACACACAGAGGATGGAATAGGAAAAGAATTTGCTTTGTCAATGCAGACGCAATTTTGTACATTTTATGAGTGGAACAAGTAAAAATGGCATACAGTTTATGATAAAATCTTGCGGTTGCTTTGTGGCAGTGTCGTTGTGTATTCCATGATTTAGCGGTTGAACGGTAGATAAATGCACTGGTAGAATTTTGAGGGACAAAAACTTCAAGATCTGGATGTACAGTTCCTTGTCAGCGTTATCATCATCATTATCATCAACACCCTCATTTCATTTACAGTCTTGCCTTGATTTCGAAAGATGTCTAAAAGTAGCATTTCAAAGAAGCCTCCACGATTGCGTTTACCATTGAAAAATCTTAGCAATAATTTAAGTTTCTTGAATGCACTTAATATTGCTCCATCAAAAATGAATTCACCAGTCTCCAGCCTTGCCATGAATCTTAGCGAACTCCATACAGGGAGGTAAGGACACTGAACAGTTTTAGTTATTATACTTAAATAGATTCCTTTATTTATCACTTGTTCCTTAAGTTCCTGCTTTTATTCTTATATTACTTAGATATCAATAATTTGTGTTGTGTATTTTCGGCGTATTTTCATACATCATGTACATATTAATACAAATAAGATGCCAGCAATAAAATTATATTTCTACATAATTAATTTGAATGGGTATAAATTGTGGAACCAATAACTACTGTTGATAACAAGATTAGTGTTACATGAAGCTGCGGCTCATAGCTCTTTTGGTTGTGATGATAGTTTTGACAAATTGTGTTCTGCCTAAGATAAATATAAGGATCATAAGAGCTTCATTTTTGCAACTACATGTAGATAAGTGTTACATAAGGTTAATGTACTAATGTCATGATTATTAAAATCAAATTTAAATTTACTTAAAATGTCAAATTAGGTTATGTATTATACACATTTTGTTCCATTTGTCATGTATAACTGTATTATATGATTATTGCATATCTGCAGTTGTAAGTAAATATACGGAATGGCCTTCTAACTCAACGCTCAATTGGACAAAAAATAATTTCCCCATCTCAACTTTGTGGCTAGTATCTAATCTTCTATTTATATTTGAAACATATATTCAACTGTTTCTTACTGGTAAAGTCTTACATTGTACCTATATGTTCTGGTATTAATGCAGAAACTAGAATTTCATTTAAAAATATTGAATGGTGACTATTATATCCCTATCAAAGTAAAATTGCCCAAAAGCATTTCATAATCTCAAGACATGTATATTTTTTTTTATATAAATAATCACATGCATGGAAATGACGAATAAAATTTAATATTGCATTATCAATACCAAAAGGTAGTATTTTGTAATTCTGTAACTTCGATTAACAGTTATAATGTTAACTGTCACAGACAAAATTTATGTTGCATTTTATGTTCCCAAAGGGTGTACAATCATTGGGAAGTATTAATTTAAATGGACTTTGGAAAACTTTTTGCCCCTCAAGTCAAAACATAATCTTACAGCGGTTGTGATGCAAGATGACTTTACTCATTTGTCAATATGTTGATTTATGAAAATTGTATTTTTGATTGAAGTTTATTTTTTATGGCATATGTAAACAGAGGTTCTTTCATGTTATACTACTGTTAAATTAAATTAAATAGAAAACACTGTTGCATAATCAACTGTAATATTTGTGAAGCATATATATATGATATATGGTATATGAATTTGAAAATGCTAGATGTTAATGTCATCTGATTTGTGTTTGAACAAGTATCTTTAATTACCACTTATTTTCAGGGGAGGAACACCAAGAAGAAAATTGTCTTTATCCAGTATAGATACACCACCCACACAATGCCAACCAACACCTGATAGACTGGATTCTTCAGAATCAGGTAAAACATTTATAGTTTTGACATTGAAGCATGAAAAGCAAAACTTGGTTGTCTCAAGTAATAAAAAAAACTATTTTAAAGAAAATTTAAACTGGTCTGAAAGGGATAAAGCATTATACTTTTAATGTGCTGAAGTTATGGATTTGGAAATGTGATATTAAAATATGTTGGTTTTTTTTCGCTAACTGAAGGCTAGAATGTATCCTTTTTACAATGATTGTTACACTATTTTGAAATAAGATTAGACAACCAATCACATTTGATGTTTTGAATATTTGTTTGTGTATTATGATAACTGAAATACAGGAAATCTAACAAGTGTTTCAGGATATTTACTTTTGACATTACACAGGATCATCTTCAGGAAATTTTGTATTTTCAGTCTGGATCACAGGAAATATCTGTTTCAAAAGAATAAATGTAACTTACAAAAAAACATTTAAACAATATAATCTCTACATATCAAGTAATCTTGATTCTTTCCCCTTTTAAGAAAAAAGTTTAAAGGGGTTGATTAGTTACACAATTAAAGGGATGTAATTTCTTTCCAATGAAGCAGAAAATAGAAGTGAAAGCCTTACAAAAAAACCACTTAGTTTATGTAATGTCCACTGTGAGAGGTGTGACCAATTTGGACATTTCTACACCTTTATAATTGTTTAATTACCTCAATCTGCTTGGGGACAAAATTGGAAAAGATTTTACGTGAATGAAAGAATTTCATTTCTCTTTAAAAAGCTAAAAAAGGAAGAAATAGTTTTATCTCAATCGATGACATTCCCTTTCAATTTAGATTTGTATAGTAATTTTTCAATCAAATTTAATTCTTGTTCGTTAAAAGAAAAGGTACAATATATTAGATACTGAAAACAAACCACACAACTCAAGGCAACCCAAAAAATCATAATTATAAAAGAAAATTTCAAACTATACTTTATATAGAAATAGGAATGTTCTGTAATCCATTGTTAGGTTTACATGGTGGACATGAAGAAGCCCCTCCTGCTAGAAAAAAGTTTATTTGTTTAACATTAAGAAAAAAATCATAACTATCAACCAGCAAGTTTTTCTTAAACTAAATTGATAATTTTAAAGCCATTACTGTATATTAATTTTGATCGCATAACCATTCAATTAGTTTCAAAATATTTTTTACATGATTTTATACTCTGAAGAAGAAGTCCTAGGGAATTTCTATCAGTGGTGTTATAATGATAAAATCACTAATAAAAACTGCCAGAATTTCACAATTGATTTTTGATTACATAAAAATTTCTGATAAAATTGTCAAGATTCTTCATTACAATAATTTTTGCCTTTTGGGATGTGCAAGTGTGACATTTCAGAAATTTAGGGCAATAAAAATGCAGTATCTTGGTATAAATCCTGATGCATATCATACTGATATCTGCAAATCAGCCAAAACAATATGTCCAACAAGACTTGTACCACCTGAGGCACAAGACAAAGCATGATAAAATAATTAAATTGTCCACTGACAGCTTGTTTTATTGTCTAATTAGACAAATTTAATCCACAACAGTTCAAACTTTTGATATTCACCTGTACATAACACCCCACCAACCAGTCGTGCTTGTCTTAAGGATATTTTTTTAAGGAGACTGGTTTGAGTAAACTGGTTACTACTTCAAAGGAAAGAAACTGTCAAATTTTGATGGTTTTTAATATCAAAATTAACACTTCCTTATTTTCATGTAAAATACAACAAAAACAACGCAGCTGATTTTTATATTCTTGTAAAAAGTGGAGATGTTACTGTGTCAGGAACTAGATGTATTTCACTATGGTAAGATAACTATAATTATATTCTTTATGTGAAGATTGGTCAATAGTTGTAATTTTATATTAGAAAATGCTATAGCTTATAATTAGCTTTAATTATATGGTATTATTTTTAGGATGTTTCATGGACTCCCCTACCCCATTGGATTCACCAACATTAGAAATGAGGTAAGAGACATTTATCTTCTACAAGACAAGTATCCCCCCATGTTGTTTGGATATAATGATCTAATTAATTTGACTGACAGCCTATAATTAATGGCATTAGTAGAAACATTAGTGTTGTGTACAGGTTTGCTTTATGACAGGATAATGATGTAATGAATGGTCATACCAAATCTCATAAAACCATAAAATCCTGACTTAACCCAGGCCTTAATCTATGGAGAGTCCTACAGATTTAGTCCAAATACAAACAACCCATCACTAATCTTGTATAAAATAAGGTTGAACAGGATCAAAAATATATTAAATGTATTTATTTAAAAAAGGTTAATCTTAAATAAACAGTATGTTAATAGAATTTGTAAATTTGCAAATGATTTCATAATCCTTATCTTGAGAAACTCTATTTCTATTGTAAATTTTTGATAACAAAGAAGAGTGAGACTCTTCAAAACATTTTTAAACTCTTCCAGAATAAAATCTAAACATTAATCAATAATTGAAGTTTTAAGCTTTAAATGGTTCTATATAAGGAAAGAAGTAGCAATTATAATTTGTCTTAGTAATTTTTGTATTTTCCACATAAATGTTTGCACATGTATATATCAGAATTGTTTGTTGTTTCCACGTAATTGGAATTATTGGGAAATATTTGATGCATATCACTTTACAAAATTGTATTATGTAATTTGAACTAGGATATAAAAAACAAAGAGAAAACAGATGTACTACAAAAATATAATGCATTGTCTGACAGACTTTGATAAAATGACAGAAATATTGTCAAACAGTAGGATGGCTATAGTGTCAGACCTATTACATATGAATATATTGTCATGAACAGTATGTGTGTATTAGTACATTGTCATGTCCTGTCTGGGGGTGTGTATCAGTCTATTGTCTGTCAGCATGGGTGAGGCTGCAGGATCCTATTGCCACAGCTAGAAGGCACATCATCACTCTTCTACAAAAAAACATAAACTTATATTTTTTTACACCCCATGACTGACTTGAAAATATCCTATAAACTTATAACTTAAAATTTGAAGATAAGATTATTGGTCACATTTGTCAATCTTTTTTAACAAGTTACAATAAGTTTATAATTTTTATCTCAAGTAATTATTGGTGTATTTAACTATGGAGAGAATTTTATTTATTAGCAAGCTTTATAAAAAAAAAATAAGAATAGAAGATTATAATAGATAGGGGAAAAGATATGAATGACAATTTATAGATTAACATTGAATGTTGAACAAGTTCTGATTATTGACCTTTCCTATGTATTGTTTTAGGGATAGGGTAACAGATGGTTTTTGCAAGACTTCAAGTCAAAGTGCAGGTTGAAGATTACAGATATGTGTTGTCTTCGATTAAGGATGGAGGTGGTTTATTGTTGATTTTTGAGGGCTTTCTGTGTAGGGATCTTGTATCATGGTTGCTTTCATTATGCAAAATGGTTATGTTGAAATGAAGTTACATGAAAGGGGAAAATTATTATTCCAAGTATTTCATTGATTTATATTTTCAAAAGGATATATGCATTCATATTGGCTGACACACTTATTTAAATTTGTTCATTTGACTGCAGTTAACTATTATGCTACAGTAGTAATTGATTGGAGAATGATAATTTTATTCATATCTCAAACATCAGCAGAAATATCCTTCAGCTGTTGCATCTGCTTGACTATACAGAAATGTTTATTGTTCTTTGTATGGGTACGTTCACCTTAACATTTTTCCATTCATTCTTTACCATCTGTTCAGGTACAAAATGAAGAGATATTCACCTTAAATGACTATAATTCATTCACAAATGACTCCATCTGCTGTCCGTGAAGTAACAATAGAATTTAAAGTTACTTTATTGGATGAAATGTTATCAATAGCTTCTTGGTGTTTGTTCATGGTTTAGTTTTGGAAAATAAAGTTAACTATTTTTTTAAATAATTTTTAATTTCATTTCTTTCGAATATACAGGCATTTGTTTTTCTGTTATATTTTTCTGAACGGTGGTCCAGAGATTTTTTTACCCAGATAATTATTGTTTACATTTTATTAGAGACATAAGCATAATTAAAAGGCTATAAAATATGTCTGACAAGTGGATGATAAAATATATAGTCATTATATAATGATAATTAGTAAATAGGGGAGGCACCTGCTGGTCAAATGATTGATTTGGTGATCAATAACCGATCAGACCATGACCGGGGATACCTGTGTGTTCACAGCTTCTGTACAGGTTCTCTGGGGCTATGATTCTTGTTGTAGATTATAAAAATAAACTTTCTATTGTTCACCCATTCAAATAAATCCAAGCTGTTAAACCTTAAATCAAATTTAGACTGAACATGTCAATTTATATGAAAAAAAGTAGTCGAACAGCTTTGAAAAATCCAATATTTTATGGTCATTTGTAATATGTTCAATTTGAAATATGTTCTTTTTTAACAGTCTGCCTTTGTGTTTCAGTCGTCTTTGTTTAAAGTTTAAAGTAATGTGGAAGAATAGGAAAAGTAATTAAATACAGATTTTGTTTAGCTATTGATTTTTATGTATATTGCATTTCAAGCCAATAATTTTTTATTTTAATAAATTAAATGGATATATTGTTTGAAGGTATTGGAGCATAAACATGATAAACAAACACTTTTTTAAAAGAAGAAATCAGTGTAAATATCTGGTGATAGTATTACAGTGTTCAGAATTATGTTACTCCTATATTAGGTAACCAAATTAAGATCAGGGTAATTTGAGAAACAACATGAAGCTTATCTTGTAAGTTCTCTAACAAAACCCACATGTTTGAGACCTACTGTGGAAATTTGCACCTTATATCAAACATACCTCAAATATACCAAGAACAATCTACTAATGAATGGTGTTTGTTCAAACAGATTAATTCATTTATTGTTATGAATACTGAATATTTATTATTAAAAAAGCAACTTGTAAATTTAATTAAGTGCTAATAAGATTAGTAAAATTGTTATATAAACAAAAAACACCTGAGAGGCAAACCTTTTTAATCTTGTTTGTATATTTGAACAAGAGAATGATTTTCATTGGTCAGTTAGATAAACAAATTAGGTTAATTTTCAATTTGAAATTATAGTAAAAAGATACTTGTTAGAATGCAAAGTTTAACATATGAAATGTTATGAAATGAATATTAAAAAAAATATATTTTCTTTTTTATAGGGAAAAAAAGATATTTGTATTATTTCCAATGTCAAGATAAATAAATAAAGACATTCCTTGTTAGTTGATAAGAAGACTTGATCTTTATCTAAAACCCAAAGATAGGTTGTTTATTTTCTAAGATAAAGTGATTAAATTCATTAAAACAGTTGCAACCATTGGAGGGAAAACAAAATATACCTTCTTACCAACAGTCATGACCTAGTTCATTTCCAAATCAAATTCATTTCATGGCTGATGAAAGAAATATGGACAAAATTTATCAAACTTGTATATAAATAAAGATAATTTGTTATATAAGATATATGGCACTAGTTAAAAGTAAAAAGAAACAAGCAATTTAGAATAAAGGTAGACTTAAGCAATAGCCTTACAGCTGAGGAAATCCCAGATTAAGTTAATGTTTCTGTAAATGGCAGAATATTTGGTAAGGAAGTTTCTTATTTGTGCTATATGGAATATGTGTTAATTTTCACAGGTAAAGTTACCTGCCAAGGTGTGACATCTTACAACCCCTTACCAAACACTCATATCTCACACTTGAAAAGGTTCTGAGGCACAGGATGTTAATTAGGGCCCATCACACCTTAAGATCTCAGTAGCCCCCTAGGTGTTTATTAGATGATATTTATGGCCCAGGTTCAGTACCTTTAGTCATAAAACCATAGGACTACTGAGAGATTTGCTCCTTTGATCTGGCTACCTGTTGTGTAATGTCAGCATCCACTAATTAACATAGGTAGCTAATTTGTACCTGTAAATTAGTTTTCTCCATCATTCTACACCTGTGTGTTATACCGTCAACATCACCTTTACCTGTTAATACAATGGCAACAGCTTTTCTCAGCAGCCCTAGTTGGAGGTAGGGTATTTGTATTTTGAAAACATTTTGCATCATTTGATTTTGTAATAGTAATACTTTTGAAATTTTTTTCTAATGAGCATGCAAGTTCAAATTATTTTTTTTCTCTTAGTTGGAAATTGAAAAAAAAGATTGAAGTTTAGGAAAATCTTGTGAATAGCTCTGATTCACTGTCTAGTTTTTCTTCTATACTTACTACACCTATTGATTACAAAAGAATTCTATTATAAATATCAATTCAATTAATTATTTTTGATAATACAATTTTCTAGGAATCTGTATAATTCTATTTAATTTCTCATAGTTTTCATGTTAAAATGTTCTAAGTCATTTATCTGTTGACAACCATTTGTGAAGGTATATATTTTTTCTAAGAAAGCCCTTTTCAGTAACATAGTTTGGTTTGCAGGTTTTAAACAGTTTTAAAATCTATTTACATCTGGTGGTCCTTGAAGAAAAACTGCTGGTCCTCACTGCTATAAATTTCTATTACAAAATACCAAAATTGTGTCAGTCCTTAACAAATTTTGTTTTTCAAATCCCTCAGACCACCACTTTTCAAGAACTCAGGGTTTATTTGTTGGGTGTATCTTCATGTTAATCACTGCCCTACATTTGGACACTCTTAGTTAGTCTGTGTTCAAAAGAAAATTTTAAATTTAGAAATGTAGTAGAATTAAAATGTGTGTTTTTTTTCTCTCACAGCCTTCAGAGGTTTGCATCATCTATCAAGCCAGAGATACCAGCAGAGGCATTCACCAAGTAAGTTGAATATTAAGGCACTAATATCAAAATACCCACTCTGACATTATTTTCCCTCTATTGAATAATCCCATTGAAGCTAGAAACACCTGTTTCCCTTAACTTTTTTTCTAATGAAGGTGGTACCTAACACCTGAACTATAATAAATTTGGCTCGTTTAATTTTATTAAAATTTTGACAAAAATATAAAAAAAATCAAAAATTGAACCAACCTTTTTATCAGAAAAATTACACTGGTTATTTAGCAGTTTGACAAACACTTATTTGGATCATTTAGAAGCTTAATATTCCCTTAACAACACGACGTCATTAATACGTTCTGCTGATTTTATCTCCCAGTAGTGTTAGGTACCACCTTAGAGAAATTTTGACAAATACTGATTTTATTCTATCATTCAAATATGCGTTGACTGTTCCCCAAGACTATTGTCATTACCCTTATATGTCCTACAATTTTTTACAAGTCATTGATAGTTAAGTGCTCACTAGAGTCTGGTCATTGTCTTATACCCTTACTTTAATTTTGTACATGATTGATAGCATTAAAACCAATCTTGTATTGCAATTGAACACAAATTTTATTTGTGTCCAGAAATTGTTCAGCAGAAGTCTTTATTATAGACAAAGAAAATTTCTTATTTATAGCATGGGTAAAAAAGACCCCCCCCCCCCCAAAAAAAAAAAGTACAAACCTTTCATTATAATGATTATAACCACAGGAAAGATTGTTTACTATTGGCTATTTAGTATTGAAGAAATCTCCCTATTAAAATTTAAATATTAAAAATGAGTCATTATGTGACACCACAGGACAAGATAAACTAAACTTTTAATTTAGTAATCCAGCTAAAAAATACCTCTTTAATTCTTTTAATTGCTAACATGTTTATACATAACACCAGCTTTATCTTGGGTAAAACATGTCTTGGCAAACACCTCAAATGAATTAAGAAAATTAAAGTTTGTTGGACAAATTAGCTGTTAATTGTTTTACACCTCTGTTGGTTTGAGTCAATGAGTTAGTTATTTTAGGCTGATCAGTACTTGGTGCAAGTGTGAAATTATTTTTGAAAGTTTAATTAACTACATAGTTATTATGTTTCTCAGGTATCCATAATTATGAGCAATATTTTTAACATTATTACAAGATATTGTTTTTACAAACTGAGTCTTTCTCTTGCAAAATAGAAATGTAAGGTGTTGAATTTTGAGATGAGAAATATGAGTAGAAATTATTTATGGAAAGTATATAAAATGTGATTGCTAATGTTAGGACACAAAATCAGTTTTGAAATCGAAGAAATAAGAATTTACAATGTCTAAGAATTTTTATGATTTTATTTTTTATCCTCTCTGTAGGAAGAAGACCATTGCTTTCAGAAGAATACAGTCATTACCAGTAAGTACATAACATAATAGATTACTACTTGAAAATAAATTTTGCTAACATACATGTGCATACTTTTTTTATGCTTTTATGCACCATAATATGAAGTTATTGCAGTGAGACTCGGGAAAACGTTTTTGTATAGTATACTGTATTAGCTAAGATGTACAATAGTTTTCTCCATGGGCAATGATGCTGAGGATTTGTGTTATAAATTACTATCTATTGCCATTTATGCTTTACTAGCTATTTAGTAAAATTAAAAAGTTGTAGAAATGCTGCATTTATACCTATATGAAAAAGAAAAAAAAATTTCATCTGTTCCAGAAAAAAATGTAGGGGGGGTGGGGTCGGAAGGCACATTGTGTTAATAATACATGGGTGATGGGGATCAGAGCAACTTTTCACACTATAATGCACTATAATTCTCAATTACAATTGTCTGGGTGGTGGGTACTGACAAAAACTGCCTTCCAACCCCCCCCCCCCCCCCCCCCCCCTACATTTTTGTTGGAATAGCCCTAATACATTTTGGTGTTAGAGCATCATCATAGACACCTATTTTATAATTTTAACCTTGTTACAATATGTCTACATATGTTTCCTTCATTACAGCCCCCTATGATGAGACTGAGTCCAGTAGACTTTCAGGACAAAGAGAATACATTCACAACAGCTGACAATGACAGTCCAATGTCACCTGACTCGGGTCTACCAGACATCCAACAACCAATTTTCTACATTGAAGAAAACAGTTCACAAGACAGTGGTTTTAGTCTTGATAGCAGGGTATGTATGGAGTTGTATACAATGTGTTCAGTTAATGAGAGAACAAACAAGCTGCAAAATAAAAAAAAGTAGACATGCGTTGTAACTTGTAGACCCATTGGTGGCCTTCGGCTGTTATCTGCTCTTTTGTCGGGTTGTTGTCTCTTTGACATATTCCCCATTTCCATTCTCAACATCAGAAAATCAGCAAATTTAAAATTCATATATTTATTACATTCATAAATGTTTGAGAACAAAGTCACGATTATCTTGTTGCAGTGCATATTTTCTGTTAAAGAGCTTTCAATTTGCTTCATGTTAATTTTATTTCTAATTAAAAACAAAGTGAGTCTTATTGTTAATTTTATGTTTTAGGATTTTGAATTTGCTGCACCCGTTGGTGTACCAAAACGTAGCAAGTTAAAGATCATCAGTGAAGATACATGTTCTCCCTTAAAGTACTCTCCAGTCAAAAGTTCTCCGTCCAGGGCTAGACCAAAGTCATTCTCAGGATTGGTAAGTTGTGCTTCCTCAATGTTTTTTTGAACACTGAAATTTTTAATACTGTTGAAGAGATTTTATACTGTTGATTTACAACTTTTTCTTCAATAAAGTGAAGATAAAAAAAATCTATTTATTACTTACATGAAATAAATGTTCTCACATTTTTTCAATTCAAAGTAAATTTTATCATATGATTGAATATAATGATCAGGTACATAAACTATATTTCAATTAGACAACTAGCCTAAGACAAAAATAACTAAATTTATGTGAGGAGGACAACATTCGCGAAGAAATAATGATGACAACCATGACTGGACTCATTTGATGCTATTTATTTTCATTTTTGTTAAATCAGATTAAAGACTGAGTTTTATTATGAGTTGAAAAGTCTTGACTTCATTTTGTGGAAACCCTGCTGATAATGTATTTTAGCATGCCTATAAACATGATAAAAGCTTTGGAACATTATGTATAAATATGTTTTATTGTTTCAGAAATTCTCCGATAGTAAAGCCACATTCCAGTCAGACAGTCCACTAAAGATGTGTCCATTGGCTAGTTTTGACGAAGAAGATGTTGATGATGGCTTTCTAGATTTGATAGACCATGAAGACAATTCTGAGGTAAATATAACTAGAGTCATAAGAGGCTTTATTCCATGAATTACCAGCCGGGGCTAAAAATAATTTTTATTATGTTAATATGTATGTATGTCTATCCTTGGATTCCATTATGAATTGATTTTGATGTCTGATCAAGTACAGTGGGTTATATGATTACTGCTGTATTCTTTAACTTAAATATGCATTTGCCATGTAATCATTGAGTTCATAACATAAAAGTAATTTAGGCCCTCCAAATATCAAATGATTGCCTAAAGTTCACAGATATCTGTAAATTGTGTTAGCTTTCAAACTTGAACTTTCGATTTGATTATTCATCACCACTAGCACATGTTAATGGAACAAGAAAGAAAATGTTACATTGAATGTTATTGTTAAAAGTTTGTGTATATAAACAAATTTGTTTCCATATGCTGTGCAGTTGAACACTTGTGTTAAAAACAAGTGTTAAAGTTGACATAAGGTTATCATATTTATTAAAGCACACTTTAAGTTTTCCAAATATATAGGTTCTTTCTGTACAGTGATACACATAACAAAAGCAATACAAATGAATCAATTAACCAAAGATTTCACCCTATTATCATTCTTTTTTGCAGTCATCAGGAGTACCTGACACAATGACCAAGTTGTTTAATGCTCCAGTTCTTAGCCAAACCCCAGAATGTGAAGATTACATCCCAAAGGTTTGTTTATCTTTTATAACATGCATAACAAAGGATTTTATATCAATTCAAATTTGATAAGTTAAAGTGATTTATATAAGGAAAACTGTTTTGATACTAGTACATGTTATTCGAATGGATTAAATAACATAGACAACAATCTCAACATTGTAACCACATGGAAGGGGACTGTAGCACTATTGAGAATCATAAATCTCGTTACATTTGTTCTCATATAAACATTGTCAAACTATAGAGTTGTAAATTATTTTAGGGTCTTTCATTTGAATTTCTTCCATTTGTAAGAGAATTTTCCTTGGAACATTACACGTGTTAAAATTAAATGGATTCTCTTTGGATTTGGGACTAAATTTTTTGAAAAAGAAAATCAGTTAAAATGTTTATCTCATCTTCAAATTAATAAAGATAACATTCAATTTCATCTTCATCATTTAAAATATTGCTGTAAGCTGGTTTAAAAATAATTTAATTATATTTGATATAGGTATCAGACAGTTTTGGAAAGTTGTTTAGCGCACCTGTACACAATCAGACACAAATTACTGATGAAGAAACACCAAAGGTAGGATATTGTTTTTGTAGATAAGAAAGATGTCCACAACTCTCCATCCAAGTCACAATTTGTAAAAGGTCAAAGTAAAGTCTACAACAGGGAACCTTGGCTCACCATGAACAGTGAGCAATTAAAAAAAAAATGAGAAGTGTTTAACCATTCTAATGGTCTAATCTATAATTAAAACGTGAAACAATTATTTCCACATCAGCCAACTAATGCAGTGAGTTTAAACGTTTTAATAGGTTCCAACCTTCACCCTTATCTGAAACAATAGTCTATAAACATCGCAACATGAATACATTTATATTTGTTAATTGTTAACTTCATTGCAATTATTTTTTAATTACCAAAAGAACAGAATCTATGATTGTTTTAACAAATGAATCTTGCATGTCATGCTCCATGCTAATTTTATTCTATTAAAGGTTTGAATCAAATGTTCTTTGACATACACAGACTAGCACTTTTGGTATATAAGCATTAGATTTAACTTACCGGTAACCATTCCCTAAAAGATGTGGTTTCATGGTTTCACATTGACCATTTGACACCCCTTAATATGAAAAAAGAGCCCAGTTTCCATATTTAAATGTCAGTTGAGTTCAATGAAATTGCATAAAAAAATGATTCATTTGAAGACTTTCAACCAACAGCACTTTAATAGTTCAAAAGAAGGTACAAAAAGATAAACATGACTAAGACAAATGTGTAACATATATATATTAATAGCCTTATCATCTTTTTTTATTCAAGAAAATGTTAATTATATTTTAGATCAGCATTTTGTCAACTTTTAAAATTGCATTTGCATTCACTTACAATACAACATGTATTTATAAAATCATGTTATCATTTTCAGTTGCGAAGAAGTAGATCACTGTTCAACAGGTCTCAATCATTTGATGTCAGAGGTCGTAACAAGCGTTTTCCTGCCAGTGATGACTCAACACCTCACCAGCAGAGTAAAAGACGCAAATCCTTCGCTGTAGATGAAGATGAGGTTAAAGAAACAAAAGTAAGTACCAACAAATAGTTTAGTTTATGTTCTGAATTGAGCTATTAAGCAAATGCCATTGAAGCATTCATAATAAAGATTAATTAATTTACTAAGTAAAAAAAATGGACATATTCTGTACCTTTGTCAAATAAAAGACTAACATAAAAAAATTAGTGAGATGCGTTAATGTCTTCTACTGAAGCAATTGTATGGATTTAATCAAGTATCCAACAATTATTCAATGAAAGTCAAAAAAGACAAACAGTTGTTACAAGTATAAATCTATATATATATATTATATACAACTTGTCTAAACATCAACCCAACAATGTAATATACAACCAATGCATTTTTAACCAGATGTGAAAAACATCCAGACATCTTTCAGCCTTAACAAATAACAAAAAATGCAAGAAAATTGACTTCAATATCTGATTTGCAAATTCACCTGCTTTTCAAGCCCTACTACATGATTTATGTACTTTATAATATGCATCTGATTGTTAAGCAACCATCTATCAATCAAATAGGACTGTTTATGATTAGGAAGTTGTACTATTAGGGCATAGTAGAAGTAAACAAGTCGGCAATAGAAACTCCACCTGTTACTTGTTAATGTATTACTATTTTGCCTTTCAGTGTAAATTTTCTATCAACAATAATTTTTACCTTGTTCTGACATAAAAGTTAAGCATTACAATATTGATTGTTTGTTTCAGAGTATGCCGTTACCAAGGTTACACAGATGTCATTCTGAGACAGACGCCATGATCAAGATGGCCCTCAACAAAATATACGATGAACCTGATCTGATTGCTGATTGTTCCAAACCTTATTCCTTACCCGTCATTCCAGGCAAAAAACAGGATCTCAAGTCCATATCATCAGAAACTGTAAGTCATGTTTAAAAGTCATTGTAAAAGTTGAAAGATAATAATCTGGTAGTAATGATAAGGCATTCTAATTTCAAAGCATAAAATTTTAATAACAGTTAAGATAAAAAAGAAATCTTTTGTAAATAGTCAATTGTGCTGTTAAAAATATGACTAGACTTAATCCATAGATTTCTAAGTGTTAATTCATAGAATGTTTATTATGTTTATTTATTTCACTTGCTTGCTTATTGTGCCACAAGATAACTATATTTTGATACTTGTAAATTCATGAAGAAGAAAAAAATTACAAAAAAAAAACATTATGCACAATTTGCATGATCCTATAAGAAATATTGATCAAGAGGCTGGGTCCCATTTGAATTAATGTGACTAGATAAAACAATTGGGGTTTTTTCTTTATGTTTTTGATTTGCATAGATTATTATTATTATGTCAGGAGTCGGTAAAGACCTCTATGAATATTATGAAATTAAGAATATTTCTAATTTTAATTTTAGGTACGTCAGCTATTAGACAATGAGTATTCCCATGTGGTAGAAAAGTTCATCATCATAGACTGTCGTTACCCATACGAATACCAAGGTGGTCACATAAGGGTAAGTATTTATATTTAATTTTCAGCAAATAAATATATATTCAGTGTGACACATACAAAATAATTGATTACAGTTTGTAAAACATCAAGTGACTTATAGTTCATGCATATTCAGGACAAGAAAGAAATAAACAATTAAATCTAGGGATGAGGCAACACATTTCTATTGAACACTAAGAATATAAGACTTTACGGCAGAAACATTCCATAGCTTTCATACAACAGCTAAATGTGTAAGAAAATTGTCCAGTATCATCATGGGCACACAATATCATTAATGAAATGAATATTTAATGTACTGCAAATACATGATGCATATATATGTTAATTATTGATATACAAAATTTTACTTTGGTACACTATTATGTTTTTAGTAGAAGTTTGATCATGTAGCGCATATTTTATAAATGCATTTATTTTTCAGGGGGCCAAAAATATTTACACCAGAGAAGCTATAACAGCAGAGTTCTTGAGGAATCCTACACAACCAGAAGATCCAGAAAAAAGAAATATTCTCATCTTCCACTGTGAATTTTCATCAGAAAGAGGACCTAATCTGTAAGTTTTGATAAAAAATAGTAAAATGAAGATGTATAATTGCCATTGAGACAATCTCCACAAGAGACTAAATGACACAAAATTAACTATAGGTCACTGTACTGCCATCAACAATGAACAAAGTCCATAGTAAACTATAAAATGCTTGGAATCGACAAATGCAAAGCAATTCAAACAAGAAAACTAATAGCTTAATTTATGTACAAAATTATGAACGAAAAAGTAAAATGGTTTATCAAACAACGTATAGATTGAATATTTTCTTTGCTTAAATCTATTCTATTAATTAATGTTCAGTAAATATCAATACTCTGATGAATTCAAAGCTTTCAAATGACAGAAATAAATGTAAAAAAGGTGGTCTTTAGTTGATAATGATTTTATCTAACTGCCCAGTAGTTCATTTATTTGATTATTTCATTGATTTTTCAGGTCAAGATTTTTACGTCAACAAGACAGACATGCCAACAAGGAATGTTACCCTGCGTTACATTATCCAGAGGTGTATTTATTGGAAGGAGGCTACAAGGTGTTTTATGAACAATTTTCGGTAAGAACTTCCCCATTTTACTTCATATGTTTCACCATTTCTAATTGTTACAAAGTTAAATATCAAATCAAGAGGTGAAAATATTTCTTTATGTACTTTCCAATGATACATATAAACTCTTATTTTGTACAACAATAATATGCAATGTATACAACATAATGGTAAGAATGTACAAATATAGTCAAATGTTGATGTCAAAGAAAAATTATAATTTGTAATGGGTATTAATTATGGCAGGAAATCAACACTAAAATAAATGTAGCTGCTAGCAGTTTTATATGTGAGCAAAAACGACAATATAATGCATACAATTTATACTATGCTACTGAATACACTTTTTTTAGAAAACTGCTTTTGTTTCCTGTTATTTAAAATTGTCTTTGTTTTTGTTACAGGAATACTGTGATCCCATTAGTTACAAACCCATGCTTCATAAAGACCATCAAGAGGATCTCCGACACTTCAGAATCAAGTCCAAGTCATGGGCAGGAGAGAAGACCAACCGTCCGGGTTTCAGACCATTGAAGTTTTAAAGACTTTTTCTCTAGCTTTATCCTTTTTCTTTCCTATTCCTATCCTCTGACTTTTAACATTCTATTTTAATGTTTTATTAATCATTGTTGAAAAGATTTGCCATGTTTGGCAGCTCAAAGTGCTCAATCCATCCATGGACATTTTAAACATGACCTTGTAAAATAAAGCCCCTGTACAGGAAATTGAAATAGAGAATTATAATATTTATCATATTCATATATATATTATTTATTCTTACCAGTGTGCTGAAGTGTGTGTGTGTGTATATGTTTCATGCTGATAAGGTGCTATTACCTACACAGCTGGATGCAAGAAGTGTATATGTATTGTGTATATATGTATGTGTATGCATGTGTGCAATTGATGTGAAACATGCTTTTAATGTTGTGATATATATTGTAAAACCTCATTTTCACTAGATGTTTTGAGTATGAGCAAATGCACATTGAAATTCTGTAAATGTCTTTAAATTGTAAGCCATTCATCTTAACTAGTCAGTTTGAAGGATTACATAGTCATAATTACAATAAGTTCAGTTTCACAGTTGGGTGATTTGAGAGTTTGTTGATAAATAGAATGAAAAGGTTTTGGTCACTGGAATTGTAAATGATGTACATTATATATATTACAAGGGGTTGTAATTATAAATCAGGGGGGGATTACTCGAGTTCTTATCTTTTTCTCACTATCTTTATATCCTCATCTTTTAAGTTTTAGGTACACCCAGTGCTATATATTCTTAGTAGATGTATTAGAGATATTTTTGATGTAGATTGAAAAGTTGTTGATATTTGAACTTGTGAGCACATGTCATCAGGGCTGCAAGAAGGGAAATATGTCAATTTTAGATTAAAGTAAAACAAGTTCACTATTCTTGTGAACTTTGTTAGTTGTTTTTTATTTGTTTTAACTTATTTTTATTTATTTCTGTTTTTCTTTACCCTGTTTAGATATCTATTTCACACAAGTCATTAACTATGAATGATGAATTTCAACAATTTCTAATGGGGGAAAAATCATTGTGACCTAAATTGTTAAAATAAAAATCATGTTTGAAGATTAAAAATTATAGGAAACTATATGTATGCGAAAAGCAAAGAATGACTTGTGTTAAATAAATACATTTTTGTTTTAGTATAGTCTTAGCATTTTAATATTAGTGGGTTATTTATAGAAATGGTGAACCAATCAACATTTGTAAACCTAGGAGAAAAACAAAAGCCATGCATTATCTGTGTTATGTTTTTGTATCACTAGAGTAAAAATATGCACAAATAGGATTAAAAGATAGATTAATATAAATATAAATCTGTGATGAAATAGAGAGAAAGTATTACAATGAAGATATAAGGTAGAACAAATTATAAGTGAGAGGAATAATATCAAGATGTGATCATGTGATACTAGTCATGTGATACCAAGATGGCCGAATGATATGTAGACAAATGTGTGTAGTTGTTTTGTTGTTACTCCATACCTCTAATGTTGTTTTATTTATTTTAACAATTACCTGTTCCCACGGAACTCAAAATTCTCATATATATCATTTGTAATAAATGTATAAAATATAATTTGAGTTGTTTTCAATTATCTAGAGCTATGATGGTAGTGATATATATGATGCAGCATGAATAAATATAGTTCCACGATCATTAGCTTTTGTAAACAGTAATTTAACAGTTAAGTTGGAAATGGTTGTCTGAGAGACGCATTTGATTCCCCCATAATAGTAATGATTTATTATTTCGCCTGTGAAAAGTTGTAGTATGAGAAACATCTGTATTATTAAGGGTGAGGATAGCATTAGCTATTTGTATCAAGTTTTATATTTCAGAAGTTAGAAGAACTGAATGTTCATACCTTGTATGCAGATAACTTATGCCACAAAGTTTCAGTCTGATCATAGTCCCATTGTCTTAGACCTCATTTTCATGGTTCATATTTTTGTCATGTGAATTTCACTCATAATGAGTAATAAGATAACTATATTTGGTATATGCACGTCTGCTTGTCTGTCGGGCAGGGTTAAGCTGACCTCAAGCTCAATTGATGGATCAGTGATCAAGGTTAATGTTTGTGATTAGGTTCGTTTCTAAGATACTTCAAGCAGCTGGTCAATGTGTGGTGTATGGAATGATAGTAAGTTGTACATGTCAGACTGTTTTGATCTGTATTTCAAGTACTAAAAGCAATAGATAAACTATATTTCTTGTATGGAATGATTATAAGGTGTGAAGGTCTGTACAGCTGGTGTCATCTAGCCATGACCTCACTTTCATAATTTAAAAGTTTTTGTGTTTTGGTCTATTTTTAAGTGCTATAAGCATTAGGTGAACTATAACTGGTCTATACAATGATTGCAAGTTGTACATGGTGTAGCCAGTATCATTTGAACTTGACCTCATTTCCATGGTTTATTTGTAAACACTACAAGTTATTGTGTTTTGGTCGGTTTTTATACGACCGCAAATTTTGAAAAAAATTTCGTCGTATATTGCTATCACGTTGGCGTCGTCGTCGTCGTCGTCGTCGTCGTCGTCGTCGTCGTCAGTCGTCGTCGTCGTCGTCGTCCGAATACTTTTAGTTTTCGCACTCTAACTTTAGTAAAAGTGAATAGAAATCTATGAAATTTTAACACAAGGTTTATGACCATAAAAGGAAGCCTGGTATTGATTTTGGGAGTTTTGGTCCCAACATTTTAGGAATTAGGGGCCAAAAAGGGCCCAAATAAGCAATTTCTTGGTTTTCGCACTATAACTTTAGTTTAAGTTAATAGAAATCTATGAAATTTTGACACAAGGTTGATGACCACAAAAGAAAGGTTGGGATTGATTTTGGGAGTTTTGGTTTCAACAGTTTAGGAATTAGGGGCCAAAAAAGGGCCCAAATAAGCATTATTCTTAGTTTTCGCACAATAACTTTAGTTAAAGTAAATAGAAATCAATGAAATTTAAACACAATGTTTATGGCCACATAAGGAAGGTTGGTATTGATTTTGGGAGTTTTGGTCCCAACAGTTAAGGAAAAAGGGGCCCAAAGGGTCCAAAATTAAACTTTGTTTGATTTCATCAAAATTGAATAATTGGGGTTCTTTAATATGCCGAATCTAACTGTGTATGTAGGTTCTTAATTTTTGGTCCCGTTTTCAAATTGGTCTACATTAAGGTCCAAAGGGTCCAAAATTAAACTTAGTTTGATTTTAACAAAAATTGAAACCTTGGGGTTCTTTGATATGCTGAATCTAAAAATGTACTTAGATTTTTGATTATTGGCCCAGTTTTCAAGTTGGCCCAAATCGAGGTCCAAAATTAAACATAGTTTGATTTCATCAAAAATTGAATAATTGGGGTTCTTTGATATGCCAAATCTAACTGTGTATGTAGATTCTTAATTTTTGGTCCAGTTTTAAAATTGGTCTAAATTAAAGTGCAAAGGGTCCAAAATTAAACTAAGTTTGATTTTAACAAAAATTAAATTCTTGGGCCTCTTTGATATGCTGAATCTAAACATGTACTTAGATTTTTGATTATGGGCCCAGTTTTCAAGTTGGTCCAAATCATGATCTAAAATTATTATATTAAGTATTGTGCAATAGCAAGTCTTTTCAATTGCGCACAGTATTGTGCAATGGCAAGAAATATCTAATTTCACAATATTGTGAAATTGCAAATTTTTTTTTAATTAAGAGTTATCTTTCTTTGTCCAGTATAGTAAGCAAGAAATATCTGCAAGAATTTTTTTTAATTGGAGTTATCTTTCTTTGTCCAGAATCAACTTAAATCTTTGTTATATACAATATACAATGTATATTCACTTTTTACTACCAACTGATAAATTTAAATAATCTTTACCATTCAGTGATAACAAGCAGTTTTTTTACATCTTAATATTTTATGATGTATTTAAATGAGTAGTAATTGTTGCAAACTCCATTAGAATATTTTAATTGAAGTTAGTTTTGGAATAAGGGAAAGGGGGATGTGATTAAAAAATTGGGTTCAATTTTTCTCATTTGAAATTTCATAAATAAAAAGAAAATTTCTTCAAACATTTTTTTGAGAGGATTAATATTCAACAGCATAGTGAATTGCTCTTAGAGAAAACAAAAATTTTAAGTTCATTTGAATACATTCATTCTGTGTCAGAAACCTATGCTGTGTCAACTATTTAATCACAATCCAAATTTAGAGCGGAATCCAGCTTGAATGTTGTGTCAATACTTGCCCCAACCGTTCAGGGTTCAACCTCTGCGGTCGTATAAAGCTACGCCCTGCGGAGCATCTGGTTTAATTTCCAATTGGTCAACTTTATTTGGTGTATGGAATAATTGTAAGATGTACATATCTGTGGCAGTTTTTATCTGACCATGACCTCATTGTCATGGATCTTTAAAAGCGTTATGTGCTTGTAGTAAAACAAAGGAGACATTTCATCAATGGCAGCTTAAAATAAACTAAAATTTTAAGACTATATGTCCAATTAAAATCAAACTGTTTTTTTCACAATATTTGGTAACAGATTTAAATACATGGCATGGTTTATGGTCACTGTAATTATAATTGAATACTCTAAAATTTTGAAAAGTCAAAGTCAAGGTCGCAAATATTACAATCACATTTCACAAAGTGAGATAAAATAACATATATAGGTAAAGAAGATGTGGTACGAGTGCTAATGAGACAACTATCCGTTCAAGTCATTTTTTAGCCCACCTGGCCCAATAGTTTGCAATTAGTTTTCAAACAGATTTTTAACATCCTACTAATCAATCTTTTGATCTTAATTTTGTTTTGACAATTACAAAAGTTTCTTTCAATAAAATAAAGAGTAATAATAATTAAAGTACAACTTAATCTAAAATTTGTAATCCTTTATCTTCCATGCAATTACTTTGTACACAAAAAGAGTCAACCATGAATCTTTTGAAGGGAAATTATTAATAAAGCAATTTGATATATCCAGTCATAAATTGGTCGATAATTGGTTGCCTAATGTCCAGTGACAAATATTTCATGCATATAAACTATCCACTAGACTACCTATGGGTAAATACCAGGGGCAGATGCAGCCATTTTAATAGGTATTTCAACCAAAGCTGTGGGAGGGGGATCCAACTGTTTGTACTCATTCAAAGGCATTTTTAAGATAGTTTTAGGTTTTATGTGAAATTAAAAAAATGTTTTCAAGAATGTAAAGCTTTCACTGCAATTTAAGAATTGTCTGCTTTTGGTGAATTCATTTTGTCATCTTACCATGTAGATAAGTACATGTATAGTAAAACAACGCTTTATATCAATAAACATACTTACACCAGCAGCTACCTTCTTTACATTCTAAAGTCAAGGGCCTTTTGAAATCCCATTTTTACAATGATATTATAGTGAGTAGATTTACAAAACTACGTAAATGAGCTACATCCAGTCAGCCAAAACATGTCAATAGACTAATTACAGGATTACTCAAGTTGTAAATATGTGCTAAATTGGATATTGTATAGAAAGGTTTATACTATGAAAATAAGAGCTTGGGGCAAAGCCCCGCGCTCTTATTTTCATAGTATACACCTTTCTATACAATAACCGAGACATCTTCTCACCTGAAACTATTGGGCCAAATTAAACTAAACTAGGCCACAATCATCATTGAGGTATCTAGTTAAAAAAATGTGTCTGGTGACCTGACCAATCAACCGAGTTGGCTGCCATGGCTAAAAATAGAGCGTAGGTGTAAAATGCAGTTTTTGGCTTATATCTCAAAAACTAAAGCATTTAGAGCAAATCTGACATTGGGTAAAATTGTTAATCAGGTCAAGATCTACCTGCCCTGAAATTTTCAGATGAATTGGACAACCCATTGTTAGGTTGCTGCCCCTGAATTTGTAATTTTAAGGAAATTTTGCTGTTACGATAGTAGAAGGGCATTATGTTTTCTGGTCTGTGTGTCCGTTCTTTCGTTCGTCTGTCCCGCTTCAGGTTAAAGTTTATGGTCAAGGTAGTTTTTGATGAAGTTGAAGTCCAATCAACTTAAAACTTAGTACACATGTTCCTTATGATATGATCTTTCTAATTTTAAAGCCAAATTAAACTTTTGACCCCAATTTCACGGTCCACTGAACATAGAAAATTAAAGTGCATGTTTCAGGTTAAAGTTTTTGGTCAAGGTAGTTTTTGATGAAGTTGAAGTCCAATCAACTTGAAACTTAGTACGCATGTTTCCTATGATATTATCTTTCTAATTTTAATGCCTAGTTATATTTTTTATCCAATTTCACGGTCCATTGAACATGGAAAATGACAGTGCGAGTGAGGCATTCGTGTACTTTGAACACATTCTTGTTGGTTATTATCTTGAATATTATTATAGAGATAAACTGTAAACACCAATAATGTTCAGCAAAGAAAGATTTACAAATAAGTCACGTTACCAAAATGATCAGTTGACCCCTTTAGGAGTTATTGCCCTTTATGGTCAATTTTTTAACCATTTTTCGTAAATCTTAGTAATCTTTTACAAAAAACTTCTCCTCTGAAACTACTTGGCCTAATTAAACCAAACTTACCCACAATCATCATTGGGGTATCTAGTATAAAACTTGTGTCTGGTGACCCGACCGAACAACCAAGATGGGCGCCATGGCTATAAAAAGAACAGGGGTAAAATGCAGTTTTTGGCTTATAAATTAAAAACCAAAGCATTTAGAGCAAATCTGACGAGTGGTAAATTTGTTAATCAAGTCAAAATTTATCTGCCTTGAAATTTTCAGATCAATCAGACAACCCCTTTTTAGGTAGCTGCCCCTGAATTGGTAATTTTAAGGAATTTTAGCTGTTTATTGTTATTATCATGAATATTATTATAGATAGAGATAAACTGTTCACAGCAATAATGTACAGCAAAGTAAGACCTAAAAATAAGTTCACTTGACCAAAATGGTCAATTGAACCCCTAAGGCGTTATTGCCCTTTATTGTCAATTTTTAACAATTTTCATAAAATTTGTAAATTTTTACTAACATTTTCCACTGTTACCGTACTACTGGACCAAGTTCATTATAGATAGAGATAATTGTAAGCAGCAAGAATGTTCAGTAAAGTTAGATCTACAAACACATCACCATCACAAAAAACACAATTTTGTCATGAATCCATCTATGTCCTTTGTTTAATATTCACATAGACCAAGGTGAGCAACAACAGGCTCTTCAGAGCCTCTAGATAAATTTAACGATAACCATTGTCGGTAAAAGTATGGCCTACAACACAGAGCCTTGGCTCACACCAAACAGCAAATCTAAAAAGGACCAAAAATTACTTTAACAGTTAATTTGACGCCACCAAAATTCAAACTTGATCTATGTTTTGCAGTAATAAGCATTGATATAAATGTCATAACATTTGGGTGAGGCAAACTAAAGTTAGCCACTTCCACTTGTTTTTTTGTCCATCTGATAAGTAAAGCCTTTTTCAACTGATTTTTATAGTTCGTTCTGTTATACCACTGTCCCAAGTTAGGGGGGAGGTTGGGATCCTGCTAACATGTTTAACCCTGCCACATTATTTATGTTAGTGCCTGTCCCAAGTCAGGAGCCCATTATTCAGTGGTTGTTGTTTGTTTATGTGTTACATATTTGTTTTTTGTCAATTTTTTATTATATAAATAAGGCCGTTAGTTTTCTCATTTAAATTGTTTTACATTGTCTTATCGGGGCCTTTTATAGCGGACTATGAGGTATGGGCTTTGCTTATTGTTGAAGGCCTTACAATGACCTATAGTTGTTAATGTCTGTGTCATTTTGATCTCTTGTGGACAGTTGTCTCATTGACAATCATACCACATCTTTTTTATATTTAGAGCATCGAAACAAAAATTTCAGCAATTTTCCATTTGCAAAGGGGCATAACTCCAGAACAGTTAAAGGGATGCCACCTAAATTCCAACTTGATCTGTGTTTGTGGTAATAAGCCTTTTGTTTAAGTTCAATCGCATTTGGTTGATGCATACAAATGTTGGAGAACAGAAACTAACTTTGGGATGTACTGACCGACAAGGGTAAAACTTAATGCCCCATCGCTATGTGGGGGCATGAAAATGGTCAATAACCTCTATGAGTTCATTGATGATATCATATTGCTTTTATATCTTGCAAACAAAAAGTTAAATAAAGTTAGACCTAGGTGGAGGTGATAGAAGCAGCAAAATTAAAAATGTATTAGTTTGTGCTTAGGTTTGAGAGAAACCATCAGGGGTATTTCCATGATAGTTGGTATGTAGCTGTACAAGAACTGGCACATATAATTTCCATGACAATTGTTTAGCCCTTATCCCTCTGTCATTAGTTTATTTTTCCTATTTATAGAGGTTTCTTAAGATGTTAGGTAAATTTGCTAAAATTGGTTGGAAAATGCCAATTAATGCTTTTTATTTAATGCAACAACTCTCTTGAGAATATTAATTCATTGGAGTACAGAGGAAAATTATTGCACTTGCGCTTCTTTCATATTTACATGAATGGACCATCTGATAATAAGTGGTCATTTTGTAGGGTAATATTCCTATAAAACTATTCTCTCACCAATTTCAAACTACTCAAGTTCTAAGTATATGTTGATTCATTAATATTGTTTGCATTTTTCATATTTACACACATTTATAAATACTTTTTTTACCAGTACAAACAAATGTATATATTTTGCCATATATAAGTATAAAGTGTATGTAAAGTGACAGTTTTGGTTGAACAGATGTATTTGTCAATCCTTTTATGTTGAACATATTTTGCTATTACAGTTTCTCTTTTTCTATTTTTGTTCTCAAGATAACAGCCAATGAGCAAAATTTAGTTTAATATGTCATTGAAGGGCAATATATGTATGACATATGAGTCCATCGTAACTTTCTGTTACATTGGCTTTCACATTTGTGTATACGTCAAGAAGACCATGGGAAGTATAATATTGACATTTCATTTTAATTCCATAAGACCAAATTAACCAAAAGACATGTTAATATGCACACTGCAATGAGCTGTTGTAAACACGTTTCTTATTAATCAAGAGATAAATTGTACTTCATATTTGTTTCATCATTTTCTGTATTTCTTTAATAAGTGGATGTTTAGCAATTGACATTTTAAGTAGCCTGTGATTAAAATAATTTGACATGAATAACTTTGTCAAACCTTCATGGAAATTTTTGTTTGTTTGTTGATAATTTGTACTTTTTTTTATATTGTTTGGTTACTGGTAAATCATTTGACTGAATTAGACACTTTTTATTCCAACCTATTCCTTACCGATTTCGCACGTACTTTATGACTTTGTAATTTTTCAGCAGGGTCCTTGATGACATGCAATATTTCTAGATTAAAGGCAACAGAACAACAGTATGCTTATAAAGCAGCAGATCACAAAGGGAAGTCAAATAAGTATATGTTTCCCTTCCAGAGCACCTGAGATGACACCCTCAGATTTTGGTGGGGTTCCTGTTGCTTAGTATTTAGTTTTAATCTTGTGTCTTGTGTCTTGTGTACTATTATTTGTGTTTGTCTTTTTCCTTTTTAGCCATGGTGTTGTCAATTTATTTTCGATCTATGAGGTTGATTGTCCCTCTGATATCTTACGCCCCTCTTTTATAGTAAGTATAGACAGAATACTGTGCATGACATTCATTTATTGGATTAACCAACTTTGGACCATTTTTCACTCCTTGAATCATCTGAGATTCCTTGAACCAGAAATCCTTTGATCTATGCTTTTATCTTCATATGTCTACCAGTGTAGCATTGTCAATGATTAAGTATGATAGAAGAAGGAGATCTGTGCCAGTTGTCATGGTTATTTAAGGCAGTAAATATAGTAAATTCACAAAATTTTGACATTTTTTATTATTGCGAAAATTGCAACTAGATAGGTTTGCAAAAGCAAAACCTTGCATGTGAATTTTGATACGAGTTATCTGTTAATAACATTTCCTGAAATTAAACTTGCATTCTTGTCCATTGTTTAAAAAATCGCAATAATAAATGTACACAAAAATTTCTGAATTTACAGTACTACAAAGTTTTTGAGTGTTAAATTCAGGCAACATATGTAAATAATAGGCAACAAATCTCTTGTTTTTGTAATTTATTGCTCATCTTAAAATGGTCTGTTGGAATTGTATATAAATTCAGTAGAATAAAAATAGTTTACACAATAAAAGAAACTACAAGGCAAAAATCAAAAGAATTCACTGAAAATTATAACATAGTCAAATCAAGTTTTGAAGTGCATAAGATCATTCAAATAGTTTTTTTTTGTTTATTTTATTTTTGATACCAAGAACCTTCTAAATTTCATAATTTTACTATAAATTTGTAAAGTAATACACAAATGATAACACAAACAAAACACCGGTTCCAGCAATTTTAAATATGTTTGTTCAAAGTTTAAAAAGAAGACTATATATCTACATTTTGATTTAACAATTACTTTAATCCTTGAACCATTGCTTACAACAAGAACTGACACTGGCCAAAAACCCTACAATACACCTGAATTAAATATATGCGTTTAGGGTTAAACTGTTTTCTATGTTAATGTGCTGACTTCAATTCATAGATTTTGTGGTTTATCAAAACAAAAAATTTGAACACACAGACGCATGTTATTTTCCATTTATTTCATGTGTAATAAAAAAAAACACCTCAAATTAAAGAATTCATTTAGAAGATAAAAAACAAATAAGTACCTCCAACAAATGGCTTGCATTTTAAAAAAAATCTAAATTTCAAAATTTGTTTTGAACACGAGAAGAGACATTTTATTTTATGGCTGTTCCCATTTTGGAATAATTGATTGCTCACTAATCTTGTGAACAGACCCGAGGTAGATGAAAGCGAGACAGGGAACAAGTTTAACATTATTCAGGGATATTTGGTTTACTTACTTCATTACAACAAACAATTATTTCATTTCAGATTAAGATCACTTTCAAACGGGAAAAACAAAAATGTTTACAATGTGAAAACGGAAATAATTCAAACAACTATAAACAAAATAATATAATAAATATCTGAATTAGCACTTTAATAAACTCTAACCTACACAAAGCGTAATATGATATCAGTAAAGCCTTATATAAAACTCTATATTTTTGCTCTCATCACAAAAATATTAAAATCTTCCTGCATATAACAACAAACGTTTTCTATATTTGTGTGTGGATTAGTAATAAAATTTGCTTATGTACAATGTGTCAATATCAATGGAAAAATACTATGGAGTAATAAAAAAAAGCCTTGTACAGGACAATTACATAAGCTTCCATTTACAGATATACAGATTTCTGGACAAATTAGCAGTACTCATTGTCATAGCAGTTTTTGACAAAAAATATATATAAGTTTGCTCAATTTCATTGATTTTATCCACTATTTTTCATTGAAATATATTTCATTCTTGTAAAATATTGTTTAACACCTCAGATGTTTTATTATTAGAAAAAGGCACCTGCTAAAGTTACTGCATTTGTCCAGAAACTGTAAAATTTAATATATACATTTAATAAGCCACAAGAGGAAGAGGGTTTTACTACAGATGCATTCTAAGGTGAATCCTTTAAAGCCTTGATGTCCTATACAAGATTGAGGTAGCGAAGTTTGTATTTCTTAAAATGACAAAAATACTAAATCAGAAAATACAAAATGATTATAATTTAATTTAATCTCACAAACGTGTCAAAGCAAAAATAATATGACCCTTGACGACACGACACATCATAATAAAAGACAAAATTGAAAAAACATTTACAGCATTTTCCTAAAAGAAATTTACCGCTTAAACCTAACTGGCTTCTCTGAACTTTTGACAGTTTCTGTTCATAAAAGTTTCCCTTTCATTTAGGAAATATATCTTAATGTTAGAAATCTTAAATGAAGACTTTAATACCCATAGTATTACAAGCAAGCTAAGTCAAATCTAAATAGAGTAACTTCTCTTTGTAAATTCTCCACAATTCTAATGTTTCGTGAGAACTTCACATCAGTGATCTAGTGTATTTCATTTGAACTTAAACAACTAAACCAATTCTTTACTATTGATTATAAATCTAGGCTTCAAATATTGTGAACTTACAAAAAAAAATTCATGTACCAGTATAATAAATTTTTTCTCTCTATAAGAATGGCCATGTTATTATTCAATGTACAGGATCTTCAAACAGTGAACAACAAAGTCAATGATTTTGTGTCATATATAATGAATGCAGATAAAATGAGTTTCTTTTGGCCTGCATAACAACCATTTAAAAAAATCCAACAAAGGCTAAACACTGTAATATCAAACAAAATGTATCAACAAAAACAATGGAAATAAATCGTCTAAATAAATAACAAAATACTTCTCCCTGTATCATTTTACTTGTCTAGATAAATGTGATGATCTTGGGTTTCATAGAACTTTAATTCTAAATCAATTATCATAACATTTTTTTAGTTTGAGTAAATAAAGTTTTATGAAATCCAATATAACTTATATTTTTGCACCACCTCGGTCTATGTTATCTAAGATAATTCATTAAGGTTACAATAAAGAAAATACCCACTACAGATCATTAACCAGGAAGAGGAAACATAAGCGTAATATTGATCCAATCTAGTTAAATCAGACAGAGAAAGGAATAGCATGATCATCAAATAACCAATGATAAAGGAATAGGACATAAATAAAAAAAAAGCTGTTACTTCAATCTGTTGATTCCCTTATGTATTAATTATAAGATTTGGATAATAAAAAGAAAGAAATCAATTCCTAAGTTTCAATACTATGCTATTAAAGTCTAACTTCTAAATAAAATGGTTCCTTGTTTTTAAGAAAAATGATTAAACCATTAATGATATGTATCAATTATACGCTATACAAGAATTAGTGAAAATATATATTTGACCAAGCTTAAACATTTAAAAATGCCACTATCATTAAAAAAAAATTCCTATTTTTACAATGGATTATAATGCCAATAATCTATTCATGGGGAACTCTTAAGGTAAAATACATATATTTATGTGTAATGTCTCGTCTTATATTGTAAGCATGTCTGTACAGCTGTAAAGGACATTCAAACAAAAAAACAAAATAATTATTCAACGTTTCTCTGTCCTTTGATTACAAGTATGCAATAGTTTCACCAGCATATGAAATATTCTTGAAAAAAATTGTAAACTCACAAAACAGGATGACTTTCATTCAAATTCAACATGAGAGATGAAAAAAAATACATATTATGATATGTGTAAACAAGCATATTATTGTGTATTGCATTGTTGACGTCCTGTTCATTATTTAACTAGACTTATCTCCCTTTGACAAGTTTTATGCGATTTTATTACATCTACAACATAAGTGTATCAATCATTTTGATTATATGTATTTAATGTGTTAAAGCAGCTAACACCATTTTCCTATATAATTTCACATAAATTTTATATTAATTTGTTAATGTTACATTGATGTAACTAAAAGAACACATAAATAAGTTTTCAACACCCTAAGGGCTGACTTCATACAAATAAAAAAAACACTGGCACATCTCATAGAAAAACAAAACAAAAAACAAAACAGGTCTAACCTTTTTCCTCTTGACAATATATTGTAACAATGAGCCAAGATTTTGACAAAATACTTTTAAATTAGGATCAAGTTTACAGCAAATACAAAAGAACATTTTAATATACTGAACATAACAAAAAAAATTAATATGCATGCAGTTAACATCTACACATTCAAACATTTCCTTTAATAAATCTAACGAACGAGAAAAGCTTATATCGACCTCTGACAGTATGAAGGTTAAAGGTCATGCAGTACATGAGACAGTAAAGCACCTAAGATTTTGGTGTAAAATAATCTATTCCTGAGTATTACAATCACGGTGCTTTAGATGTCTCCAATATCTGTACAATGGAAGAAAATTACAAACTAAATTTCCATCCTTTTTTTAGTATGTCTGTTAATCAAGAGGATTATCTTGTGCTGTTGTCTTTCGATTGCTTTGTGATGAATTTTAATTTGCGTAATTAAAAGACATACAGTGGAACTATTTTTACCCTGGTAAAATGAACAGTTTGAATTATCAGTCTGACTGAACTATTTCTGTAGCATCTGCTCGGCATATTGGACAAGTTCTGTTAGTCTGAAAATATACAATGAAAACTTATTTGTTAATATGAAATTCTTAGACCAATGGCTTTTATAAAGAACTCAGACAAAATATGTAAACTTAAAAAATTAAGATAGAAAAGGGGGGGTTCTAATTAAAAAAAAAAGCTCTGCCAAACTGTACTTTATCCAGGCTACCTTTTAAAAGGTAATTGAAAAAAGTGTTCACCAAGTTTTTTCTCTAGCAACAAATTGTGCCAAATTATCAGAATGTGTAATTAAAAAAAATCACAGAAGATTAAGTTAAACCTCAACCAAATCACATTTATCCATTTATTTTCTTATGAAAGTTCCTAGATTGATGTAAATAAGAAAATTGTTACCAAAATGCACATTGATAAAGAATAAGTTGTATATACCTTCAACCATTTGTCAACACATTTAGCATGAAATTCATGACTACAAGGTAGTACTCTGAGCAATTGCCTGTTCTCAAAGTCACACATACAGACAACACAGTTGGTTTGGTCCATGTCTGAATTATGGTTCTCCTTATTAAATCTATAGGCTGGCAGTTGTTCTATCTCTGGCTTTGTTAACCCTTTGGGCTTGGCATCTCCAAGTCTCTCGGCTAAGTTTAATAATGCCTGAAATATCAGATAGCAAATTATCACAAAGGTTTCCACATGATCTTCGTTTAAAGCATGAAATGATTAAAATTATGATTAGTTTTCAGGATTTATTCTTGACGATGGACACATTCATATTAAGTGATTTCCAACTTTTGTAGATTGAGAAAAATATAGTTTTTAATGGATATTTGATATCCTGGTTTTGTCAAGGTTTGCATATATGCTTAAGGATTATTTATACTCTGTTGAAATTTTAAATTCATGGTCCATCTGTATTTACGTTTTGGTTTCTTAGGAATAATAATGAATTCCTGTATGCTTAAAAGCTAACTTATAATCTTTCCTATTCATACTGGTTAATTGAACCACCATATTTATTCTCAACAATCATGATATGCTGTTTCAATACAGAAGAAAGTTGTGAATTTATATCAGAAAGTTTCTATCATACCTCATAATTTTCCACTTCTGTTGCTTCATCATTAAAGTCTCTTCCAAGATGAGGTATTGGAGGGTTGCTTAACATTGCTCTGCAAATTTAAATAATAAACTATGTTAATGTATTCTTGATTGACCATTTTCTAAATATGTTATTACTTGAGACATGCTAATACAGAACTATTCATTAACTAAATGACATCATAGAAAACATGCAGGCTAAAAAGAAATATTGAAAAAAATATGTTTTCTGATTATAAAATAAATTAGCTACTTGGTTCATATCTAGTCATGCAATGAGATATGTCATTTCCAGACTATGTCAAATAACACACGTGATGACAGAAATATCTGATATTGAGTTATATCACTATCAACAACTCGTGAACAATCAAATCATTCTAATGAAGTTTCATCATATACTTGGTAGTGAATTGTTCATTTGTTAATTCTGTTGTTCTATCATGTCCCAGTACACAGTCGCTTCATAAATCAGTAGTCATATAGATTTATACAGGTGTATCAAGATAAAAACTTACAGGAAGTGAAGAAGGAATCCTGGGTAAGGTGGTGGAGGTAATGGTATTGACCGCAATCTTCCACTTCGTCCTCCCATGCGTGGTCGTGCATAGTGTCTTTGGAAGGGTCCCTGTTTAAAAATAAATCAACAGTTTTAAAACAAATAAAACATGTTTGTTAATTTTTACATCATTTTGTCTCTGGTGGTGATTTATCTTATTAGAAATCATACCACATCTTCTTATTCTTATCTTTAGAATCAATGTATTAAATTGGATACAAGAAAAAGTATCTTCAAAATGTTTTATGTAAGATAATGAAGCAATTAAAATTTCTTTCTAGGTTACGATTGTGTTAAACTTGACCCAAAACTGCTATTTGACTTTTGTTGTCAAATTTGTCAATCATGTTATGTTAATGACAGTTACATAACAAATGACATTTCTGCCAGACATTATCGTCCTATTTATTTGTTAATATAATTCACTTAATTTGGTCAAAATATTTAGGAGCTAACTATGGTTTTCATGTAAACCTTTTACCCACAAAACTCTCAATGAAAAACCTGTTTTTTACTTTCAATGTACCAGTACTACAAAATTTAGATTGCCTGTCATTCAAAATATGTTATGATGTGGATGTGATATGTTCACGTCAGTATAAATAGCTCTCAACTTTAAAATTCAAATGATGAACAAGTGAGAATGAATGCTTACATATAAATCATGTGGAGCTGGATGAATGTTAGGTTCCTGAAGCACTACTGGGGGTGAATGTGTGAATGGCGTCTGATGAGGATGGTGATGATGTAGTGGCAACTGGAAAGCCTGGCGATGATGATCTTGGATCATTTGTAATTCTTCTTCCTGGCGCTGGAAATTAACAATGACAATTAGATAGAGACCAACATAAACTTATTCATGATATTCAACAAAAATCTGTGCTACAGAAAAACTCAGACATCCAGTTTTGTAAACATGGTCAGAGGTTTCAGTTATTTAAAATCAGAGAGATTTATTGTATGTCCATTTCCATAAAACAGCATTTTTTCTACAAGAAATCGGCAAACATTTCAAACCTGGATTGATCAACCTTAAAATTGTTACCGGTACTTCAGAATCAGATGTTTTAGTCATAAATGTAAGATATTCAAAAGAATGTGATTGGTTCATATTTTGAAAGTTGTTGGGTAAATTTACATATATATTAGTTGTCAAGTTTTTTATTCAAATCCTTTTCATGAAAAATATCACCAGATCTGTAGCTTTCTTAAGGTTTGGAAAACAGTTCAGCATAAGAGAATCTTTTCAAATATACATTGCAAGAAATATATATATTCCCTTCTTTTACGAATACTTAATCTTGACTTTGAAATGACATCTAAAATGGTTGAGGTAAATAAAATGATAAAATTGAAATTGAAATATCAAAAGATTCGTTACATTGAAGGTAAAATTGTAGGTCAAATGACCTTGACTTACCTGATGAAATGGTTGATGATGCTGTTGATGAGGATGTGGATGATGGTGATGATGTGGCTGATTATGATTGGCTGTAAACTGTGTTGTTGGTGGCGACATATGTTGTTGTCGAGGTAAATGGTTGGCTAGACTATGAGGATGATGAGCAAACAGAGGTGGAAACGTGTGATGTGGAATCGGTATCTGTGGCAGACTACATGCAGGAATATGCTGCAGGTTACAAGTTGGTATCGGAACACTGCAGGCAGGAAATGACCATGTTGCTTGGCTACTGCACACTGGAATATGAGCTGTGGTGCAAACTGGGATATGATGTGGCCCTGTGCATACTGGGATAGCAAATGGTGTCATAGAAACAGGAGCTGTAACTGGCATCTGGAAAATAGAAAAAAATAATCTGAAATCTACCGACATAAATATGTTATAGTGGGTTATAAGGCTTAAAAACACTTCATATGTCATATTCTATATTGGGAGGTTAAATCATTGACTCGATTAGTTTACTAAATAAAAAAGAGTAAGAAAATCTTCTGTATCTTTATGAGTATATTATTTGAGTGATAACTGTTCCCATTTTTCTTCAGAAGTTATTGCACAACAAAGACTCTCAAGTACTAGCCTTGTATTAATGTGTGTTTGCTGTTGAAATACAGTTAAGCTGTATCATTAAAAATTCCTCAAAATTTAATTGTTGAAAATTTGGGGCATTTTCAAGGCATTTGCACTCTCTTGAAATAATGCAACAATGTATCAAGTATTTATGGCAGTTGTCAAAGGATGTATAACATTATGTTCCAGACACACACAACATATCCCAATAAATCCTGATTATTTACATGTAAGGAAACATTCTAAAAAAACATTTTATATGACCAAAATATTAAGTATTTCTGAGACAAACAATCATGCAATAGTTCATTCAAATATATTTTTTTGAATAAAGTTACATGGGTTAACCTAGTTAAACACATAAGAGAAATAAAGTAACAGAGCAACAAAGTACCAGCAGGAAACCAGACACTAAACAATATTCACAGGATGATAATGAATCGACTACAATTACCCTACATTTTAGACCAATCAATTCATGTAATATTATACTTATATAAAATAGTCCTACTAATGCGTTTAAATCTCAGACCAATTACCAACAAGATCTATACATCTAGAGTGAAGACTGGTTTGAACCAGTCACCGACAGGCATTTAAATGTACAATATATACATGTTCAGTAAAAGTTTATCAGAGAAACTGTGTTAGATGTTTCATATCTTGAACATTCTGAAACATTTCTTATTTTTTACAATATGTTTGTTATTTTGGCAAAGCTCCTGTACTAAAAACTAAGTTTTAAACTGCACAGTTTTAACATTACCTAAATTTGAATACCAGCCAAGATGAAATTCAACAATAAAATAAAACCCCAAGCAATGTTACATCTTTGAACCAATACAGCAGACATAAAATTGGCTAGTACACAGAGAGCATCATATTGATTCATAAAAAAATTAATTATAAGATATTCAAATTTAAAAAAATAAACTTTTTTTTAAATTAAGGGAAATATCTTAATATTATAAAAGACTCTTCAATCCTATATTGAAAAATTATCCAACAAGAGGCTGTCACAACGACAGCAAACCGGATTAATTAGCATTTATTTGTGTCCTGGCAATATCACAAGAACCATTACTGATGATTGGTGAAAGTGAAAATTGTCAATATCAAATTTGACCTCTATTTTGTCATCAGTATCAACATATTAAGATTTGAAAGGCTTAGATTGAATGGTTCGTGAGTAAATGCAACAACGTGAAAGGAAACACCATTTTATGATCTTTCAAGAACCATTACTCCTGAACGGTAAAAGTCAAAATCGTCATTATTGAACTTGACCTCCATTTAGTCATCAGTAACAACATATTAAAATTTGGGAAGCTTTGGTAGAACAGTTCATGCGTAAATGCATGGACACGACTGGAAATGCCATTTTACGATCTTTCAAGAACCATAACTACTGAAGGGTAAAAGTCAAAATCATCATTATTAAACTTGACCTCTATTTTGTCATCAGTAACAACATATTAGAATTTAAAAAGCTTTGGTTGAATGGTTCATGAGAAAATGCATGGACACGACTGGAAACACCATTTTTCAATCTTTCAAGAACCATAACTTCTGAACGGTAAAAGTCAAAATCGTCATTATTGAACTTGACCTCCATTTTGTCACCAGTAACAACATATTAAAATTTGGGAAGCTTTGGTAGAACAGTTCATGCGTAAATGCACGGACACGACTGGAAACGCCATTTTTCAATCTTTCAAGAACCATAACTCCTGAACGGTAAAAGTCAAAATCGCCATTATTGAACTTGACCTTCATTTAGTTGTCAGTAACAACATATTAAAATTTTAAAAGCTTTGGTTGAATGGCTCATAAGTTAATGCATGGACAACCTTTGATTGCCGCCCGCCCGACAGACCGCCTGACCGCCGGCCGAGCATCCCCAAATCAATAACCGACACAGGGATGTCGGGCAAAATTGTCTAGACTCCCGGTCAAACTTACCACACCATGAGACATGCTGTTTAATATCATGAGACTATGCCATTTCCATTGACGTATTCTAAATGGATCCTTTACAGTGTTACTTTAAAATCTATTTGATTGTGTTACTTTTAGATCTATTTGAATCAGTTAATTAACACTAGTCCTATTCTGAATAATGATGGACACTGCCTAGTACTATCTGACTTCAAAATTTCTTAACTTGTAGTCCTTAAAATGATAATTTCTGTTCTGAAGGACATTGCAGTTTACTTACTTGTTCCATTAATATTGGTCTTTGTCCTGTCCTATGATGATTTGATGGTAAGGACGCAGGGTGAATCTGTGATGTCATCATGTGTGGGGGTTGGAAGGCACGTCGTTCTGGTGAAGCCTCTCTTGTTTGCTGTGAGTTTCTGTCTCTTGTTTGTCTTCTTGTACCAGGACTGAAAGAATATAAGCTATTTAATGAGTATAAAATCTTAACAACTAAATGTAAAAAATATACCATACAGTAAAACAATACAAATCTGTAACATTTACAAAATGGCAGACAACATGCCATTATGCAAATTTGCATAAACATGGCAAATATAATATCTTTATAAAGATGAAGTCTTAAAATACACTATAATTTTCATGAATTATGTTTTGATTATCAGCTCATTATTGATTGTTATATTTGGTTAAGCTTATCTATGGTGAACTGGTAATTTTTTATTCATTTTTGTTTACATTCTATATGACATCACATATCCACACAATGTTTATTCTCCATATTACAAAATAACAATGGAAATCTAATTGAAGGATAGCTTTAAATATGGAATCAGCTTGCTATTATTTCTACCCCTATTGCATTGATAGTGATCAAATCATGTGATTACAATTGTGTGAATAATTATTCCCATTCTTAAGCATTTTATAGACATTTCAAAAATAAATACACGGTAAGCACATGATGAAAATATAGTGTGCTGCAAAATCTCAAAAAACACTCATGGTATTTAAATTTCAAATAAAAGCAGTACATATAAAAAAGAAGATGTGGTATGTGCCAATGAGACAACTGTCCACAAGAGACCAAAATGACACAGAAATCAACAACTATAGGTATTTGTTTTTATTTCTGTTTGTTCTGTTGTGGAAATTTGGACATGAATTTTGATTACATCTAAAGCAGGGAGGATCCCTATTTAATAAAAATTGGACTAATCTTTGATACGCTGTTAGTGAAGTCTAAAATTACATTTAAATACCACATCCTTGTATGTTACCCCCTCCTACTTAAAAAGAATGTTTCACAGGCCTTGTCACTTGATCATCATGAAAAGATTATCCAAATATGGTAAAAAAACATCTCCAATTAAATTTTATAAATTCTGAAGATTTTTTTTCTTAATTACAGTAATTATCTACCAGATATTCTGCATCATGAAAAAATCTTTTCAACAATTCCAGGCTGGATTTTCAATTTTGATTTTGTCAAACAATGTGCTAATAGTATCAATCCTTATTCACATGCCAGCTTTCTTTTAGGTTTACAAATGTGACATACAATATGAAAATTGAAACTTTTAGCACATTGTTTGATAAAATCAGAAGTGCAAATATTTGCACTTTAACTTTTTATTTTAACTATCATTAAGTGTTAATTTTGACAAATTAATTTTTGCCATATGATAATATTAGAAAGACATCTGTTTCAAACAATAAACTTTCAGCTATCTTAAACATTATAAATAAAAAAAAGTTAAATAACATGTACTCAATAACAAATTAGTAAGAAAGGAAAAATAGTGTAAATTTCCTATACCAATTATATCTGACAGCAAATTTCTTATTTAAAACAAGAGGCTTTCATGTTAAATTATATAAGTACTGTCTTAATTTGAAAAATAAATAAAATACAAGATGTTTGTAAACAGAATCTATTGATTTGGACATGTTTGAGGGTGAGCAGTATTACCATGGCAATATATCAGGTATTGAATTTGTTTGATTCATAATCATCCATCTTGTAGTACTATTGACAACCTCGGCAAATCTTCCTAATAACCTGGTAGGAGACAGAAATATGTTAAAGATTCTTGAATGTGCTCGTAGGTGTAGGGCTAAGTTATACGTAATTGCTCTGGAGTTTTCAATTGTCAGCAAAGTTTCTGAAATTTGCCTGAATGCAAAATTTTGACTTAAAAGCACTCCACTGAAAAATCCATTTAAAACGGTTTGAAGAACTGTATGAAAATTTTCCGATACCAATGATGATATAACTCCAAGTAACGACCTAGTTCTTGTTTGTCGAGGATGATTGAATATGACGGCTTGAATCCAATTTGTCGTCTCATGAAAATATAAATGCACAAGTTCTTGAAACATATCATGTAAAGATGGAGAATTCTCTATCCTATTAGTATTAGCACTAGGTATATCATTTCCTGACTGGTCATGGAAGTGACCAGCGTTTTGGTTATATGATGAATTCACAAAAGATCCTTGATTAAATGTGTTTTGTCTCTGATGAACATCATCTTGATGATAGTTAACAAACATGTTTGAACTGCTATTTAAATTTTGATGGGAAATAGGTAACGAGTCATTTCGGTGGAATTCTGTTTCATTATAAATATTTCCATTGTAATTACTTCTTCCTTGAGAGAGAGGAGTTGGCATATGAGTTGCTGAATTCTGGTTAATAGTATCAGTAGTTTCTGACTGGTTTTGAGCATTCAGACTTGACGGTTGTCTAGCAAAATGTGTAATTCCATTCCTTCCAAGGTACTGGTCAGCGGTTTCAGAAACTCTTGAAAATGCTTGATTCCATTCTTCAGATTGTTCTCTGCTTCCATTTGTAACTGATTGTTGTATTTCATTTGTTGGTATGTGCTGATTATAAGAAGAAAACCTATTCTGTGGAATAAATACATATCTACCAGGAATCACATTAAAAGCAAAACCCTGGTATCCTGCTCTGTTAAATATATTCAACTGTTGCCCAAGAGGAACAAAATTTACAGGGATCATAATTGGAGTGACAGGATTTACTGTTTGTACTGGATGACCAGGTTGTTGAAAGCCCAAAGACTGTCCAGATTGATCAAAGCCCAAAGACTGTCCAGATTGATCAAAGCCCAAAGACTGTCCAGATTGATCAAAGCCCACAGTTTGGTCATGTATAGGGTGTTGAAAGCCCATAGATGTATTTCCAGTTTGGGAGAACTGACTTGAATATAAATACTGTTGGTTTACTGCATTTACATAAACTGGTCCAGCATAAAAAATGTTTTCAGCCATCTTGTTGCCTGATGTCTATGACAATACCAAAACACATTTGTAACAGAGAATGTGACTGGTCAATGTTGGTTGCCATACAATACCTTTCATCTAAGCATGACATTGTGACGTCACAGGGCAATATCCTGGACACAGTCGTTGCTATATAACAAAATTTGCCCAGCAAATGTTTTGTGACGTCACAATACACAACCCGTACTAAATTTGTTAAGATATCAATATGTTCTTATTTCATGTTGTCCCATTAATAAACCAAAAAGTGATGTACAATTGCTATTTCATACCTTGTGTCATCTTTTGACATATATATAGAAATTAGAGCAATAAAGTCTGCAATATCTATGACATGAATTTAATCAAATTAAAAACTAAGTTAAACTAACAATACTTTGTACTTGAATTCATTCGACAATCTTAATGATATTTTAAAACTTACAAGATGAGTTACATGATCATGAAAAATGAACATAAAGAGATAAGAAGACATTTAGTAAAAGCTATGAGGAGTAAATAAGGTAAATGGGATGACAAGAAATAAAACAATTTGAGCTGCAGTAAATTTTGTAAAACAACAAACTACTTCAACAATTCAAATATGAAAAATATTCGACAGTGGACTTTACAACACATTAATTCATGAAAGTTTAGCACACAAGTTCCCAATGCTGTTTTTGACCTGAGTTGAATAATTTCCAATATTTTAATTCTTGGATTAGTTATTATTTTTTTTACATTGACCATGGATTTTTAAGTGGAAAAAATGTACAGAATATCTTTTTCTATGCATTTTTAATTGTTTTGATGCAACGTCTTCAACAATTTCTTAACATCACCCATGGTTGTATGACATCAGAGGAGTGAAATTATCAGATTTATTTCACATGTGACATTATCATTTTTTTCACATGTTTAAAAGTAATCAGATTGTATTTCATTCAGAAATCACATGATTCATTTCAACAAATGTAATCAATTCAAATGATCTTATGACATTTTGACCAGTTAGTCATATAAACCTTAAAGATTTGGTTTGGAATAATTAAGTGTTAAATGATCCACTCATATAATGTTAATGTATGTAATGATTCCAAAAAAGCCATCATTTAAAATACCACATATTTTCAATATTTTAACATATGATAAATAGGACATGAAATATTTAAATCTATTTTTATAACCTTACAAATTACAATATATATGATTTTGTTTGAAGTTAACATAGTGTATATCTCTATGTACACGTTCTAAGTATAAAATGTCACAATTTAGTTTTACTTTGACAGTATTAATGTATTTATACTATTACTAATATTTATATTATAAATTCCTGCATTAGTAAATCTAACCCCCACCAAAACCCTTCAATAACATTACTATATCCTATATAGGATAATAAAGTGAATATAACATGAATAACACCTAATTGCTTGTGATGTAGTGTATTAAATCCATGATCACAAGCAGGAAATTTCTAATTCAAACTTCCTATGGTTATATCTCAAGGAGTTTTGTTTATTCATCATGTTAAAATATCAAGTCAGTTCTGTAGTTTTCAGCAATATTTTTTTTAAATGAAGTTTAATCATCAATAAATGTAGGCAGTTGCGACTTTAACAAACATATTACATTTCAGATGTGTCCAGTTTTAAAATAAGTGTCTATAAAAGGACATATAACAAAATATGATTCAAACTAAAATTTCTCTATATATTAAGTTTTGTCCTTAATTTTTTTTTACTTTAAAGGAATGGGCAATTTATAATATAACCAAGGAAATCCTAGATCAAAGAAACACAGGTATTTTGTGGTTTAGCCATTATACCTTAGTATAAAACCTTCTGTATATATATACAGCTGGCTGAGTATTGGCAATTTTACATTTAAACATACAAAACAAAATATACACTTTATGTGTGTGGGAAGTTTATAAAACTTAACTGTAGTCCTGTTCTACATGTTTTAAACTTGGATATATACAAAGTTTGAGGTTATAGAGAAGTCTTTAGATAAAATGATACAATCCTTGTTTTATGGCATTCTTGCTAAATATTTAAAGTTCACATGTGTAAGTGGCTTAAGGCTAAGTAATTTGAATAGGGCCTAAATTAAAGCTGTCATTGTACACATCTGTTGTTAAACTCTTGATAAATAGCAAAATCATCTAGGATTTCTCATTTCATGTTTGCTCAGTGGAGTCGCAAATCCCTAGGAAAATGGGTGAATAAACATAGCCTTGTAAAAGGGAGAGAACAAAAAAGATTTGTATAGAACATGTCAACAAAGGAAATCAATCGTCAGCCACCACAATCTCGGGAAGAAAACATTGATTTCTTTCGGCTATATTTCTCTATGGAGAATTTTAATGAAGGATATAATCAATGAAATTATTTGACAAATAAAATGCTGAAATATTAATCCGTACATGCCACAAACCTGACACCCTAAAATAAAAATGTTCATAAATATATTACTACACAGCTAAACATATTGGCAATCAATACAAGAACAGTTTACCTTCTACGAGCCCTTGGTGTATTGCATCTATCTGACGATAATCTCCGTAACTGATTGGAAGGTCTTCGTCGAGCTGAACTGAGTCTGGCAGCTTCTGTGATCACCTCTCTGGTCCAAGATGGTGGGGGGCTTGGAGAATGTGTCAAATCAATATAACTGCCGGAGGTTTTTCTCCTCTTTCTGCTAGGGCTCTCACTCTGCAGAGAAAAAAAAAAGTAATCAATACTATAGCAATCATGGATGTGTCAATGCTATGGTGAGCTAGTTATTAACACACACACAACTCGTACATGCTTTGTAAATTTTCCTTCATACATTCATGTTGGAATTGATTTCCCCTTTAATATTTGAAATTTTATCATTAAATTGCATCAAAACTACACTTGGGGATACTATTACAGAAAAAAATCCATATTGACATACATCATTTAAGGTAAAATCAAAGTGAAAAAAAGTCAAGCTGATCTCTTCAACAAATATGGAGGCAGACTATGAAGTTTGATGAACAATTTCCTTAAATATAAATAACTTTTATAAATAATGGCAATGCTGCAGTCATAATTGCAGTAATCTGGCCAAAACATCTCAGATCTATTACTAGGACATTTTATGACTTGTTCATACAAGTACTTAAATGGACATTCTGAAATACTTGTGGTCTCAGGGCAAAGGTCAAAGTACATGTTTTTCGTTATACATTTCTTAATCAGAGAACTACACAAATTCTACCCAATGATGGTTTTATTACTATCTACAAGTATAGTTGTTAATAAAAATAATAGCATGAACAAAATAAAATGACCAGCACTTTCTCCTATACATCATATAGTAGTGATCCTTCCAACTCATCAATTGCACCTTGGCAAAAAGTTTTTAAAATTCAACATTCTTACACTAGCCATGGCAGGACTTTCTTCAGAGTAACATCAGTTTACTATAAGTTTCCTTGCATTGTTTTGATGTACCTTAACTATTAATGTATTGATCTTACAAAAGGTTACCGTAAATATGCCAAAGTTTCTTATATAATTTTTCAATTTACCGAGTTTTGTTAAGGTCATACACTTTCTCAAAAAGTAATATAATTTACAGTTGTGAAATTCATATTGAGAATGTACACATGTTTACTTGAATATACATTCTCGCTTCGCCTATACATTATCAAGTAAAAGTGTGGAAATTAGCACAATTTGATATAACACCAACATGCAATATTGTTGTCATTTATTTTCACACATTTTCTTTATTAAATTTTAATTAATTATATAAACCTGGTCATCATCATATAACACTTAACATCTGCCATGACATGCAGGTGGAAATAAGTAAGAAGTGACAATGGCCGTATAAGTATATAACAAAGACAAGGAATATATCTACCTCTTATGGGTTTTCGTGTTATTAAGAATGCATTGTGACGCACAATTTCCATTGAAAAAGCATGCAAAGTACAAATTCATGTGACTTAGGAAAACAAATGATCTGACCATACATTGTTACTAGCTTGGATTTGCCAAAATGCCTCCCAAGTTTTTCTCCCTCAATTTTGTTTTAATCAGATGGAAAACAATTAAAGCCAGGTATATCTCGCTGACCATGACTTTTAACATTGATAATATGTAGTCTTTCTTGGGGTTTGATAAATTTAATTCAAATTTCCAACATTTATTGTAAAGAGTTCTTTAATACTGACTTAATGACCCTAACTGTAACCAAAAGTACCAGTTACATGGGCAGATAACTCATGCAGCAATTTGACAGTTTTCTAAATCTATAAAATGTCTTATTACCAGTACTAAGGCCAAAGAAATATCATGTACACAAATTAAAAACATAAAGCAACATCAAAAGACTACTAACTATTTTTTCTTTCTGTACCTCTTACTGATTATGAGATAAAAAAAAAAAAAAAAAAATATTGAAGAGGCTTTGAAAAAAATGTAAAATAATGTTATTTTATATCACATTTGGGTTGCCTTTTATTTAAATGTTTATCAGTATGATCTATCATTTCAATGAATCTCAGATCCCTGTAAATCTGATGGCCTTTGAATTGATGTTAGGACCGATCAGATAATACATACGTCATAACAATGACATTCCTTTGTGTGATAATCAAGGGACGAAAGGAAACTATAAGGACTTTCATAAGCAAAAAGAGCCATTTTACAAACATACAAAAATAAGAAGATGTGGAATGACTGCAAATGAGACAACTATCCACCAAATTTCAAACAATGTATTTATAAGAAACCATTCAGTCTTCAACAATGAGAAAAACTCATACTGTATAGTTGACATAAAAAATGTCAAAACCAACAGCCTAATCTATAAATAGCATGTTTCCAAGGTTTATATTTACTATATGATACTAATCTGAGTAGCTACTCAATGGCATGTATAGATAGTGCAGTGGGAATATTTCTCTGGACTTTAGCCAAACAATGTTGTCACAAGATAAAGCCAGCCAAATGATTTTGTCACAAGATAAAGCAGACTTTTTAGTATAAATATTTCAATAGAGCAAAATAAGATACATTTTCTGTGTTTTTTTTCTAGGATTCAATTTTAATATAAATCCAGATTTCCATCGGACTTTGCTATACATAATAAATGACCATCCATCAAGCAGTATGAGTCATTTACTTTGGTTAACTATAGGTAAGATCTATATGGTACTTGGCTTTCATATGCTAACACTTGACAGCATTTACTATTATTAGTCATTCTGGTGGTTAGTAACTTGCAAAAACAACTTTTCTTCAAGCAAAAATGTAATAGTCTTACCCCTTAGTCGGTTAGATATTTAACTCTATAGTCGTATGCAGATAATTTAAACTGAACAAAGAAAAAAGTTTAATAAAGGAAAACAAAGATTTGAGATCAGTCAGAGGAAATGTCGGTGCTTTGTGTTTGGGTATTTTAAATACCTGTGTGGTGATTCATAATATGAGTTAGGGGGTAAAGTATTTCATGTTGACATAATCTTATAAAAGACCTTATCCCCTCCAACAGATACCCATAATACAACTGTGTATTGACCTAGAAAAATAAAATGTGTTTGTGCGCTATGCTTGATTTCCATAATGTATATCTGTGTAGATAAGTTGGTTAGCCTTGTGTGTAAAGAGAAGTTACTTTGACAAAGGAAGTTTGCCATTAAAACTTCAGAATGAATCACTCTGAATAACTGAAAGAAAAATCGTTTGCAAGATTTTAAAGCTTGATGTAGGCCTTGTATTTGAACTTTTTCATCTTCAATTAGAAATTGTTTTCTGATATTTCAGAACAAATTTAAGCAGACCATAATTTATACACAAGCAAGTTTCCCATAAAATAAAATCAATACTCCAAGTACAAAGCATTTTAATTAATGCATTTTCTGTGCAGTAAAGGTTCACTCACCTTAATTTAACCTTATAAAGCTTGACATGTGGATAGAAATATTAAAGGAGGGAGAAAATTATCAACCTATATTCCTCGAGATTTTTATCACCTGCTTGTCTTCCTGACAAGTGGCCACACCTGGAAGGTAAAATTTGTTTCCTCATATCTAAAATACCAGTCCTCCAAGGCATGTGAACAATGGTGGCATTCACAGAACTGGAGGGCAAACAGTCATAAATGTGGTTGTATGCATCACTGTGTCAATGTTTGACAATCAAATAGGTCATCACAGTATAATTAAATTCACATTGTGTTAATTCATTCTTTCCCTTATTCATTCAACCTAATATTCTTCATTCTTTACCAAACCCCCACAATTTGTGTCAGTAATATATGTACATATAGAATCATATATATGTACAATTTTTATATATGTTAAACTTATGATAGAACAATGGGAATATGAGCTCACAATAAACAGTGTCAAATACAATCTATAATTTCAACCAAAATATAAACATATAAAGGGAAAAGCTGATTGTCTGATAAAAACAACATATACTAAACCATGGTACAGGTATATTTATAATATATATATACATGGACTTTTATTATTATTTGTACCTAACAATCAGTAAACGTGTTTGATACCCCCTTCCTAACATGTCAATTCATTAAACAGATTTTTGTAAGAAGTCATGATTTGAAACTAAATACTGCTTCAAACTTTCCACATGGCAGAAACATTCTTTTACCTATATAATTTTAAGAGTAAGATAAAGTCATTTAGAATAAAAGCCATGAATGCCACGTCTTCCACATAAGAGTTGTGGTTTTCTTTGTTTGATAGTTATCTGAACAAGTTTTCATATTGATCAAGGTATACACACAGGAGTGCTGGAGCCCATATAATGTTAGCTTTAGATTAAAGGGGCCTTTAAATGGGAAAATCATTTAAATGAGGCTTAAAATTAGGAGATTTTTATTCTAAAATATTTACTCTGTGGCTTATATTTTTTAATCAAGGAAATTATTAACAAAGGATTAAAGTGATACAACGTAATAAAACATGGACATTTTCTCACAAGATTTAATTTTCTAAAATTTCGTTCTACTTGTAGATCTACTTTGTTGGAAAAATCTCTGTAAACCTACCACAATTTTTAGAAAAAGTAAAAATTGTAATCCAAAAAAATTGTCTTCCTTTACTTCCATATCTTGCCCCAGGGACAGTAAAGGAACAACATAGGAACATATTTTTTCATTAATGTCCTCAATAGATAAATAAAACATTGAATTACAAAATAAATACAGCTTATAAGGAGACTTGATAAGATAATTATTCACCAAAGAAGATAATACTTTCAGGATAACAGTCTATAACCACTTTAAAAAAAATCTATTTGTAGCTTTAGACTGCATATTACAGGAACCTTTCTATCACACACTTAAGTTTTGACAAATTTTAGACAACCAACACTGGCCCTGTTCACAAATGAAACACTACACATGTGTTACATTAGAATATTTAATCAATTTTTGTCTTCCTATTAAAAACCTATAGATGCTGGCAGCATCATGCTCTATTATCAGAGCAAACACAGTGTGTTTTTTTTCTTTTTCTTTCAACCAGCTTTTATTGTAACAAAAGAAAGAATATCAGTCAGAACAAAGAAAAGAAAATTATCAATCAAAAATGTACAACATACATGTAATTAAATTTTCATGATAAAAGGTGTGCACTAAAAACCAAGACCACTGTTAGACACATGTGATCATGCAAAAGTATTGCTTAATTTCATTTAAACACAAATGTCTACATGAACTGTATATATATAAAAATCTAGCTATTCACTTTGATGTCCTCAAAACTGGTTTCCCCATTGAAAAAACATTTCAGCTGTGTATGTATAAATTTGCATTAAAAATCAGCTTAAAGTCAGTAAGAAGAGCTGTGTCTATAATGAGTTCAGAGTACTTCATACTCCAGTGATTATGTAAAACACCATTCGATTCTGTAATCAATAAACCATTGATTGGCATGGTGTATTTTATTCTTTGTTTCTGATCCCCACAAACTATGGGGAATAAATACCATATAACTAATTTTACTGTCACTTAATACCTTTGTTAATATAGGCAAATATTCCTAGTCTCGACACACACTATATTTAGAAAATGTTTAAAAGGTCGACATAAATTTGTATAAGGTATATGTACGCTACAGGCAAAACCAACTCCAATCCCTGACAGGAAATTTACTTTTATTCTCCAAAATAAAGTAAATGGTTAAGATAAATATTACTAGACAGGAAATTAATTTACGTTTCTCTTTATATTTCCTGTGTGACTAAATAGAAACTCAGAAAAATAGGAAAGAATAAAAGGTATAAAACTCAAACAGGATATAACTGCCATTTTTTTTAACCCATGTAATCATGGTTATTTGGAATTCAGGCCATTTTTCTGAAAAGATATCGTTTTCATGGGATACACATTTTTCGATATTGAACTAGACTTTAACATTGCACAGTAAAATATCAAATTTTATACAGATTTTCCTCTTACTTGATAGATCGTCATTGTTAAATTTGAAACAATATACATGTATAAAACTGATTAAAACATATATGTAATGAAATTCAATATGAAATTTACAAAAAAACAACTTAACACTGAAAAAAAATATTCACTGAAATCTTAGTATTTCAAGATTACAACAATCAATACATCAATACTAAGTCCAGTCTCTCATGTTAAGGGGATCATCAAATATTCATATTTGATTCCATGGTTTTGCCCAAGTTTGCTGATATAAGCCTTTAGAAAATTGCGTTTTTTTTTAAATTTAAACCAATGTTCATATATGTCCACAAAATTCATGAAAATTGGTATCCCACAAATAAAAATAAATCCACACTAGTCCACTTCATAATGAACGTGTGTATGTTGTTAACACAAACTACCCTTTACCAAAACATTAACATGCTACAGGAAAGGCAGCAATATGGTCGGACCTGCCAACTAGAAAACATTATGCCCCTCATGTTGTAGTAGGTATATCTTAAACATATTAAACAATAAACATATCAAACAATATGTATATAAAATATACATGGTCTTCCTAGTGTTCACTCTGTGTCAGATGTTTCATGTTGATCATACTTCTGATAACCTATATATCAGTCAAGGGTGTGTTCGTACATTGAGAATATATATATGATAAACAGATTAACATGTGACTTCCTCCATATCAGCCAAGTTATAATCTCTGGACACTGACAACCCATATCAGACCCTTGGCTTACACCTCAGGCTGATATGAGAGTCCCTAGATGATAAATGAATTGGTATATGTATCATTATATCAATTTGTATATAAATTCTAAATCAGTAATATGGAACATAGTCTTGTGATAATACTAAAAAATAAAAAAAGCCTCGCAGTTCATAATTGATTGCTAAGAATACTTCTAGTTTGAGAAATGGTTCTACCATCCTTGGTAACAAAAATGGATTTGCAAACATAGAAGCAGGACTGTGCAATATTTGGATTTGAACCCTGCCACTTATGTTGTACTATACAGTAACTAAATACCTACAACCTAGGTAATTTTTGGCCAGGAGGGCGATGTTTAAGAAGTCAACCACTGTCAATATTCTATATGTTCTTTTTTTAAAGTACATTAGAACAGCTGTTAACATCTGGGTTTGAAGGATGTTTTAAATATATATATCAAAAATATTCATGTAAAAAATATGACTGATTACCTTGCTGTCTGAATCTTCTGAGATAACACCAGAACAATTCTGCATTTGTGAACCTCCCTCTGAAATTAAAAACAGAATTAAAACATAAATACACTAAATCCTATGTATATCATCATGTGCACATATCCTGTCTGTGGTTATCAGATATAGACTACTTTTATAACTAGGTTACCTCTAATACTTTTTTCTAAGAACAAATCAATCCCCATTACACAATGGTTGGGCAACACATTAAAGATTGTTCCTGCAGTGGTTCAATGAAGAAGAAGAACAGTTTGAAAAGTGTAGTTCTAAAAATGCAACAAAAAACCCAACAAAACCACTTGTCAAATATATTATTTTTGTATATATCCTAAATCGATACAAATGGTAAAAAAATATATTTATTTCGATGAAATTAGAACACTCCTGAAATGCAGTTTCAGCAGACCATTTTGTTAAAATATCAGGATGCCAGATAAGTGTTATAACCTGGAAATGATTGTGTAAACAAAGGGTATGACAGAATCACAGTTTAATACTTGTATTAATATATATACACTGTATTATGATAATATGATTGTGCAGTTTTAGAAATCTTTGTTTTGGTACAAATGTAACAAATGTAACATCTATAACAACTATGCTCTGTTACTACACATAAAAACAATCCACTGATTTGGATAAAATGATAAATAATCCATCTTTGGTTGTAAGGCCTTAAATAAAATATTGTTTGTTTCCCCAATCCCGACCGACCCATCAAAATTGGTGCTACTCATAAAATTTTATTGTCAAAACTAAGTGAAATATTATTTTATTCATTTTGGATTTTCAGGCTTGCCGGATCGTCCGATAATATACAAGCTTTTTGGAAAAATAAAATTATTTCCCTACCTACCTATCCACACCTGGTTTGGCAGGGTCGGGATTGGGGAAACAAACAATATTTTAATTTAGGCCTAATTCTTTTACAATCTTAAGATAGATTGAATACATTTGTATTAAACCTAAGATTAGAAAAAATCAAGCATCAATTTACACACTGCAGTTTGTCTTAGGCAAGCTGCATCAATAAATCTGCTATGTACATGAAGAGAAGAGTTAAAAACAGGATTGTAGTTATACAGTGAGATACCAGAGATAATCCATATAGCCCTGATGGCTGACAATCTCTCTTGATAGAGAGAGAGCATGTTAATACAATATACAGCCAGGAATGTATGACAGTACAGTGATTTACAATGATATAGGAATGACTTACATTGTTGTTCTAACTGTGCTTCTGATGACATTAAATATTAAAACATGGCATCAACATAAAGAAATATATATCAATCAATCAATCAATCACTCATACAATACATACATTTCTTACATCACTTCTACATGACATTAGTCTTTCTTTGTTTATACATCTATTGGAATCCTAAATAAATCTAAATTATTTAACATCAAGTACATGTGCTGTATATATATTGAAGTAAAACATACTAGTCAATGTGTTACTGCAAAAATCGCTTTGTTAATATCCTTCAGTGGCGGATCCAGAACTTTTCATACGGGGGCCCACTGACTGACCTAAGGGGAGGCCCCCTCCAGTCATGCTTCAGTGATTCCTGATATAATCAACCTAATTTTTCCCACGAAAAAAAGGGGGGCCATGGATCCTATGTCTTTAGTTAAATTCATTTTAATTATACTGACCATGAAATGTCCTCCTCCTTGTGCTTTCTCTTAAATCGTAAAATGGCGATCCTCTCTGATTCGGTGATGTTCTGTGTGTAGGTGACACTCGCTGAGATGGTGAAGTTCTATCTGGTGAACTTAAATGTGGACTTAAATTTAAAATTGGTGGACTATGTGGACTAAAGAAATCTTCATCGTCTTGTATACTATGTAAATGGTCTAATGTTTCATGTGCATAATAAGTATCTGATGCTCCCACTAATGCTCCAGGAGATTTGGGTAGTAAGTGATGATAATGCTGAAATATTTGTGCATCTTTTTGAGGTGCTGCCACTGGCATTATATTCAAACCTTTAAAAAAAGAACATTCTTTATTAAAAACATATTTACCTACAACTAATATTGGCTAAAAGATACACTTATTGATCAAAAGTGTTAACCCCATTTTAAAATGTATAAAAGGTTGCCCTTTGCATATAATAAATGTAAATGCATGTTGAGCTGCATATATATATACTACATCTCCAGTCTGTATAATTAAGACAAGACAAGCCAAGTTCATTGAAACAAAGGTGCACATTACCTATGATGAACTGCAACAATCAATTTGACAAAATATAATAAAAGTGTACATGATTTATAATGATTGATATACATATATATATACACACCAGTATACACTAAATATGGACTCAAAAATCAAGAATGCATTGAACTGTGAAAACCTAAATGAAAAACTTGTATGGAAAACTAGCCAGTATTAGATAGACCATACAAAGGTCATTGGACCATAGATAGATAATAAACATCCTCATACATAGGGTGAAACTAGGTTTGTGCTAAGAGCATTCAACCCTCATCTTAATATCTTTATGAATGAAAACCCAATGATAAAAATCCAAATGTTTAATTCATTGAATCTGTAGAAGAGAATACCATAGAAAATGAAGTCATTGGCAATTTATGAATACCTGAAAACAATCCTTCCTAATTTATTTCAGATTTATGAATATCTGAAAACAATCCATCCTAATAATAATTTATTTCAATCAGTCTATAAAACAGATCCTGCGTCAAGCTTAGCTTACAAGGATCTGAAAGTGCTATTTTACTTGGTTTTTAAAGACCCTTTTGGTGTCCTTTGATTTTGTCAGATACATGTAATACACACCTTTAAAATTTTGAGGGCTAAATTTTATATTCTGATGAAATAATTAACATAACAGAACTAAAACAGAGTGTTGTAAAAAAAGCCATGTTCTATTTCTAACACAACATGGTGTCACATGTTTGTCTGCTGTGAACAAAAAAAGTCTAAATTTCCTAAAATTAGAATCAAATAGTTTTGTTTATATCATGCTCTTTTCTTATTTTACCATGATCAACTGAACATTATATTTGTTAATATTTACACCTCTGACACAAAACACGCTGTATAAAAATTTGACAAATTTATTACATTTAAGACAAAACAAAGCATCTGCATGTTTAACTGAACAACTTTCAAGTCTTGTAAGACCGACAAACACCACAAACAAATATATGATAATGGGCTATTTGAGGTCCCCATGAGGGACCTCAAAATAAAATACATATTATATAAATAAACTATTTGAATATGATCTAGAACTCTTTATCATTTTCAATCAGATTACATTGAACACAATTCCTTAAAATTGTGTGAAAGATAATTGATTTATCGTAGTACACTAAGAACTATCATGTCCAAAACTTAAGCTGCATTTCGCATAGAATGTGTGACTACATTTACAAAAGATCTTTGTAAATTATTCAAAAACTAATTATGTATGTGTGATACCTCAACCACTGGTTTAATATTAAAACTAACAGATGTTGGTGCCATCATCCATGTTTTAGAATTATAAGTATGTACCAGTCAAAAAATTTATCCAACTTGTGTGGACTAGTTAATCTAGTTTTAGTCAACTATTTGTATTTCCCTGTCCATGTTTTATATCATAGAATCTATAGAAAAGGCAAAATGTGTTAGCTGACAGCCATGCTATTGCATTCTATAGATTGTGCAGTCAGTGTCCTGCACAATTTACCAAAAAAAATATAGAATGATACCAGTCTGCTGGCATAGTCAGTGTATCCAATAACAAAAACATCTGTGATATAAGCTCATTTCTTACTCCAAATTCTTATTTCCTACTGTATATATAAGCTAAGGATTTACATTACAAAGTTAAAAATATTCACCTTTTATTAAACCACTGACAAATCCTATAGGTGTAAGGAAATTAGAATGACCTTTTTGAAATTCATTTAGTAATTTCCAAATTTTACATTAAATCAGTAGGAGCAAAGTGAGTGGTTGTAAACTCTATTCCAGTCATTTTTAACTCTATTCCAATCATTTTTAACTCTATTGGAGTATTCCAGTCATTTTTTTTAATAAAGATTGAACCTCTGTGGCTGTTCAAATTTGTAAAATGATTACTAATTTGAAGCAAAATCTCCATAAAAACATAATTTACCTCTGTAGACTGGTCTGTATTTAAGTATTTAAGTACATGCTTCCAAATATTCGACAGCACATATAACACTCGTATAAACATTAACATGTGTATAAATATATGTACATGTACACATACACACATACTTAAGTACACAAAGTTATTCGGGTAAAGAATAAAGTTTTTCACTTTAATTTCCTCTTCTAATATCGTTTTTTATGTCGAAAATTCGTTATCTTACCTTAAAATGTATATTTTCTCCTTTATTCGTCTTTTAACAACACCAGGGACATGCACAGATAATGAAATTTAAAATTTTCTAACTGAACACACACGCACGGAGCTGGTTAGCTTGGTGTCTACTGTACACACGTCGATATGAGTTGATTCCCCGCCTACTGCTATGACGTCACCGGAAGTATTTTAATGACTTTCGATTTGTGTGATTTTTTTTCAGTCGTTTATCTCAAATTTTTACACTTTCATATCTCTTAACTTTTATTGCAGTGATTAAGGTATAATTTTTCTTTCTTATTTTATTGAAAAAGGCATTTCCCTTCTTTAAATTATCAAAATACTTGCCTAAAAACACAAATAACAAACAAATGAATAATTCTATAAATAGAAAATAAATACCGAGATTTTTACCAATTGACGTCAAGATTTATATCACATGATATTTTGTACTTCAATGATTGGCTTATTAAATATCCTTGGTTCGACTTTGACAGGGAGAAGCGGAGAAGAAAGGCGATTTGTAAACAAGACATTTTTATTTCAATTTATAGACTTAATTCGTGAATATTTCAGAAGGAGAAAGTTGTTACGGACTTGCTTGTGAACCGTTTAAAACGTTATTTCTTACGAAAGGGTTTCACACGGCGGATAACAAGAAAGAATTCTTGTTCTTTGTGATTGAGATTGTTGACAGTTTAGTGACTCGACGCCATATTTGTGTTTGTTACACTTTTGTGAAAGAAAATTTCCAGAACAATCGATTAGATGACTGTCTCAGATATGATACGCCAAAACGATGAAATGTTAGATGGACAGTTTCACTGTAGGCTTGAGAAGAGAAACAATAGACAAGTGAACAAAGATCGCCAAATGCGCTCTCCATTGAAATTCATATCGAGGAAGACCCCGTCGCCAAAGTTGGGTAGCATAAACGAACATTTCGTAACAAAAGTTCAAAATGAAATGGTACATCCCAACACAGTTTATGCTGGTGCTAAGTTTTCAGAACCACCATCACCTACAGTGCTACCCAAACCACCATCACATTGGACACAAAGGTGTGCGACAAACAGTCTTCCTTTTTGCAACGATATGGCTTTTCAGTTAAAAACAATCTTGAAAGTTCCAGTAGAAGCATAAATTCATAAGAATTGATTTTAGTTTGGACATTCCAGAATTTTATTTTTTCATCATTAATCAATCATTCATAATCACAACAGTATTGAATTTCGTTCATGAAGTTTTTTGTAATGTGATTTTGTTAAATGTTTTATTGTATTTTTATGTGGTTATAAACCAATTTATAACTTTCTTTTTACAAACTAGGTTTTAAACTCAGAACTAAGTTTCCTTTCTTTTAAACAAACCAGAATTTAATAGTGTGTATCAAGATATATATAAAAAAAACTTTGATATTTATGAAAAAAATATTAATTTAAGATATTGATACTTCATTTTTGCATATACAATTGTAATGAAATATGAATTGTCAATTAGATAACAAACAAAAAAAGACTATTTTATTTAAATAAAACATGATTTCTAGTACATGTATTTTTACTTTTATATGAAAAAAAATATTTGTATAATAATTAATAATATTTTTATTTTGTAAAAATCCTTGATACACAATATTAAATAAAGAATGGTTAATGCTAAGGCTGATAGACATTTTATTTGTGTAAATAGTTAAAATTGTATATATAAAATTGATGTAAATTGCAGGGTTCTTAATATATATTTTTAATGAAAGTGCAATAGTCATATTTTAAAGCATGATCACAAGAAATTTACATTTCAAGTAGGAAGATTATCAGAATTTAAAACATTTTAAAAAGAAATGATACATGTAGGATAAGCAGGCAAGGGAAAAGAAAATAGTATATTATTTTTGAAAGAATAAAAATAGTTGTAGGAGTTGTGAACATAATTGAATCTTTAAGAAAGTTTTAAATGGAAATATGATCATTAAATTTAAGGTTTTTAAGTAAATACATAAATTTTAAATAGAAAATAACAAATAGGACAAGTGCTGTAATATATTCAGATTTTTCTTTTAGTATAGGGCTATATTTTTTTTCTCACAAGTTAAAAATAATTTTAAGGGCTTAAAAGATTTTTTTGGGGCTATGAAAAATTTGGAAAAAACCAATATAAAGACACATTTACATGTACCTAAGAGAAGAACTGCTTTTTGTAACCAGAACTTATTCCTGTATATTGGAAGTTCAGTGAAAGAACAACAACACTTCCTGAAAGAAATTGAAGTTCAGGAAAAGAAAATGACAATTTAAGCTACAAGCAGAGTGAAGAAATGTGAATTTTCTGTCAACATGTACATGAACACTGCAGTCTACATCACCATGATAATACTATCAGTCTCAGCATCAACCATACCAGTCACCAATAGAGCTTCTTCCTTCCACCTTTTAGGACCCTCTTTAGGGTCCGCCAAATTTCTCAAAAAGAGTCTAAAATTGTTGTACATCAGAGTCATCAGTATTTGTTGTTGAATTTTTTCTGCCAAACAAACAGTTCTTTTTAAGTTTTGTGCTTCAATGAGAGTTGTAATAGGGTTATAACCTGACGACGCTTAAAAGTAAAAAAAATATTGCCAATTGATGTTTAACAGTAACTTTTGGTACATGAATATAAAATTTTTACTTTGAATTTCTTTAAGACAATTAAGGAATTGACTTATTTAGACGAAAATCACTTTTATTTTTTCCTAAATTAAAAGTAAAGATAATTATTTGAGATCTCTGACTTATCAAGATAAAGATATTTTGACGAATTATAGTAAATTGTTAAACAATTTGATACTTCCTGTCCATACACCAAGTCGGGAACGTGACAGTTGACTATTCGTTTGTTGTGGTCATTTGATTTTGTCATTGATGAGGCACTTAACGATTAAATTTTCCTCAGAGTTCTGTTTTTTTTGTGATTTTACTTTTTGACAGCTTAATTTAAAGGGCATTCTACCCTCCTTCAATGCAATAAAAAAATTAATGTTTAAAAAACACTTTTGATATACTCACAATTGGAAATGAGGTATTGCCATAACCATTGGAGTCTGTCATTAACTCATTGTCCATTTAATTTATTTTGTCTTACCTAGCTAAAAGAATCTGCAAGTGTGAACTACATGTCTTGTCATCAGTTACTACTTAACCCCTATATCATCTTCTGAAACTACAAGATAAATAGCAATGGCGATTTGCCATCCCATTTTGCAGGGAAAATTTGGTTGATTATTAAGGTGGTCCCCACTTGTGACTAAGTGATGTATGTAAGGTGTGATAACTACATTTGCACCGGCAAAGTGGAAAGGGATTAATATAAGTTGCAAAACTTGTTTCTCGGTCCACTTTGAATAAATATGTTTAACTAAACTAACATTTGTATGTAAGGTAGTGGTCACAACAGTGACATGTAAGGCTTTAGAAGCAACAGTTAAGAGTGTGCAGTTGTGGTAACGAAAGTACTGTAAACCAACTTATTTTCACGAGTAGAAAAATAACACGAATATAAATCATCGTGAATATGTACAACTTGGATCTTTCCTTATTAAACTTCATCATGTAAATCAGAAAATCGTGAAATTTAATAGCTGTGAAGGTTTCAAGAAAAGGTGAAACGTGAAATAAAGTATCCGCGTAAATAAGTTGGTTTACAGTAATATGGACGGATGTAGTTACAACAGCAGTATGTTAGATTGTGGTAACAACATTATTAGTTAAGGTAGTGGTGAAAACAGTAGTCTGTAAGGTTGTGGTAACAACAGTAAAGAGTGTAATGTTGTGGTAACAAGAGCAGTATGTAAGGTTTTAGTAACAACTGTAATATGAATTGGTGTAGTAACAACAGTAGTATGTTACGTGGTTGTAACAACAGTAGTATGTAAAATTGTTGTAACAACATATAATAACAGTGGTAAGAAAGGGTGTAGTAACAACAGTGGTAAGAAAGGTTGTAGTAACAACAGTGGTAAGTAAGGTTGTGGTAACAACAGTGGTAGGAAAGGTTGTAGTAACAACAGTGGTAAGGAAGGTTGTGGTAACAACAGTGGTAAGTAAGGTGGTAACAACAGTGGTAAGAATGGTTGTGGTAACAACAGTGGTAAGTAAGGATGTGGTAACAACAGTGGTAAGGAAGGTTGTGGTAACAACAGTGGTAAGGAAGGTTGAAGTAACAACAGTGGTAAGTAAGGTTGTGGTAACAACAGTGGTAAGGAAGGTTGTGGTAACAACAGTGGTAAGGAAGGTTGTGGTAACAACAGTGGTAAGGAAGGTTGTGGTAACAACAGTAGTAAGTAAGGTTGTGGTAACAACAGTGGTAAGTAAGGTGGTAACAACAGTGGTAAGGAAGGTTGTGGTAACAACAGTGGTAAGGAAGGTTGTGGTAACAACAGTGGTAAGGAAGGTTGTGGTAACAACAGTGGTAAGGAAGGTTGTGGTAACAACAGTGGTAAGTAAGGTTGTGGTAACAACAGTGGTAAGGAAGGTTGTGGTAACAACAGTGGTAAGGAAGGTTGTGGTAACAACAATGGTAAGGAAGGTTGTGGTAACAACAGTAGTAAGTAAGGTTGTGGTAACAACAGTGGTAAGTAAGGTGGTAACAACAGTGGTAAGGAAGGTTGTGGTAACAACAGTGGTAAGTAAGGTTGTGGTAACAACAATGGTAAGTAAGGTTGTGGTAATAACAGTGGTAAGGAAGGTTGTGGTAACAACAGTGGTAAGGAAGGTTGTGATAACAACAGTGGTAAGAAAGCTTGTGGTAACAACAGTGGTAAGAAAGGTTGTGGTAACAACAGTGGTAAGGAAGGTTGTGGTAACAACAGTGGTAAGGAAGGTTGTGGTAACAACAGTGGTAAGTAAGGTTGTGGTAACAACATTGGTAAGTGAGGTTGTGGAAACAACAGTGGTAAGAAAGGTTGTTCTAACAACAGTGGTAAGAAAGGTTGTGGTAACAACATTGGTAATTAAGGTTGTGGAAACAACAGTGGTAAGAAAGGTTCTAACAACATTGGTAAGGAAGGTTGTGGTAACAACAGTGGTAAGAAAGGTTGTTCTAACTACAGTGGTAAGAAAGGTTGTGGTAACATAACAACAGTGGTAAGAAAGGTTGTGGTAACAACAGTGGTAAGAAAGGTTGTGGTAACAACAGTGGTAAGTAAGGATGTGGTAACAACAGTGGTAAGTAAGGTTGTGGTAACAACAGTGGTAAGAAAGGTTGTGGTAACAACAGTGGTAAGAAAGGTTGTGGTAACAACAGTGGTAAGAAAGGTTGTGGTAACAACAGTGGTAAGTGAGGTTGTGGTAACAACATTGGTAAGTGAGGTTGTGGAAACAACAGTGGTCAGTAAGGATGTGGTAACAACAGTGGTAATTAAGGATGTGGTAACAACAGTGGTAAGTAAGGTTGTGGTAACAACAGTGGTAAGAAAGGTTGTGGTAACAACAGTGGTAAGAAAGGATGTGGTAACAACAGTGGTAAGGAAGGTTGTGGTAACAACAGTGGTAAGGAAGGTTGTGGTAACAGTTGTAAGAAAGGTTGTGGTAACAACAGAGGTAAGTAAGGTTGTGGTAACAACAGTGGTAAGTAAGGTTGTGGTAACAACAGTGGTAAGGAAGGTTGTGGTAACAACAGTGGTAAGGAAGGTTGTGGTAACAACAGTGGTAAGGAAGGTTGTGGTAACAACAGTGGTAAGGAAGGTTGTGATAACAACAGTGGTAAGAAAGCTTGTGGTAACAACAGTGGTAAGAAAGCTTGTGGTAACAACAGTGGTAAGGAAGGTTGTGGTAATAACAGTGGTAAGGAAGGTTGTGGTAACAGTTGTAAGAAAGGTTGTGGTAACAACAGAGGTAAGTAAGGTTGTGGTAACAACAGTGGTAAGTAAGGTTGTGGTAACAACAGTGGTAAGGAAGGTTGTGGTAACAACAGTGGTAAGGAAGGTTGTGGTAACAACAGTGGTAAGTAAGGTTGTAGTAACAACAGTAGTAAGGAAGGTTGTGGGAACAACAGTGGTAAGAATGGTTGTGGTAACAACAGTGGTAAGTAAGGATGTGGTAACAACAGTGGTAAGAAAGGTTGTGGTAACAACAGTGGTAAGTAAGGTTGTGGTAACAACAGTGGTAAGAAAGGTTGTGGTAACAACAGTGGTAAGGAAGGTTGTGGTAACAACAGTGGTAAGGAAGGTTGTGGTAACAACAGTGGTAAGGAAGGTTGTGGTAACAACAGTGGTAAGGAAGGTTGTGGTAACAACAGTAGTAAGTAAGGTTGTGGTAACAACAGTGGTAAGTAAGGTGGTAACAACAGTGGTAAGGAAGGTTGTGGTAACAACAGTGGTAAGGAAGGTTGTGGTAACAACAGTGGTAAGGAAGGTTGTGGTAACAACAGTGGTAAGGAAGGTTGTGGTAACAACAGTGGTAAGTAAGGTTGTGGTAACAACAGTGGTAAGGAAGGTTGTGGTAACAACAGTGGTAAGGAAGGTTGTGGTAACAACAATGGTAAGGAAGGTTGTGGTAACAACAGTAGTAAGTAAGGTTGTGGTAACAACAGTGGTAAGTAAGGTGGTAACAACAGTGGTAAGGAAGGTTGTGGTAACAACAGTGGTAAGTAAGGTTGTGGTAACAACAATGGTAAGTAAGGTTGTGGTAATAACAGTGGTAAGGAAGGTTGTGGTAACAACAGTGGTAAGGAAGGTTGTGATAACAACAGTGGTAAGAAAGCTTGTGGTAACAACAGTGGTAAGAAAGGTTGTGGTAACAACAGTGGTAAGGAAGGTTGTGGTAACAACAGTGGTAAGGAAGGTTGTGGTAACAACAGTGGTAAGTAAGGTTGTGGTAACAACATTGGTAAGTGAGGTTGTGGAAACAACAGTGGTAAGAAAGGTTGTTCTAACAACAGTGGTAAGAAAGGTTGTGGTAACAACATTGGTAATTAAGGTTGTGGAAACAACAGTGGTAAGAAAGGTTCTAACAACATTGGTAAGGAAGGTTGTGGTAACAACAGTGGTAAGAAAGGTTGTTCTAACTACAGTGGTAAGAAAGGTTGTGGTAACATAACAACAGTGGTAAGAAAGGTTGTGGTAACAACAGTGGTAAGAAAGGTTGTGGTAACAACAGTGGTAAGTAAGGATGTGGTAACAACAGTGGTAAGTAAGGTTGTGGTAACAACAGTGGTAAGAAAGGTTGTGGTAACAACAGTGGTAAGAAAGGTTGTGGTAACAACAGTGGTAAGAAAGGTTGTGGTAACAACAGTGGTAAGTGAGGTTGTGGTAACAACATTGGTAAGTGAGGTTGTGGAAACAACAGTGGTCAGTAAGGATGTGGTAACAACAGTGGTAATTAAGGATGTGGTAACAACAGTGGTAAGTAAGGTTGTGGTAACAACAGTGGTAAGAAAGGTTGTGGTAACAACAGTGGTAAGAAAGGATGTGGTAACAACAGTGGTAAGGAAGGTTGTGGTAACAACAGTGGTAAGGAAGGTTGTGGTAACAGTTGTAAGAAAGGTTGTGGTAACAACAGAGGTAAGTAAGGTTGTGGTAACAACAGTGGTAAGTAAGGTTGTGGTAACAACAGTGGTAAGGAAGGTTGTGATAACAACAGTGGTAAGAAAGCTTGTGGTAACAACAGTGGTAAGAAAGCTTGTGGTAACAACAGTGGTAAGGAAGGTTGTGGTAATAACAGTGGTAAGGAAGGTTGTGGTAACAGTTGTAAGAAAGGTTGTGGTAACAACAGAGGTAAGTAAGGTTGTGGTAACAACAGTGGTAAGTAAGGTTGTGGTAACAACAGTGGTAAGGAAGGTTGTGGTAACAACAGTGGTAAGGAAGGTTGTGGTAACAACAGTGGTAAGTAAGGTTGTAGTAACAACAGTAGTAAGGAAGGTTGTGGGAACAACAGTGGTAAGAATGGTTGTGGTAACAACAGTGGTAAGTAAGGATGTGGTAACAACAGTGGTAAGAAAGGTTGTGGTAACAACAGTGGTAAGTAAGGTTGTGGTAACAACAGTGGTAAGAAAGGTTGTGGTAACAACAGTGGTAAGGAAGGTTGTGGTAACAACAGTGGTAAGAAAGGTTGTGGTAACAACAGTGGTAAGTAAGGATGTGGTAACAACAGTGGTAAGAAAGCTTGTGGTAACAACATTGGTAAGAAAGCTTGTGGTAACAACAGTGGTAAGTAAGGTTGTGGTAATAACAGTGGTAAGGAAGGTTGTGGTAACAACAGTGGTTAGTAAGGTTGTGGTAACAACAGTGGTAAGGAAGGTTGTGGTAACAACAGTGGTAAGGAAGGTTGTGGTAACAACAGTGGTAAGTAAGGTTGTAGTAACAACAGTAGTAAGGAAGGTTGTGGTAACAACAGTGGTAAGAAAGGTTGTGGTAACAACAGTGGTAAGTAAGGATGTGGTAACAACAGTGGTAAGAAAGGTTGTGGTAACAACAGTGGTAAGTAAGGTTGTGGTAACAACAGTGGTAAGAAAGGTTGAGGTAACAACAGTGGTAAGTATGGTTGTGGTAACAACAGTGGTAAGTAAGGTTGTGGTAAAACAGTGGTAAGTAAGGTTGTTGTAACAACAGTGGTAAGAAAGGTTGTGGTAACAACAGTGGTAAGTATGGTTGTGGTAACAACAGTGGTAAGTAAGGTTGTGGTAAAACAGTGGTAAGTAAGGTTGTTGTAACAACAGTGGTAAGAAAGGTTGTGGTAACAACAGTGGTACGTATGGTTGTGGTAACAACAGTGGTAAGTGAGGTTGTGGTAACAACAGTGGTAAGAAAGGTTGTGGTAAAAACAGTGGTTAGTATGGTTGTGGTAACAACAGTGGTAAGTAAGGTTGTGGTAAAACAGTGGTAAGTAAGGTTGTTGTAACAACAGTGGTAAGAAAGGTTGTGGTAACAACAGTGGTACGTATGGTTGTGGTAACAACAGTGGTACGTAAGGTTGTGGTAACAACAGTAGTAAGGAAGGTTGTGGTAACAACAGTTGTAAGTAAGGTTGTGGTAACAACAGTGGTAAGTAAGGTTGTGGTAACAACAGTGGTAAGAAAGGTTGTGGTAACAACAGTGGTAAGAAAGGTTGTGGTAACAACAGTTGTAAGTAAGGTTGTGGTAACAACAGTGGTAAGGAAGGTTGTGGTAACAACAGTTGTAAGTAAGGTAGTGGTAACAACAGTGGTAAGTAAGGTTGTGGTAACAACAGTGGTAAGGAAGGTTGTGGTAACAACAGTTGTAAGTAAGGTTGTGGTAACAACAGTGGTAAGTAAGGTTGTGGTAACAACAGTGGTAAGTAATGTTTTGGTAACAACAGTGGTAAGAAAGGTTGTGGTAACAACAGTGGTACGTATGGTTGTGGTAACAACAGTGGTAAGTGAGGTTGTGGTAACAACAGTGGTAAGAAAGCTTGTGGTAACAACAGTGGTAAGTAAGGTTGTGGTAATAACAGTGGTAAGGAAGGTTGTGGTAACAACAGTGGTTAGTAAGGTTGTGGTAACAACAGTGGTAAGGAAGGTTGTGGTAACAACAGTGGTAAGGAAGGTTGTGGTAACAACAGTGGTAAGTAAGGTTGTAGTAACAACAGTAGTAAGGAAGGTTGTGGTAACAACAGTGGTAAGAAAGGTTGTGGTAACAACAGTGGTAAGTAAGGATGTGGTAACAACAGTGGTAAGAAAGGTTGTGGTAACAACAGTGGTAAGTAAGGTTGTGGTAACAACAGTGGTAAGAAAGGTTGAGGTAACAACAGTGGTAAGTATGGTTGTGGTAACAACAGTGGTAAGTAAGGTTGTGGTAAAACAGTGGTAAGTAAGGTTGTTGTAACAACAGTGGTAAGAAAGGTTGTGGTAACAACAGTGGTAAGTATGGTTGTGGTAACAACAGTGGTAAGTAAGGTTGTGGTAAAACAGTGGTAAGTAAGGTTGTTGTAACAACAGTGGTAAGAAAGGTTGTGGTAACAACAGTGGTACGTATGGTTGTGGTAACAACAGTGGTAAGTGAGGTTGTGGTAACAACAGTGGTAAGAAAGGTTGTGGTAAAAACAGTGGTTAGTATGGTTGTGGTAACAACAGTGGTAAGTAAGGTTGTGGTAAAACAGTGGTAAGTAAGGTTGTTGTAACAACAGTGGTAAGAAAGGTTGTGGTAACAACAGTGGTACGTATGGTTGTGGTAACAACAGTGGTACGTAAGGTTGTGGTAACAACAGTAGTAAGGAAGGTTGTGGTAACAACAGTTGTAAGTAAGGTTGTGGTAACAACAGTGGTAAGTAAGGTTGTGGTAACAACAGTGGTAAGAAAGGTTGTGGTAACAATAGTGGTAAGAAAGGTTGTGGTAACAACAGTTGTAAGTAAGGTTGTGGTAACAACAGTGGTAAGGAAGGTTGTGGTAACAACAGTTGTAAGTAAGGTTGTGGTAACAACAGTGGTAAGTAAGGTTGTGGTAACAACAGTGGTAAGGAAGGTTGTGGTAACAACAGTTGTAAGTAAGGTTGTGGTAACAACAGTGGTAAGTAAGGTTGTGGTAACAACAGTGGTAAGTAATGTTTTGGTAACAACAGTGGTAAGAAAGGTTGTGGTAACAACAGTGGTACGTATGGTTGTGGTAACAACAGTGGTAAGTGAGGTTGTGGTAACAACAGTGGTAAGAAAGGTTGTGGTAACAACAGTTGTAAGTAAGGTTGTGGTAACAACAGTGGTAAGGAAGGTTGTGGTAACAACAGTTGTAAGTAAGGTTGTGGTAACAACAGTGGTAAGTAAGGTTGTGGTAACAACAGTGGTAAGGAAGGTTGTGGTAACAACAGTTGTAAGTAAGGTTGTGGTAACAACAGTGGTAAGTAAGGTTGTGGTAACAACAGTGGTAAGTAATGTTTTGGTAACAACAGTGGTAAGAAAGGTTGTGGTAACAACAGTGGTACGTATGGTTGTGGTAACAACAGTGGTAAGTGAGGTTGTGGTAACAACAGTGGTAAGAAAGGTTGTGGTAACAACAGTGGTAAGTATGGTTGTGGTAACAACAGTGGTAAGTAAGGTTGTGGTAAAACAGTGGTAAGTAAGGTTGTTGTAACAACAGTGGTAAGAAAGGTTGTGGTAACAACAGTGGTACGTATGGTTGTGGTAACAACAGTGGTACGTAAGGTTGTGGTAACAACAGTAGTAAGGAAGGTTGTGGTAACAACAGTTGTAAGTAAGGTTGTGGTAACAACAGTGGTAAGTAAGGTTGTGGTAACAACAGTGGTAAGAAAGGTTGTGGTAACAACAGTGGTAAGAAAGGTTGTGGTAACAACAGTTGTAAGTAAGGTTGTGGTAACAACAGTTGTAAGTAAGGTTGTGGTAACAACAGTGGTAAGGAAGGTTGTGGTAACAACAGTTGTAAGTAAGGTTGTGGTAACAACAGTGGTAAGTAAGGTTGTGGTAACAACAGTGGTAAGGAAGGTTGTGGTAACAACAGTTGTAAGTAAGGTTGTGGTAACAACAGTGGTAAGTAAGGTTGTGGTAACAACAGTGGTAAGTAATGTTTTGGTAACAACAGTGGTAAGAAAGGTTGTGGTAACAACAGTGGTACGTATGGTTGTGGTAACAACAGTGGTAAGTGAGGTTGTGGTAACAACAGTGGTAAGAAAGGTTGTGGTAACAACAGTGGTAAGTATGGTTGTGGTAACAACAGTGGTAAGTAAGGTTGTGGTAAAACAGTGGTAAGTAAGGTTGTTGTAACAACAGTGGTAAGAAAGGTTGTGGTAACAACAGTGGTACGTATGGTTGTGGTAACAACAGTGGTACGTAAGGTTGTGGAAACAACAGTAGTAAGGAAGGTTGTGGTAACAACAGTTGTAAGTAAGGTTGTGGTAACAACAGTGGTAAGTAAGGTTGTGGTAACAACAGTGGTAAGAAAGGTTGTGGTAACAACAGTGGTAAGAAAGGTTGTGGTAACAACAGTTGTAAGTAAGGTTGTGGTAACAACAGTTGTAAGTAAGGTTGTGGTAACAACAGTGGTAAGGAAGGTTGTGGTAACAACAGTTGTAAGTAAGGTTGTGGTAACAACAGTGGTAAGTAAGGTTGTGGTAACAACAGTGGTAAGGAAGGTTGTGGTAACAACAGTGGTAAGTAAGGTTGTGGTAACAACAGTGGTAAGTAAGGTTGTGGTAACAACAGTGGTAAGAAAGGTTGTGGTAACAACAGTGGTAAGAAAGGTTGTGGTAACAACAGTTGTAAGTAAGGTTGTGGTAACAACAGTGGTAAGGAAGGTTGTGGTAACAACAGTTGTAAGTAAGGTTGTGGTAACAACAGTGGTAAGTAAGGTTGTGGTAACAACAGTGGTAAGGAAGGTTGTGGTAACAACAGTTGTAAGTAAGGTTGTGGTAACAACAGTGGTAAGTAAGGTTGTGGTAACAACAGTGGTAAGTAATGTTTTGGTAACAACAGTGGTAAGAAAGGTTGTGGTAACAACAGTGGTACGTATGGTTGTGGTAACAACAGTGGTAAGTGAGGTTGTGGTAACAACAGTGGTAAGAAAGGTTGTGGTAACAACAGTGGTAAGTATGGTTGTGGTAACAACAGTGGTAAGTAAGGTTGTGGTAAAACAGTGGTAAGTAAGGTTGTTGTAACAACAGTGGTAAGAAAGGTTGTGGTAACAACAGTGGTACGTATGGTTGTGGTAACAACAGTGGTACGTAAGGTTGTGGTAACAACAGTAGTAAGGAAGGTTGTGGTAACAACAGTTGTAAGTAAGGTTGTGGTAACAACAGTGGTAAGTAAGGTTGTGGTAACAACAGTGGTAAGAAAGGTTGTGGTAACAACAGTGGTAAGAAAGGTTGTGGTAACAACAGTTGTAAGTAAGGTTGTGGTAACAACAGTTGTAAGTAAGGTTGTGGTAACAACAGTGGTAAGGAAGGTTGTGGTAACAACAGTTGTAAGTAAGGTTGTGGTAACAACAGTGGTAAGTAAGGTTGTGGTAACAACAGTGGTAAGGAAGGTTGTGGTAACAACAGTTGTAAGTAAGGTTGTGGTAACAACAGTGGTAAGTAAGGTTGTGGTAACAACAGTGGTAAGGAAGGTTGTGGTAACAACAGTTGTAAGTAAGGTTGTGGTAACAACAGTGGTAAGTAAGGTTGTGGTAACAACAGTGGTAAGGAAGGTTGTGGTAACAACAGTTGTAAGTAAGGTTGTGGTAACAACAGTGGTAAGTAAGGTTGTGGTAACAACAGTGGTAAGTAAGGTTGTGGTAACAACAGTTGTAAGTAAGGTTGTGGTAACAACAGTGGTAAGTAATGTTTTGGTAACACTAGAAACGTCAAAAGAGGAAGTTTGATTTGAATCGATCTAAAGTGAAGGTATCTTTTTAACTTCAAATGTGAACGCAGAGATCTGTTTAATCAGTACGATTGAATCGAAAATAATGTATGGCGGCAAAACTACACATCCCTGTATAATATATCAGTATTACATGGCTTAATCCAGATTTCTCTGTTAACAGACCTTTGTGTACATGCAAGTAAAAACAAACGGAAAAGGTTTGTCTTCGCCGTAATATAAATTTGTGAAATCTGTATATTCTTTTCTTCTGGTGATTTTATTAGGAACCGCAGTTTTCTTTTTGTTACTTCCTTGAACACTACATTTTTTGTTACATTATTGAAGAAAACTAGTATAAAAATTTGAACTTGTGATTCAAGAATAACAATACATGCATAAACTTCATGCAATTTTTTTAAGTGTATTTATCAGTGTATCACAACACAAATTTAATAAATTATTTATATTTATACATGTAGTGTTTACAGTTTTACGGATAAAAGGGTCAGATCTTTTGCATTTTTAATTGGAGTGTGAACGCAGTTGTAGTCCGATAGATATTGTTATGATTAAAGATAATGTGAACCTCTTAAGACCATTGCAAGTGTGTTCAACATAGTAGGGTCCAATACTTACTGAATATTCTAATTTGGGTAGAAAAATATGCAGTCAGGGGCGTAGCTGCCGTTAGGCACTTTAGGCACGTGCCTACACATAATTTTTCACAAATATTTTTTTTTATCCACAAAATAAAAAATGATAAACAAAGTTATCTGTAGATGAACGGCAAAAGTTGTCAAAACTCTTTGATTATCGAATGTCATGTGCACACTAGTCTCTCGTTCTTAGTGAATGGAATGTTGGATAGAAATGAATGTTATTATGATTTTACCTTACTAGTATATAGAATCTATAAACTAGAACTTAATTAGTTGGTTCAGATCATTTCACTTCTATCAACAAAAACTTGAATGGACCTCAACTTAGACACATGAGTGTTTTACTTTAATTAGTTGTTAGTTTTCAACTAGCTTTCCATTTTGCCTTCACCCGACTTGCCAATGTTGTTTGTCCGTTTGGCTGTGCAGGATGTATAAATACGCAGTCTCGTTAGGTCAAAATGGGGACATTAAATCCGATGCCTAGTTGTAGAGAGAATGCCACTCTTTGGGGAGTTCGTAGTTGGTCTACTAAAAGGCAGAATTTCTGCTCCTATCCAATTATCCCTCATTTTCAAATGCACATGCATTTTCAAATTTCCAGACCTTCGTTCTGGACGACACCTATTACAGGACCTAGCTCCCTGTTGTATGTATTTATTGTAAACAATAAATTGTCCAAATTCCTAAACATGTAGGGATTTTACAGTAGAGGATACTAGTAAAGAAATATGCATTTCTTGAATTTTGTTACGATGGTATGTATGTAAAGTGCGGATCCTAAAATATCATTTTTACTGTATATGCCATAAATGTCTACTGTAGAATGATAAATAAACAGACGATCTTTTTTTAATTTTTGAAGAAAATCAAGAAAATTAGTTAAAATGTATGTGTTCAGAAATACATAATACTAATAAAACAAAGTAAGAGATGCGAGCGGGGTTTTATCGCGCCTAAAGCCATCCAGTTGTTAAATATATATACCAAAATAAGTGAATATTTAGGACATTTCACGAACAGATCGTGCAGGTGCTTTATAACTAACAGGTTAGATGTTGTTGCAGTAAAAAATATTCATTTTAATACAATTATTAAAGTTGTATAACGTAGAATATGTTTTGTCATTCAGTTTCTTCATATTTAACTAAATTCCACTATGATGATTTCGTAATGCTAGTCATGTTTACTGTCGAATAATGATACTATTCTTTCATTTTCACTGTGGAGCGAATCATTATTATTGTATATGCGGTGCATTTTCACTGTATAATTTTATTTTATTTTATCTATTACAGCTCATTTCTTTAAGCATGTAGAGCAAGACTTTAGTTGATTTACTTGCTTTTTTTTTAATTTGATAATCATTATGATAACACCCAATTTAATTCAAATATTAAAAATACAGGTTAAACTATGCCTATTCATATTGTTTAAAAATGTCAATCTTATTTACAAAGAAAATTTACAAAAAAAACAATTATACAAACAAAGCAAGCCAACCAAAGTTTTGCTTTACATGCATTAGGAAATTAGCTGTAAAGCCTTAATTTAGCCGACTTGCTCAAACAATAGATAAAGTAAGAGAAAGATTTGATCAAATTTAACTTACGGAGGAAAGTTTGGTTTTAAAACACTCTAATAAATTCAATAGAAATAACATTAATTTCAAATGTATTCCATTTAGTTTCTTATAAAGCGTATAGGGATCTTTATCCTTATTTTTTTATCCATTTCCATGACATTTCACCACTAATTACGTACATCTTGATATAGATTGCACCTTTGTTTTCCCGTTTAAAAGGTTTTACACTGGAGCCCTTTATAACTTGCTGGTCGGTGTGAGCCAAGACTCCATGTTGAAGACCGTATTTTGACGTATAATGGTCTACTTTTATAAATTGTGACTCGGATGGAGAGTTGTCTCATTGTCACATACGACATCTATATATGGCTCAAAAACGAAACGAGACGGGATAAAAAGGGATAAAAGAATCTACGCTACTTTTTTAATATATTTATAATGGGATTAATATGAGTCAAAATAGAGTAAAATAGTGGGTCGCATTTGGGTATAAGCGTCACGCCGGATTGCCGATTTTTTGCAAGCGTGACAGGTGAAAGTCAAATGATTGTGTAGTGAAAAACGGGAAATGAAGTCTAGCGGGACACGGATAAAAATTAGAACTGCATAGTATAAGCGGGATATAGGGAATCTGACAAAACAATAAGCTGAATACGGGAATCTGACAAAACAGTAAGCGGGATCCGGGATCAGAACCCCCCAATGAGACCCAAGAATAAGATATTTTTGTATATTCATCCTATTGTTGCAGTCATGCCTTGAAGAACAAATGTATCCGATGCATGCATTTTTTTTTTTATTTTTGGTCCCTTTTTCAATTTTGTGGGGTCCAAATTTATAGACAAAAGTCCTTTAATATAGATATTTGGAATTCGTTGACATGCTGAATCTAACCGTGTATCTAGTTTGGGGATTTCTTTTGCCTAGTTGCTGAAATAGCCCACATAGAGTTCCAAAGGGTGTAAAATCAACAAAAATTAATTGTAGCATGCATTTCGCGTACAATAACCCAAATGTGCATGGTTTTACCTCTGCGGTAGTATCCATTCGCGGATCTACAATTTTTCATAAGTAGGGACCCACTGACTGCCTAAGAGGGCCCGCTGCTTTCCCTTCCAGTGATTCCCTATATAAGTTAAAATCAAGGAGAAACGTAATCTGAAGAATACAATATGACATTTTGAGAATCGCTTTTGTTACAAGTTTGAAAAGCTATATATTTGATGAAGAATGAATGAGGAGTTTGTATTTCAATTTGAAAATACATGTTTCATAAATCCTAAAGTCATCAACTAAGGTTTTTTTCATTTGTTGCAAGTGCATTTATCACATAATTCTACAATGAAAATTCCTCGCATCTTTGAAAATTCTACATTAATAATGACTGCACTAACAGTGATAATTCATCGCATCTATAGTTAAAATGGATCGCTTTCAATAATCGATATGCTATATTATGATGCTTTTATAACACTTATTTGAACTTTAATGCTATGATTGTATATTATAAAGACATATCACAATGAAAATATGTTAAAACTTAACTTAAAATCCTTTAACTTGATATTTTCAAAACGTAAACAAATACAGTTTTCCCATGATCCTTTATTCTACAATAGACATACCCGCATATAACAGTAAAAATGAACTAGCTGGATTCGCACTTTATATACATTGGGTATGAACAGAACAGAACTGTGTGTATGTGTTTGTGTGGCTAGGGTGAAGGTTAATAAGAATAAAAAAAGATCAATGATTTTTGTCTAGCCAAACGGATCGTTTTACTATATAGAAATATTAGTTTTTACGTGGATTCACTTTTTTTTAATGAAGGATCGTCACAATATTTACTATTAATTAAGTTATACGTATATATCAATCAGAACGGAATAGATATGAAAATACCAAACAGGGTGTACTGCTTCATTAAATGGATACGCTGATCTACGCTGGGCAGTGCATATTGTGATTTTTTTCTCCATATTTCCGATTGTACTGCGTTACCTAATTCACTAGTCAGATTACTCATAATTCCCCGAACTTTTCATCATGTATATAATAATTATCACGAATAAATAACCAGTAAATTTAATATTTTTGTACATAAAATTATACAGCTAAAATGCTTAAAACCGTTTTCCGTCGGGGGGCTTCGCCCCCCTGAACCCCCTACCAGGGCTCTGCCCTGGACCTACTGGTGGCCTTAAGCGGCCCCCAGACCCCCTGCCGATTGGTGCCTACAGTTGGCTGAATACCTAGCTACGCCCCTGGCAGTAATGTATTTTTATTCTTGTTTAAAGCATATTATTTTATTTTTCTCGGAAATGATAGTGACTTGTCTGCGAATCTTTTTTTTGTTACCTTATTGTTTTTAAAAATGCAATGATTTTATCAATCATTTAAACATTTCCCGAAGAGGAGTTATTGTTTTAAATGCAATGCTTTTATAAATTATTTAAACATTTCCCGAAGAGGAGTGTGCGAATTTTATAGTGAAACTTGTACCCGATATCGAACCATCATTGTGCCTAGCCCGGAGGTAAAGCCTCGCACACGGTGACAGGCTATTTGTACTATTGAAGTTTAAATTAACTTTATCTTTACCTTTTGTTCTCTAAAATATATAATTTTTTTTTTAAATCTTTTAACTTATTAAACATATGGTATAAACATCCTATTGTCTCATAAAAGGAATCCAACTTTTGATAGCAGTGACATCAGCGATGTACTTACACACAGTCCAGGGCCACCAACATCCTGCTCTTCACCATCTAAACCAACAAAGCAATACAAACCACATAGCTCACAAATGAAAATTATAGTCATCAACTTTCAAAGTATAAAAAACAAAAAAGCAGAGGTGATGAACCTAATTGAGCAATCAGACCCAAGTATCATCATGGGCACGGAAACATGGCTGCTGCCGTCAATATGCAGTGCAGAAATATTTCCGCCAAACTATGAAGTCATCCGCAAAGACAGGAAAGATGGACATGGAGGAGTTCTTTTGGCAATAAAGAAGGAATACATCTCTGTCTCCATTGAAACCACAACAACATCTGAGGCAGTATTTGCTAAACTAAACCTGGGCAAAAATTTGTCACTCATTATAGGATCTGTATATAGACCACCATCAAGCGACACCAACTACATGGAACAACTTTGCGAAACTATTGAACAGGTACACCAAAGCAACAAAAATTCAGTTGTATGGATAGGGGTGATTTAAACCTTCCCGACATTAACTGGAACTCAACATCTATTTAAGGAAATAAAGTAAACTCTGGTATCAACAAAAGACTCCTAGACATGATCCACAACTGTCATATGGAGCAAACAGTCACTTTTCCCACCCGTCTGGACAACACACTGGACTTGTTTCTTACAAACCGGCCAAGCTTAATCAACAGATGCTCTCCTTTACCTGGTATATCAGATCATGATGCAGTCTTTATTGAATCACCAGCAGCTGCAAAACGAGGGAAACCGGTAAAACGGAAAATACACCTATGGAAAAGAGCAGATAATGAAAAACTGAAAAAAGAATGTCTAGAATTCCTACAACAATTCCTAGACAAATACACCATTCAGTCATCTATAGCAGAGATGTGGCTAGACATCAGTACCGCACTAACTAACATCCTAGATTCCCCAGTACCATCAAAGATTACCACCAGCCGCTTTAGTCAACCCTGGATCACAAAAGAGATAAAAGCACTATCACGGCGTAAGAAAAGATGCTTTAATAGGGTCAAATCAACAAACAGATCAAGGGACAAGAAAAAGTACCAACATCTAAAATCTGCAACAAAAACAGCATGCAAAAAGGCCTACAATGATTATCTAACCAACATAATCTCACCAGATTGCACTTCTAATCCAAAACGCTTCTGGAGTATTTATTAACAGTAAAAACAAGGACAGCAGTGGAGTGGCACCCCTTAAAGCAACAGATGGCCTTACATATTCAGAACCAACGGCAAAAGCGAACATCTTGAACAACCAATTTTCATCGGTATTTAACTCCAACGAACCAGAAGACAACATCAAACCAAAGGGTAAACAGAAGTTCCCGAATATGTTTAACATTAACATCACAGAACCAGGTGTATTAAAACTACTTCAAGGCCTTAAAATCCACAAAGCTACTGGGCCAGATGGATTGTCAGCTAGACTGTTGAAGTTCATAGGCTCTGAAATAGCAACAGTCTTCACAGTCTTTTTCCAGGCATCCATTAACCAAGGAGCGATCCCAAAGGAATGGAAGAAGGCAGACGTAGTTCCTATATTTAAGAAAGGTGTTAAGAACCGCCCTGAAAACTGTCAGACCTGTCTTACTCACATCCATCCCCTGTAAAATGCTGGAGCATATAATCACGAGCAGCATAATGAAACACATAGAGAAACACACCATACTTACAGACGCACAGCATGGCTTCCGTAAACACAGATCCTGTGAATCTCAACTCATAATCACTATCCAGGATCTAGCCAAAACAGTCGATAACACCGGACAAACAGATGTCATCCTCCTTGACTTCTCCAAGGCTTTCGACAAGGTTCCTCATAAGCGACTTATGCATAAGCTACATCACTACGGAATATGAGGCAGTCTCCATTGCTGGATTGAAGACTTTCTAAACGAAAGAACACAACATGTCGTTCTCGAAAACGGTAAATCCAATACTGCACCTGTCCAATCAGGAGTTTCTCAGGGCAGTGTCCTTGGACCCATCCTTTTTCTACTTTACATTAACGACCTTCCAGGTTACACAGTAAACAAATCATCAGTTATACTTTTTGCAGATGACTGCGTATTGTACAGGTAAATAAAAAAAACACCAAAGATGCAGAACTACTACAACAAGATCTGGAAACCCTACAAGAATGGGAGAATGATTGGCTCATGGAATTTCATCCCAAAAAGTGCCAAGTCATTCACATTACCAACAAGAGGAAATAAATTAGACAGCCATATATCATCCATGGTCACGTCTTAGAGGAAGTAGAATGTGCAAAATATCTGGGGGCCAACATCCACCACAAACTAAACTGGACTACTCACATAGACCAAGTAGTAAGAAAAGCCAACAACACCAGGGCTTTCTACAGAGAAATATATCCCAATGCCCACGAAAGACCAAGGAACTCTACTACAAGACCCTTATGAGACCACAGATGGAGTATGCAAGCATCATTTGGGATCCACACACAGCAAACAACATCCACAACCTGGAAATGGTACAACGTAGGGCAGCAAGATTTGTTACTGGTGACTACCACCGAACCACTAGTGTAACAAACCTATTACACCAGCTGCAATGGCCAACCCTACAAGAGCGTAGAGCTACGAATAAAGTCATAATGATGTACCGCATAGTTAACCACTTGGTTGCAATACCAACATCCTTCTTAATCCCAACAGCAGCAACATTAAGAGGACACAACCAACGATTCCTTGTTCCATTCGCAAGAACGCAGCTTACCAGTACTCGTTCTTCCCAGACGCCATCAGATTATGGAACAGTCTGCCACCAACTACTGTAGCCTGCAACTCAATTGACACATTCAAGTGTGAGTTGCAGAAGACCAAGATGTATTAAGGACTGTGCGAAATTTTTAACTGTACATACTATTTTTTAACTGCACAGTCACTGTAAATATTGGTTTGTCTGCACCACGCATCAGTTCGATAATACACCAGATGGTGATATGAACTGTATATGGAAGACGAAGAAGAAGAAGGAATCCAAACGGAGAACGGTATTCAAATCATGAATCTTAACTTAAAGCAGATCTGTAAATGATCATAAATAGCGTGACATAATTTTAGATACTTGTTTTTAAAATACAGTCTTATAAACTTAAGTAACCCCACCTCACTGTATGACTATCCAGGTAAATATTAAAAGCATTAAACCTATATCCCAAGTGGGAGTGCTCCGATGTATAACGGAGGAAAATACCTGTACTGAACAGAACATAGCAGTTTTTAATCGTTTCACTCCCCTAATCGTAAAGGCACTATGAATTTATGATTTGGAAAGGGGATATTTTGGGCAGATTTTGAAAGATAATCATGTAGTTATTTAGACAAAATACGCGACTTTTGAATTATGTGTATCATAACATAATTGCGTTTATTGATTGTATATGAGATTGTGTCTCATTTTAAAAGCTTTTCACTTCATTTCCATCTATAAATATAACCGTTTCATCATAATAAATGGACAAAAATGTCTGTGTTTACAACTAAAAAACTAATGCACAAAGTAACTAGTACAGTTTGAAAAGATTAAAGGCCTGGCATCCACTGATATGTAAATATTTAAATGCATGTTGTATTACAGAAAGATAAAATATTTTTATTTTTGATGGACTCTGTCTCTGTTATTTCATTCTTGCTGTTTGTGTAAAAATAAACAAAACCCTGTATTATATTTGATACTTTCCACTCAGTTACAATTTAACTCACGTATTGTTGTGTATACATCTATTGTCCATGTCAAGCATGGACAATCAACCGGGCCGGATCCAGAACTTTTCATAAGGGGGGCCGCTTCAGTCATGCTTCAGAGATTCCCTACATGCACAAACAAATGTATATATATATAAACAACCATTTTTTTCTCAAGTAAAGGGGGCAACCCCTCCAGCCCCCCTGGATCTGTCTATGATCAATACAATATAAGACATGTCTTTAACTGTCTGAGATGAGCATCTCAAAGATTTAATTAACCCAACCTGAGTTATAGTAGCCTAAGACCCAACTTAGTGTCAATCAGGTAAAGTGAAAAATGCCCATCAAAATCAAACAAAATCTTTCTGAAGCACAATATTCATTCAACTTTTATATATCTAGTGGATGCCAAGCCTTTTAAAAACTTCCCCTACTTGACAGGTGAGACTGCACTTAAATTAGTTTACATGATGAACATACAGCCACATTTATTCAACTCAAAATTTGTTACTTACATGTAGTAACACATTAGTAACATAAGAAACTCTGTCATGACTCAGAATCTAAATATATCAGAAAACCATAACAATTTTGATTACTTTTAAAATTGCATAAAGATCGTCTTTTTTTTTGAATAAAAATGTCTTTAAAATATGATGACATGCAGTTTATATCTGAATTCAGTTTTCTATTTTTGATTTGAAACAAGAAGTTCAAAAGATATGAGTACAAATATTCTATTTTGACAAAAATATGTTATAAATAATAGTTGTTGACCTGGAGTTATCCTTCTTTGTATACTGTATGGACCAACTCTCCTTCATCTATTATTTTTTTGTTTTTGTTAGATGTATTGATAATCAAAATAATATTTTTTTTGTCTGTACATTTACGTGTTTGTAACTTTTTTTGCATGCTTAAATGAGCCTTATGATTAGAAAAATTAGTAAATATCATATAAACCTGTAGCAATCTGAAATACCAGTTAACATGATCAATTAATGACGTATCAATGACCAGGCACATTGTAAGTGTTATAATAAGTGGTGCTATAATCCTCATTTTATAAGACGGTCATAACGCATTGTAATGAAACGATACTTATTAAGTTAATAAAAAAGAAAATACAGTTGAACATAAAGTGTTTAAATCAACTATAGTAAAAGAATGCTACAGTACATTTATGTCAGGCTGAAAATCATTGATAACAACTTTGAGTATATAATCTTTTTATACATTTTGACTTGGACAGAGAGTTGTCTTACATGTATGGCACTTACACCACATCTTCTTATTTATACTTTACTTAGTCCTGAATGACATGAATGATATCTATCTATTTTTCAGGGTTTTAATTTATGATTTCTGTGATGGTAGAGGAATGTCCAGCATCAGTTGTGACAAAGTGTGCACTGATAGCAACCCTGTTGAAAATCTGGTATCTGTTCAGTATCACAATAAAATGGCAGGATTTATTGGAGAAAATTTCATCAGACCTCCTGTTAATGTTACTTTACAATTCCCATGTAATATTGAAGTTTTCCGTGTTATTATTAATCCAGTAGTAGGGGCACAAAAATCAAATGGATTTGAAATTTATACATGTTCAAATAAAGTAGACACATCACACTTGCTTCAAAACAAAATACCTGTAGTGTCTAGCAAAAGTTCTTTCTTTGTTCCTATTGGTAAAATGATTGTTGATAAACCTGGAGTTATTTGTTTCACTAATGGTCAGTTTAGATGTGACGAATCTAATAGTTCAGTTCCGCCAATGGATCAATATTGTTACCATGGTGAACTGAGACATGGTAGATCTAGTGCTTTAAATTTTGTCAGCCATCTTACTGTCAGAATTACAAGAACAGTTAGTGGAAGTGCAGTGTGTATCAAGAAGTTAGAAGTTTTAGGAAGACCTTCAAAATCATGCTCAGATTGTGTCCTCAACAAACTTAAACAAATGTTTTCACCAAGAATACAAAGTAGTGATGGTTCGGCTATGATTCAAAATGAAAAAGCCGACAATGTGCAACAATCAAACTGTGATCTTTTTTCACGTAACAATGTAGATATTCCAGAGGATTTTATAGACAGTATCACTCAGGAAATAATGACAATGCCAATGGTATTACCATGTGGTAAAAATATTGATCAGTCAACACTGGAAAAACATGTTTCAGCAGAAGCCTCATGGGGTAGAATGCCAAGTGATCCCTTCACTGGCATGTTGTTTGACAGTCAGAAAAAGGCAACTCCTAATCTTCCACTGAAGGGGAGGATAGATCAGTTTGTTCTTCAGAATTTAGATAGACTTCAAAATATACCAAGGACATTAGGAAGAGATGCAAAGGAAGGACCGTCTACAAGTAGACTTGTTAGTACTGAAAATATACAACAATCAACTAGCAAAACTGATACAAAACAAAATGAGTATCAACCTAAGAATGTTGGGAAAAGAAAGAATGTGTGTGATTCTGTTCTTGACTTGTCAAAAGATAGCGATTCGTTTGTAGAGGTTTCACTTGATCATAGAAAGAAATCCAAAAGGGAAAAGATTATAGATTTGACAGCAAATGATTCAGAGACACCTACAGATTGTGATGAAATAATTGATCTAACATCTAGTGAACCTCTAAAGGGTTCAAAAACCCATGCATCTGATCTTCAGAGTAGTCTTGATAGTGCCTTATTGACAACACTAGGTACATTACCATCATTTACAAAACCTGTTAAAACAAAACAAGCACCTGTTTGTTGTAGCCTTTGTAAAACTGTGGACAGCCAAATTAATTATAAACTTTCCTGTTGTCATTACATTTGTAGGAGTTGTCTCACAAAGTCTCCAAACACAGTTTTATGTCAAATTTGTAAAATTCCAACAGAAAAAAGAGATGCAGTGCGTGCACATATCACATAATTGAATGATAAATTATATATTTTTTTATTTAATATTTGTTTTATTTTATTAAGCATGTTTAGTATTCTTCACTTATTTGGAACACATGCCAGATATGTTTCAAAGCCAGTTGAAACGTATTGAGCTATACACTAAAACAGAACATTGGGACACAAGTTTATGAACAAAATACACGTTTTTCTTTGTTGAGCCCTCTTCCTTGCAGATGATAAATTATCATTTGATATATAATTTGGGTAGTTAGATACATGTTTTATGTCTTGCAATTTATAATGGTTTACCTACTATGTACTTTTGACCTAACTACTACCATTGGGCAGAATTAAGATTTTGTTCTTCTCCCTCGTCATACCCTGCAAATGTTAATTGTCTAACGAGTAGTTACAATTTCAATGATACTGTATATGAGTTTTGTTTTGGTTTTGTGTAGGAGCAAAAAGGGAGGGGTGTTCTTTTTTGCAAACATTCTTTTGGGATGAAATTAAAAATGAATTTAAATGAAAGCAATGATTTTAATTCCTAAACAATAAGATTAAAGAAAAAGTTTGTTTCCTTGTCATTTTCAAGAAATCACTCTATATATCTGATAAAATACTTTTGCTGATCTGTATTTTAATCAGCTAAATTGTGTTTTGGTTGACCAATGAATCTTCCTTTCCATCACAAAAAAATGACAACCTGTGGCTTATAGAACCTGGGAAACGAAAACAATATAACATTGACCAATGAACTATTCAAATTATTTCAAGGTCAGTTGAACCATGGTAGACATACATTGTACAATTGCATGAACACCTTTACAATCCTTCTAAACACTGAACGTAGTGCCCCTGTTGGTTATACATGTAGTACATAGAACAGACCAAACCACTTTTACTAAACATTAACCAATTCATTTAACCATCAAAAAGAGGTAAAACCAAAGGTCAAATGAATCATACCACACAGATACATAAACATAACAATCATTTCATATTTGCCAAATATAGGGACCTATACTGTCCCCTAATACTTATATTTCATAAGTAACTGACAAAACCATAAAAAAAAAAATATGGACCATGAAATTGATGTAAAGGTCATAAGAATCCTGCCAGACGGATATGTACATTTTACAATCATTCCATAAGCCACATTTAGTTTATCGTTTAATTTGTGTATAGTATTATTAATTGACAAACAATGAAGCATGAAAATGAGGTCTATATGATATAAAACCTAACAGATAGACGTGTACACCAGGACGAATGTATATGAATAAAATCGTCACATAAGGTATCCATATACATAGTAAATAAGCTTTATAGAAGGGGGCAAGGGGTTAAACTGTTATGCTGTTATGGGGAATTTTAATTCTTTGTTATCTGTTATTCTGAAAATATATTTACTGTTAGCTGTTATTTGTCTTATTCTTTATTAGCTGTTATAGGACTATTATCTATTTTGTTATCTGTTATTGTGAGAAATTATTTGCTGTTTTAACTGTTATTGAAAATTAGAATGTTAGCATTTTGACAGCCAATCTTCCGTAGAAATTGAAGATAATTAAAAATTGAGATTTGAACAGTTGAATGGACAATAGTCTCATTGGCACGCTTACCACATCTTCTAACAATGTGTATCTATTTGGGTCTTTCTACTGGTAATATCTGGTGGCCCTGTATTTGCAGAAGAACTTCAGTAAAATACATCACATAAACATATTAAAATCAAATGGACCCAGGACCATTCCAGTATATATTATTATTATCCTTTGTGATGAATTCCGTTGTCTGTGAACATGTAACAGTTGTACAAATTATAATTCACTTATTACTTTTACAATAACTTGTAGTATGGATTTTGTTATATAAAAAAAAAAGCATTGGTACACCCAATAGATTTTTTTTATTTAATGACCACATGCATGATAATCTTTATGCTGTACTATTACACCACTGTCCCTGATTAATGGAGGATTGGACACCAACTAGCATGCTTAAGTTGACGCAGTCACATTCTGTATGTGCCTATTTCCAAGTCAGGAGCCTGGATTCAGTGATTGTAGTTAGTCATTGTGTTACAAAGTTTCTCGTTCACTATTTTGTGGATAAATTAGGCAGTTAGTTTTCTCCTTTGAATTGTTTTACACAAGTTAGTGGTATGGGTTAGAATTATGGCTTTGGGAATTACACAACATCTTTTTCTTTTAGGATTTACATTATAAATTCTACTCCCTCTCTTTTCATTTACATGAAAGAGAACCTTGACCACCATATTTTTTAAAAGCGATTTAACTGCTTCACATGGCGAAAATTGAAGCTCAGAAACTATTGATCCAAATAAAGATGTGTCTTCAGTTTAATTTTTTGACAAATACCCTTTTAAAAATCCTTCAGCTTCGGTTCTACCAAACTGTACCCAAATTTTCCATATTCTATAATTTCACAAAAGATGCTTGATTGGTGTTTCACTTGGTGTCATCCAAATTTTCACAAGGTTCAATTTCTATTATACTATCAGAATTGTCACTTCAGTCAATTTCTATTATCAGAATACCCATAACTGGCATATGTGTGTCAGTTACATGTCCTTTCCCCACTGATCTGGGTATTTTTGTATTTTACAAGTAAGTTTTATCATGAGGTCATTAAATACAATAGTTTTCTCTTTTGAATTGTTCAACAGTTTTACATTGTCTTATCGGGGCCTTTTATAGCTGACTATGCGGTATGGGCTTTGCTCATTGTTGAAGGCCGTACGGTGACCTATAGTTGTTAACGTTTGTGTCATTTTGGTCTTTTGTGGATAGTTGTCTCATTGGCAATCATACCACATTTTCTTTTTTATAAATAATAAATTGTGCATCAATATTTTTTTATTACTTGTAAAGTATATATATTGCCTTTCAGAAATAAAAAAAATCTAAAAATCAAATTAATAATAAAGTGTCGTTGGCTGCACTACTTTCAAAAATTAAATAAAAAAACCTAAATCATTAAAAATTGATCCCTCAAATGCCCTAGATTAAAATTATCCATTTATCAAAAAAAGAAACTAGTAATTTCGTTCAGAAAAAATCAACATCTATACTATAACTTATTGTACAAGTTACAGAAAAAATCAATCAAGGCAGAACTGCCTCAATGGCCGAAATGTGGTATATATGACGATGTATTAAAATAATCAAACGATGCAGTATTGCATAAGATTGCAGTCACTTTGGTACATCAACTTAAAATTGTAACTCTATATGATCACAGTAAATAAGGGTGTACACGTATTATTTAAGGAACTTTAGGTCACAAAACAGACGACAATATGAGCTTAACTATTTCACAGATCTGCTTATATTTATAATATTTGAACAAGAATATTGCTGTTAGGGCTCATAACATAATTATCTCTAGAACAACATACAAGTTTAGCTTTGTGCCATACTCAAAATGGTTTAATTCTTTCTTTCAGAAGACACCATACTTTACTTCTTATCCATTGAGGATATGTATGATATCATAAAAACAGCACATGTTGGGGTCGGTCATGGAGGTCTCCATAAAACTAACAAAGAACTCAAAAAAACATTTTGCTAACATTAGCCGGGAAGCAATACACATATTTAAAACCAACTGTGAACAATGTATCTTGAAAAGAAAACGTTCTGACATATCAAAACTTGTTGTTAAACCTATAATTTCTGCTGACTTCAACTGTAGAGGGCAGGTTGACCTTGTAGACCTTCAATCTGTCCCCGACCAGGAATTTAAATGGATAATGCATTATCAAGATCATTTTACCAAATGTAGCGTGCTTAGAGCTCTGAAATCTAAGAGAGCTGCTGAAGTTGCGTATCAATTACTTGACATTTTTCTTCTCTTTGGTGCACCCCATATCCTCCAAAGCGATAATGGAAGAGAGTTCACTGCACATATAATTACTGAACTGAAATCGTTATGTTCAGAATTAGTAATAGTTCATGGGCGACCAAGACATCCCCAAAATCAAGGGTCTGTAGAAAGAGCAAATGCAGACATTAAAGAAATGCTCATATCATGGATGAATGACAATGATACAAGACAGTGGTCTGAAGGTTTGCGCTTCGTGCAATTTCAGAAAAAATAGATCATATCACAGAGTAATTGATCAATCGCCTTATCATGCTCTGTTTGGTTCTGACCCAAAGATAGGTTTATCTTCATCTTCTTTGCCCAAGGAACTTTTGCCAAATCTTGAAACTGAGGAAGATCTGGAGAAAGTGTTTAAAGAGGTTTCAGAGGAGAACAGTGAAATTGAGATTGATGGAACGGATGAAAACACAGATGCTGAATCGGTAGAGTCAGAAAGAGAACTTAATGATTCTGGATCAACAACTACAACTATTGAAGTAGTATCAGAGGAAGTCGAAACCACAATCATTCGTGCTAGAAAACGTGCATTGTCTGGCCAACAAATCCAAGCAGATGTCCTTACAAGAAATACAAATCAAAAACTGAGTGAGTTATCTGTTGGAGACAACGTTATTATCCCAATACCGCAATATGACCAAGCACCGACCGATCCGAGGAACATACAAGGTGTTGTTGTAGAAGTAGGAAATTTTGGATATCGTGTAGGAACAATAGCTGGTAATTTATCAGGAGTCTTAAGCAGAAACCAACTTGAATCAATTAGTGACTCTTCTTTGTCCGTTACACAAAATCCAGATTTACAACTTTCCCTAAGGGAAGCTGTGAAAAAAATTTCAAAAACTGGTGTACAGTTTTATCTCTCTTGCAAATGTAAAGGCGGTTGTAACAATTCAAAGTGTAAATGTAAAAAGCAAAATATATTGTGTAATTCGATATGTCATGGTTCGCTAACCTGCTCAAACAAATAAGAGCATTATATATTATTGTATGGTATTGTAAATAGAGTTATCAGTGTGTTTCATATTGATTCGTAATTAAAATTGAATTTATATTTTATCATTTGATTTGAAACTTATTATATTTAAAATATTGTACAAGTTATAAGTGAAATTAAGCCTTATTTTGTACAAATTATAATGTGTACAGGCACTTCTTGTACAAATTACAATTTGTACAAAGTCAAAATACAAATTATAATTTGTACAATTTTTTTTGTACAAATTATAATTTGTACAAAATGATAACTTGTACACAACATATACACAAAATTACAATTTTCTAGGTCCATACCACAAGTTATATACTAAGATCTACCAGTCATCTACTGAATTAGTCCTGGACAGATTTATTTTCATATTTCATTTTCTGTTATCTGTAAATGTCCCTTTTCAATTCCTTGTTATCTGTTTTTCACCAAATCAATTCACTGTTTTGCTGTTATGGGGACCCCCTTGCCCCCTCTTTATACATAACACTGCTGGATTGTAACCCTATGTCTCGCTTTCAATACTAGGAGGCTGTTGTTGTGATATACAGCATCGCACTGTCTTTAAACACTAATCAATCTTTCAATCGAATTTACATGATAGAAACAAATAATACCCTCAATCTTAATTCTGGAAATCATTCTTTTTTCTGTTAAAAAAATCATCACCATTTCTCACACTTGCTGGGAAAATGTTAAAACAAATCCTTTACACTTGAAATAAAAGGTTCAATTTTCTAGATAATCGTCTTAATATAAGTTTTTGTATCTAATGCAAAAAAAGTAATCCCAAGCGCTCGAAATATTTCGTGTTGCAATTTATCCCTTTTTGTTTCCATGATATCCGATTCCTATTGATATCATTATTATTTTTAATCCTATTTAATATAACAACAGACGCAGTGTCCATATATACAAAAATATATCTATATATGGCCAATATTTTCTTCCAATTGCCCATATTTTATTGACTTGACAGAACGTGTAGTGCCTGTGATATTACCCACTGTTGATGTGCATCACCTAGATTCCCTTTTGTTGTCTCTTTGGAAAATTGGTACCGTTAATTTTATTACTACCACTGGGTCGATGCCTCTGCTGGTGGACTATTAGTCCCCGAGGGTATCACCAGCCCAGTAAATACGGATTTTTTTGTGTTATTAGCTGTTACAAAATATTAGAAATTATTATATATTAAGGAATGTATCTCCCTCATGCAAAGCTCTGATTCCTTTCACGGATTTGGCTACTAGTATACTTTTTGGACCTTTTGGATTATAGCTCTTCATCTTTTATATAAGATTTGGATTTCAAATATTTTGGCCACGAGCATCACTGAAGAGACATGTATTGTCGAAATGCGCATCTGGTGCAAGAAAATTGGTACCGTTAATTTTATTTGGAAAGTGCATAAAAATCACAGAAAAACACACACACATCTAGTCTACTACTGTCTGATAGTCTAGAAAGTAGTAAAAAAAAATAAGGGGAACGCATAGTCAGGCCCAATCCCCTGGTCGCACGCCCTTGAATCGTATTGGAACAATACGCAAGAGAAATCGGGAGCTTTAGAATTTCCAACTCAGTGAAGTATCGGCTGTGATTAAAATCTTTACAAAAATGGGTCAGTTTAGTGTAGGTACAAAAAAAAATAACAGGTTTTACAAATGATAATATCCATCACGGTTGTTTCTAAGAGAGTCTTTGACACATTCCCCTTTTGCCATTCTCAATTGTATTGTTCAAAACTCCTTCTTAAGTAACTCTTACCAATTTTTATCTTTCTTAATTAAATTTTCATACTTGTCTTGTAATGTCCACAAAAATGGTCTTATATTTACAAAATATTTGTATAGTTACTGTCTAATAGTAAGACTGTATAATACAAATCCTTGTAGTTTAATACACAAATAAAACGTTAGGACAATTAACTTTCCGTAAATCAGTCCGATCAAGGTTTCCAATTTTACTGAACTTTGTTGTTTTTCCGGTCATGAAATGGTCCATGCATTTCTTATCCACACTCTTATTCCAGGTTCTACGAAACTTCTTTTCCATCAAATATATGCCCAAGATAGTCAGTTAAGTCAAGCTTCAGACAATGGTATCATTGGAGACAGGAAACGGTGTTTAGTAGAGTGTGCTGCACAGGTAAGATCAAATATGATTCAACCACGCCCCCTTTTAACAGTAACATAAACAAACGATGATTCGTATCGATTTATCAAGAGACGATATATTTTTGTTTATGTTGTCTTTTTAACCATTTTGATTATGCCGCAAAATTGAACCATATACCTGACAAATTGTACAACGTTGCCGTAATTGAAATCATGAAAGGCGGAAGATTTAAAAGGGACAGCCAGTTGAAGACGAACTGATTCTCGATCGGCATTTTATCAAAACAAAAAAAAATCAATCAAATAAACAAACAAACAAAATAAATAATAAAAAAAAATTACGAATAAAAGAAAGCAGTGTACTTAACACAACATAGAAAATGACAGACCGAAACTCATAAAGACTCAACCATAACATTACGTGATGCCACCCGCCGTGTGGCTCATGCACGTAACAATTCGGTGTTGAGTCTCGTTTGCTGATGTCACATTTGAAGAAAAGGTGATGCTAAGAATACGGTCATGACAATAAGATATCCATCGTCATCTGTGCAACAAATATTCCATAACGGCCAATTAACTCGTCTGATGTCGTCAGTATTTTTAATTTTTAATTCTATGCATTTTTGAAACGACTACATATTTCATGTCACAATGTAGTCCTCAATTTCCCTGAGGAACTTAAATCTCTGATCAAATAATTTTTTTATTTCTTGTGATCTCTATTTAAGACCAAATTAATAACTGTATAGGACTTTCAAAATTTTCAGGTGCATTCAGAATATCAGTTCAGAAGAGCAGTACTTGGACGATCAGTGGAAGATGATGTACAAAGAATTCACAGTGAAGATACGTTACCCGAGTTTGAATTAGGATATACACGATTAGAAAAAGACTCTCCATTCAATACAGAGAAAATTGCCGTTTGGTTAGGGGCAGGATATACATGTTTTACATTGATTTGTGAAAAGACAGAAAACCGAATGTTGGCGGAGACGGTGCTAAAGACATTAATCCGATTTTTACAACAACATGTCGGTTTATTGACTTCACCCACTGAAGCCTGTACAAAACCAGAAAGAATATCAGTGATTTTGGACAAGTTTTTGCCCCAAGGAAACTTACTTTTCATGAACCACAGAGTGATAAGACAGCTTGAAAAGGAAACAGAAAGCATTATAAAACAATAAATCTGTAAACAAAATTCGCTATATGTTAGTAATCGTTTAAACAGTAAAATACTGTTTGCAAGACTTGCAATTTATTCTATATTCCCTCTTCCCTCGGAGATAACAACAACAAAAAAAAGTATATGGAATGATGTATACTAGTATACAATTCAGTTTAGATAAACAATCCGAGAAATCAGTCTGACTAAAACAGCACCTTACTTTTTTAATTATGTAAATAGTTGCAGCTGGCTTTAGTCGGACTGCTCATTAAATTTTTTAACTATTACAAAACATAAAAAAATATTTTATTTTGTAGAGTGTTTCGTCTGTAATGTAAATGTTGTAGTCACGAGTCGTTGGCAAATTAATCACATCTTAAATTCATTATTTCCCACGTCTTTTTACACATCTGCGCTTGTAAAATGACTCATGAGGCATGGCAATTGTAGCAGTGTCTCTCTGGAACAAAAATGAATATATAAACGCCCTCCATTATTGGGTGTGTTTGCGGAGAATCAGTTATGTCAGTTGCTGCAGAGTGGTGGCTTACTGTTGTACCAGGGATTCTGATTCTAAGCTAGTATGGTTCAGTGGTCATATTTAAAACAAATCCTGCTATTTGATTTTTTTTTGTATGAATTAATTTGGAAGAAAATTAACTACACCTTTTTTTAACAATGATTGTAAGATTTTAATTATTTTATCGCGCGTAGCTTTAAATTTACGACTATCTAAAAGCAAGCTGCTTATATTATATCTCACTTTTAGTTATTAGTAGTCGCCATTAATATTACCACATATAGATATTTAATGATACGGTACCAAAATTACTTCAACAGATGAATATTTCTACTCTTATTATAATGCTCTTCTCCTCATCCCAATGATTTTCACATTAACATGCTATGTCTGTTTAGATTGCTTACCAATTTTTATACGACCGCACATTTTTTGGAGGGGTTCATATAATGCTATAATAATGATGTCGTCGTCGTCCGATGACACATTTGGTTTCCGGACAAATACTTTAGTTTAAGATAATGGATCTCTATGAAATTTTACAAAAAGGTTCAAAACCACATAAGGAAGATTGAAATTGATTTAAGGGGTTAACTAAGGCACCAACAGTTTATGAATTAAGGGTAAAAAACAATAACGTGTGTGCATATGTCAGTGTATGAAACTCTCTAACATTGTACCACAATGTTCCATATCACAAAAAGAAGAGTGTGATTGAATTTTGGGTAGAATTAGGGGTAAAAAAAAAGAGCCAAAAAAAAGAGCCAAAAACAAGAATTTTTCTTGCTCCCAGACAATAACTTGAGTTCAAGTGTGGATTTCTCTAAAATTGTATCACAAGGTTCCATACTACAAAGGGAAGTCAGGGATTGAGTTTAGGGGTAATTACTCAAAAAGGGGGGGGGGGGGGGGTGTCAAAACGTTTTAGGGGGATTTTTTGTTAAGTCATTCAATTTTTTTAAGTTTCAAGAAGAAATCTTCAATTTCACAGTATAGCGGAATCGATTTTTAATGTCTTTGACCACATTTATTTTTTGTGACTGAAACTTATAATTATGTAAAAAATTTGATAACAATCCAAATTCAAACGGTATTAGGACTGGACCTTGACTATTGTGTCCAAATTTTCCCCAATCGTTCAGGGTTCGAACTCTGCGATCGTATGAGGCTGCGCTCAGCGAAACATTTTATTGTTAATATAAAGGAATTTTAAACAACTTTCATACAAGTGGAATGTTTAGCTAGCTATACAAATAGGGTACACCTCTAATTTCATCGGGAAGATGCCTGTTACAAGTCAGATTTATTGCAGATGTTTTGCACTTGTCCCGTCGAGAATCATATAATTTTAGCTCTCAACGGTATACTTAACATTCCCATAAAGCGCGAAGGTGGGCTAGCCACAAAACCGGATTTAACCCACCATTGTTTCTTAAATTGGCCAGTACCAATAGTTATCAAAGGTACCAGGATTATAATTTTGTTCGCCAGACGCGCGTTTTGTCTACATAAGACTCATCAGTGACGCTCATATTAAAACATTTATCAAGCCAAAAAAGTACGAAATCAGGGATATGACAGTTTTTATCTAATAGTTCGTTTCTTTGTATGTTGCATTGTCGTTTGTGTTTGTTGCACTTCAGTGTTCTGTTGTTTCGTTGTTTTACTCTTAAAGTTGATGTGTTTCCCTCAATTGAAGTTTTAAACCCGGATTTTTTCTCTTTGACGATTTATGACTTTTAAACAGCGGTAAGCTACTGTTGCCTTTACTTGATGGACTTCCCATTTGTATTTGGATTTGCAGTGGCGTTCGGTACTGATATTATGGTAAACATTTTTTTAAAGAATAATATCTTTTAATTGAGTTCTCCAAATGCACGCCAATTAGGTGAACATTATCTTGTAATAATCTTATTTAGTTACAACAGTTTACATGGTATCGTCACTGGGTTTGAACTGACTTTATAGAAAATATTCAATGTGTGTTGTAGATCATGGGTAGTGTTAATTTTGCTGGAAATAAGAGCAAAACTTCTTGGTGGTTAAAGTGGTCTTTTAAGATTAGCTTGTGTTACAATTCAATAGCTTATTTAGTTTCCAAATGTAGAGATTCATAGGTGTACAATGTATTTGAATTGGGTTATTCAAGAAAAACATTCACAAACTGCACAATGTTTTACATTTTTGACATTTTATCATTTGATTTTTAGTTGGTTTACAAGTCAAACCTGACCATCATTTAAAAATTCAAATATACTTCCTATTGATGGAAGATCAGCGTCAGACTTTTTAGTTTGGATTCTAGCACATGAAGTGTCTCTACATGTATTCTCTACAATTTTCATATGTACTGAAGCCTCAATATCGTAATGAACAACATTACTCGTGAGACCAGTATTTGGTACAGGGGGTCTGTTGTGGGAGAAGTCAGTGCATGTATACTTAGATCCTTGGGTTTGGACTAAGCCAGTATAATCACAATTCATGGATACTTTGATACTAGCAGACGGTCTTTTGACACCTACATGTGTTATATCTTGCTCATTGCAGCGTGTGATTTCTGGTTTAATCCACGGACCGACGGGAAATTTTACCTCCTGTGGATAATAATTTGAAGATGCATGAAAAACTCTTTGTGGCTGGTACCTATCGTACTGTAAATGTGTTCCGGGATAATGCTTCTGATAGACAGTGGACGGGTCATTCTGACAGTAACCATAATTATTCATGAGCGTGGCAGAATGATAAGATGGTGGACTAATATTTGTATACATATTCCCGACTGGAGAATTTCTTTGATCTGTCCAAATAGGATTCGAACAATTCCGTGGATAATCTCCGACATGTTCTGTTTTGATTGTCACCCCATTTATACACTCGGGTATCGTTTCGGGAGAAATTTGATTATAAGAATAAAATTGCGGGTTAACTGGGGTTGGATGATACTGATAATTCGGCGAACTACATGCAAAATCTTGCAAAACTGGTTGATTGAACATCTGTTGACGACGTTTGAACTCTTGAAACTGTATCTGTTTTTCTCTTTGGGTGATTTTGTGAGCGACATGTGTTGACGGCAACACAGGTGAGTGACGATCCGTCATAGAATGCCAGCTTGACGGACACGGATCAAGTGAATTGTAAAATGTCATGGACAGATCTTCAGTAAAGCCCATATGAGGAGTACAGAACGATCCTATTTTTGAAGTGCCCTGTTGGTCTTCATGGAAGGTGTCATCAGACTCACCAGAACAAGGAGCATATGAACTGCCGAATTGGATGAAGTATAGTAGATCGTTCATAGCATAGCGTTGACGTAATGTTGATTCCTGTTGAAGAAATGTACTATCTTCTTCCCTACAATATAGTAAAAAAAAAGTAAAATCACAAAAAAAAATGAACGCCGAAAAAAATTCAAAAAGGAAAGTCCCTAATTAGATGGCAAAATCAAAAGCCAAAACACATCAAACGAATGGAAAACAACTCATATTCCTGGCTTGGTACATGCATTTTCTTATGTAGAAAATAGTGTCCTATTATTAAACCTGGTTTTATAGGCAGCTAAATCTTCTACTTATATGACAGTCGCATTGAAGGATCTATTGAGGTCTAAGTTTAATTTAAACATATTTATTAATATCGCTATTTTGTGCATTTTTCCTTTGATGTTTTTTTGTAAGAAAATCAATCTCGTTGAGATGATCAACGATAATCTATAATTATCGGCATGAGCCTATGATATCAATTTGGCTGTTTGTACATATACACTATTCTATTTTCTAGTTTGTATATCTACCCTGCTATTTTCTTGTTTGTATATAAACACTGCTATTGTCATGTTTGTATAATGTGAACTTCGATTTTCGTCATCGTTTCTGGTTTGTTTAGAACCTTTTTGTTTGATGACATTCTAATACGCTAACTTTATCAATTTGTTTCCCATAATGTCAAATAAAATAAAGTTGAGACTGATTATTAAACCTTCAATTTATTAAGTTTAAAGAATAAATACAAAAATTAACGAACCCTCTATGCGTGCATGCAGAGTAGTAGCTGATGCATCTTGCTGCCTTAATCACACATTAGGATTCTTGTTGCTTAGTCTTTAGTTTTCTATGTTGTAATTTGTGTACTATTATTTGTCTGTTTATCTTTTTCATATTTAGTCATGGCGTTGTCAGTTTATTTTCGATCTATTAGTTTGACTGTCCCTCTGATACTAGTATATTTCGCCTCTCTTTTTGGAGGCATGGATTCCTTTAAAACGAATTGCAACTAGCATGTATATGTGTTGTGTTGCCCATTAGGGAAATGCTTCTATCATCAAGTTTCTTCAACAAGTATGTTTACTTACCTTACAGGACAATGTGTAAACACAATAGAAAACTTCTTGGAATTTTTACAAATGACTTTCCCGCGTGAATGCAGCCACACCCAACTTCCTTCTTTAGATTCCATTCGAAAATACATTGTTTGTACCTCAGTGCTTTCAGTTACTAGACAAAATAAATAAACAATTCAAACCAATACAACTAAAAAATACTCAATGCTCAAGCATATCATCGCTGCACTGTAGATAACTACCCGAGAACAATATATAGTTCCTCTCCACAAAAGTGTTCAAACCCACAAATGTGTTCACTTACACCCCAATTGTGCCCATTTTTAAAACGACCAAACAAATAAATATACTAAAAGAATAATCAATTATTGTGTAAATTGTTTTTAAGCATATACAGACAATTAAGTCATAGCGTTATCATAAATTAATTACCCAGTTACAGTCTGCCTTAGTTTTATTTTGAACAACTTTTTGTTATTTTCGGTTTTAATTCTCTTCACTTTCATATTTTGTTTTGGCATTTTGCAATTGGTTTTGAATCGAGCGTCTCGGGTAGACGAAACTTGTGTCTAGTCTGCAAAATTATAAAGCTGTATCTTTGATGAGTTTTTACTCTTTTTTGCTCTGGGTTGTCAATGATATATTCATTGTACTGTAAATTTGCTGTTTAGAAAATGTTAAATAATTATTAGATTAGGCACTCGGTAATGTACCAGCTGTATCAACTATTTGGCCTTCTAATAATTATCAAATTTGAGGATAGTGTTTGTGCAAAAGTCAACTGTATCGTCTTCATTTGGATTGAAAGTGTACATGTTCATAAAGCTTTTTCCAAATCGTTTGATAGGATATATTGGAGAACATTTGCAGGGTTAAAAATCCAATGCATGCTGGTTGTCCAATATTTCAAAAAAGTTATAACAAAAAGGCATAAAAGTGAAAAATGAACTGTTCTTAAATTGTATAAACTGCGAGAACAATAATAAGGCAAAATTGGAGGAAATAAAAATTGAGCATATTTAGGCGATATGTAATTAGAGTGAAATCGCGAGGAGGACAAATATGAAATAGTTGAAAGTGTTTCGAAATATTCATTTATTTACATATTTATAAAAAAAAAGCCTAGGGGAATTTTGCCTGGTAATGCGAACATTATTAATTGTGTACTAGTGTATTTTTATCCTTGATACTAACTGTAACTTATTTATTATACAAAACAGAAACTGATACAAGATAAACGAAAACATCTAAACTTAACATTGACATGTTGTTGTATGGAAGAAGATTACCCAAAATACTTACATGTTTTGTGACAAGCTGCAAATGTAGCTAAATCTTCTGGATGGACAAACTGATAAAATGACTTTTCTTTCAGATCATCGTCCCCATACCCAATCATTTCTTCAGACCTGAAACATAATAAACTTTATTCCAAACTTGTTTTTAACTTTATGTTGCATTATTTTATCTACATGATAAAAGTAACATAATTTCGATTTTGTTTTCGTATTCTAGGTTGTTGTCCCTTTCAAATGCTGTTACTTAAAGCTATTCTCAAATAGAACATATTATAGTATGTATATCATATACTTTTGAAATGCAGGATAAAAAGTTCAGGAATTTTGTGTTTGAGCTTTTGATGCCATTTGATTAGTGACTTCGTTTCCGTTTTGAATTTTCCTCCGAGTTCAGTATGTTTGTGATTTTAATTTTTTTCTTTTGCCTAATGACTGTACAGAATTTTCATTCTGATATTATGATAATAATTGACACGGAGATTATCTGTTACTGTTTATTTTTTTAAAATAAAAACACATTTACTAACTTTTTATCAAATTCTTTTATTGTAAGTCCCATATCATGTTTACTCCAGAAAACATTCTGTTTGAAATCCTCAACAATATCGCTTCCGGTCAACATGAAAGGTTGACAATAAAGTAAAACAACGTCTGGGCTAGATTTCGATTGGTTACTGTCATTAGGTCTTTGGATGGAGCCCGAGCAATGAATTTTCTGAAAGAATAAATTATATTAAATGAATTCTTTGAAAAAAAGAACCGAAATGTTAAATAAAGATATGAAGTGTGTACCGAAAACAACACTTTTGGCAGAAATCTTCTAAATGAATAGACTTGTGTTATGGTTACTGAGTGAAGTTATTAGTACCAACGGTCCCGAAGCTACACTTATTACCATATTTGGTATATGTAAAATTTATAAGCGGCAATAATTCAACTTCAATGGTTCAGCTATCTAATTAAAATATAGATACTTGCATACTTATAAGAGTATACCGAAATTAAAGATCTATATGTTGATTACATTGGAAATTCCAGATGTCTTAATGTTGTGTCTCTAGCTTTAATCTCTAATCTGTTTATAAAGGTTTGTGTACCATTTTGGGAATAATGCATTCAATATGTATTATATTTCATCAATATTTTCAAAGATATACAACAATCTTGGTTTTTTTTTAATTCAGTAACAAGTCAACTAGAACTGTAACTCAATTTCTCTTTTATTTTCCGAATGATTTTTATTGGTTTCCTGGCTTTGCTTAATGTTATAACATCCAACCTTCAACACCATCTGACAAGAGATGAAGGTGGACGAATATTTCAAGAGTATGTCAGGTTTCTTCTCAAAGATTTTACCAATCCTATTTTTTATGATCTCATTTTGACTTTTGATCAGATTCAGTTGAAAAAAATAACAAGGGTTGCCATAACATTCATTCAAATAAAAAATAAATCCGACAACATATGTTTCAAGACGTTTGACAACAACAGTGTGTCGAAATGATATATTAACTGCTTTTATTTTTTTGGATTACATCTGAAGTAAAATGCAAAAACCAAAAGAATTGTTTGATATTTTTGGATATGCAATTAAGGAAAGCTAAACATTGAATGTTTTCAATTTTCTCCAAGAATAAAAACATCAAATCTTTCTAGTACTAGATTCTTCCTCGAATGAAAAATTTAGAAGAATGAAAAAACACTTATCAAAAATATCAGGCGAATACTTCATATTGCGCTAGACGCCATCAATTATCAAACGCATAAACTGTGCTTAAATATTGTGCCCTTCCGAAGCACCTAAGATCACCCCCAGTTTTTGGTGGGGTTTGTGATGCTTAGTCTTTAGTTTTCTATGTTGTGTCTTCTGTACTATTGTTTGTCTGTTTGTCTTTTAATTTTTAGCCATGGCGTTGTCAGTTTATTTTCAATCTATGAATTTGACTGTCCCTCTGGTATCGTTCGCTCCCTTTTATACTTGTAAAGTCAACTTAATTCTTCAAATCTACACATACCAGATAGCCAGCCGATGTTCCATTAAAACATTTCATTCGACATATAAATGATACTTGTCTCCAATTACAACCAGGGTGTTGCTGAAATTATACACATTAGGTATAAACAGAAAAACGGCAAAATGGTGTATATATGAACAACTATGATAACTAATATATTTGCAGAACATTTTATAATAGTATAAAATGGAATAGTATATTATAGACAATTTTGTATTCATTATTCAAGTGATCACACCCAACTTTAAGGCCACATGCTACATTTAGTAAAAGCTAATTCAAAGCACAGTTATAACTAATAAATAAACGAGATTCATCTTGACAAAAATCAATCACATTTCACTTCCTCTTCTCAAACAAAATAGTTCTCTTTCCTTCAAGTTCGGGGATATGGTATAAATAGGTAAAGGGTGACGTTTGTGAATAAAGTTTTAATCCGAACAAGTGTTGTGTTTGTTACAAGTCGGGCTATCTGCATCGTACATGTGATTCGTTGATATAATTACCTTTGTTTGTATAAGACTTGGTTGTCTAATGTATTATGATGAACTGTTCGGTATTTTTTTCTTCATCTTTTTATATATTATGAAATTACATCCATTTGATACCATCCACTAAAATTGTGTAACACATCAGGAAATTTAAGACTCATTATGGATACCAGGATGACTAATAGAAGAAAGGCTGGTGTCAACAGCAAATCAATGCAAGTTCTTGATACTGTGCCTTCATTGGTTTTTTTGCGTAGTGTTTTGTGTTAGACTGTGAGTCTACTATAGACGTGTCACGGTACTTGTTTATCCCAAATAAATGTATTTGGTTTTCATGTTATATTTGTTATTCTCGTGGGATTTTGTCTGATGCTCGGTCCGTTCATTTTAGTGTTATGTCGTTGTTCTCCTCTTATATTTAATGCGTTTCCCTCGGTTATAGTTTGTTTCTCCGATTTTGTTTTTTGTCCATGGATTTATGAGTTTTGAATAGCGGTACACTACTGTTGCCTTTATTTATAGACCATGGTTTGAGCTTTCTCTTTTCGATTTATGAGTCTAATAAACATCGTTGTATCTCCTAGTTTTCATATTATAATACAGAAAAATCATGCACTGACTTAACCTGAATTTGATTTTCAAAACTCATATTTAAACAGACACTGATAAACGAGCTAAATGTTACTCAATTTGACAGGTTTTAATTTCAGTAATGAAATCCAGATATGAATTCCAGAAGTTCTGAGAATCTTATTCAACAGAAAAAAATATTTTGTAGTGGCTCGTGTTGTTAATTGATAGTTTTGTTTTCCGTTTAAAGAATATAATCACTTATAGTATGCCTTTGTACTGATTAAATCACCAGATCAAAACCCCGATGATTGATCAAGTTTTGAACTGCCTCTTGTTTCCTAAGATACAATATTTATAGCAAATAATCATACCTTTGTCACATCCTTTATGTAACTATTTTCTAAGATGTTTTTCAAGTCTTGATGATCTTCAGGGTGAACTAATCCATACAAACAACGATGCATCAGGTCCACCTGTACGTGTTCAATAATAAGCATGAATTATATTTGATAGTGGCGTATTACTTCTCCTACTACATCGTCTATGTTCAATGCCATGATTGGATTTTCATAAAAATATCCAACGATTTTTTTCTATATTTTTAAGTTTGATCCCATGAATCATTTTGAATAAATAATCAGTAAGATATCATATATTTTCAATTTATAAATTGTTTAACAAAGATTTGATAATGATCTTTTTGGAACCTCTTGATATAGTTGCACTCGTCCAGTTTATATTCTAAATCCTAGTTTTAAAATAACTCAGCTTTAGTGATGAATGCACTAAAAAATCGAATATAATATAACCAATTTTGAAATTCAATATTTATTCAAAACAGATAAATAGAAATAGTTAAAATTAAAATTATGTAAAGCAAAACAAAAGAAAGAAATGTAAAAACTGTTGTTTATTATTTAAAAACTAACCTGGTTAAAACCTAAATACTGTAAGACGTTATCTGTAGAGTAAACTATAGTCCCATCCGCAAAGGCTGCCAACAGAAAACCATCCAAACACTGTACAGTAAGAAAACAATGAAATATTTGGAGACACAGCATGAATTAAACCGTTTTACATCTTAAAAATAAGTAATAACACATTCCTAATTCGTAATGATAAAACTATAGAACAGTGTGCGATAGCTATGTTTGGTTTATATAAAAAAAAATGGAAACCTACAATGACATAGAGCTTAGCACAAATATATGATATAAAAAAAAATATAAAAAATTATCATGTTTTTGTGTTTCGCTTACAACTAATGTTTCAATTTATTGTTTAATGTACAGTGATTTAATACCATTTTATATCCGAACTTTCGTTAAAAAAGAATATAAAAAAACCCGCTCTAACCGACATATATCATTGTATATTTTACTTACTTGAAGCACTTGTTTTCCTCCAACATTTCCAAGTGAATCTTCTTTAGTTGTTGTTTCATTATCTGATAATTGTTGTTGCTTCAAACCAATGACTAAACAAAATGATAAAAGATGTATTCAATTTTGGTGAAGGATGTGGTGAAAGTTACTGTAATGCGATAGTGACCTGCAACTATCTATTTTCTATAATGTTAGAAAACCTAAATGCTGAGGAAAATCATCTTATACATTTACTATGGTCATATGCTGATACTTGAAACACAGGTTGTGCATTGACTACGGACGGTTGAATAACAAAAAAATTAAAGATTCGTATCCATTGCCAAGACAGATTATTTTAGACAAACTTTACTTAACATCTTTTTAATATTCAAAATTTACTTTACATTTTTTAATATTTAAACTATGTTATGAATTTTAAAATGAAGCAATACGTTTTTACAGTTGATAGCATCAACCAACTTGATTGTACATTAATTTTTGATTTTCCGAAGAATCTTTTTGTTTCAATATTTAAAACATTTGTGCTGATTTTATATGACAACATGACTTTGATTTTGTAGCATCCATAAAGTATTGCAGAGTAATCAAAGAAGAAGAAGAAAGCATTATACCATCGAAATAATTCACCGACAAACTTAGATAAAAATTGATAATTTAACGACGTTTACTTACTTTTGAAGAACATCTTTAATCTGAAGAATGAAATAATAAGTCTGAAGACTGTCTGACTGTCAAGTTTCCTGTGTAAGGATGATCTGTCTATTGGTATTAATCCCTCTAAACCTTTTATTTCTGTCCGAAGTTTGTCTCTGTACCGTTTGGATTTGAAACTAAACAAAAGCAGACAAAACTAAATCAACAATCGATGAAAAGTTTTTAAAAAGTTATCTTTCTTTAATCAAGTATAAGAATCAAAATTTCTAACATTTTTATGTGTGCTTTAAATTGATACAAAATGTTTATCAATGAATATATAATTGTAAGATTAAAACAAAAGTTTTCTATTTCATTTCTTTCTTGATGTCTGTTTTAGAAATGATTGGGAATCCTCCCTTCATAACAAAAAAGAAACAAGGTCGAAAATACTTTAAAAAGTATGGCAGAACTTGCAGTTTGACCGCAATGGTTGTGACTGAAACGGATACCGGTATGGCCGAACTGACAGTGTGGAAGAAATGATTTGCATTGTATGATTTTTTTTCTTATGTTTTGCCTTTAAACCACTATTATGGGTCAGTGGTGTAATAGCACTAGCCCGTCATTCAACGGTTGTCATTATATCTAGTTCTCGATCGTTGTTTTAGCATTAAATAGGGTCAATGATTTCTTTCGTTTGAATTGTTTCACATTTGATCATGTTGGGTTCTTTGATACCTGACTATATTGTATACTAGTATGTTTTTCTCATTGTTATATTCGTACGAACTAAATTGACTTTTAGTAGATTGCACCCATGTAATTTTAGCGATGATAGTTGTCTTATAGGTTATCATACTAACATTTTATATTTCTTTGTTTTTATAGTGATTAAAGTTATAAAACAATGTTGACTGATGTACCCCTATTTTGACATATTTCCCTATTGTGTTTGTTTGTTTTGTTCAAATATCGTTGTCAATACAATGAAATTTTAGGCGACTGGCATACAAGTGAGAGGTTTAGCAGCTAGCTATAAAACCAGGGTTAATCCGCCATTTTCTACACAAGAAAATGTCAGTATCAAATCAGGAATGTGACAGTTGTTATCCATTCGTTAGATGTGTGTTTGCAATTTGATTACGGACTTTTCTCAATGTTCGTTTTTTTTTTGTAATTTTTCTTTTTAGATGCTGAACATTTTGTTCTGATTGGATGAAAAGCATATGTTCTAGGTTCAGTTCCAGAGATGTTTGGTGATCCTAATTGGTCAAATCCCCAATTCATCCCCAACTATCAAGAAAATCTTCGAACTTTATGATAATTATGATTAAGTGCCAAAATAGGTCATATGTGATTTCTTTGAAGAGATACAAAGTTGAATCGAGATACTACTGTGTTAACCAGTTAAATACCACTATATCAGGGAGAGACTTACAATATGAAAATAGAAAAATGTTATGCCATATAAGATATGATGAGTGTCATTGCAAAACATACAAAATAAAAGGGCGAACGATACTAAACACATTTTCAAAAATCACAATTTTAAAGAAGCTAATAACGTCATTGACAAAATAAAAAAAGACGAGGAAATGACAAATGTGTCCACAAAACAATAATAAGATATTAAAGACTGAAAAACTCGAAACCAACCAAAACACTGTTGTTGATCTCAGGTGTTCCGGATTTGAAGGCAGATACTGCTCCACTATTGGTATTAGATTATACTATGTGTTTGACAACAATCGGAGTTGAGTAACATTAACACCCCAAACAAGACGTATGACTTGGCCCGTCGAGATGAAAGCATTTCCCTTTTTGCACTTTTTGTCTATCATACGGTTAATAAGTTATCTCCTATAGCCAGTGTCACAGCCGTGGTGAGGGTAAAACATGTAATTCTGTCAGATGGACGAGAGGGGAAATGTTTAATCTTTGTTAATTTATAATGTCTAGTATGTTGAGTAAATCAAATACAATAACGGCCAATCGTCGATGATTGAACGAACAATAACTGCAGTCCATATTGTGTATTTTCTTTATTTTTATTCTTATTTATCTTTTAATTAATTAATAAACTATTGATCTATTTATTTATTTAGTTTTCTTTTATTTATTTGTATTTATTTATTAATACATTCATTTGTTATTGATTTATCTTGTTATTTTCATTTTGTTTGTATACAAATTTATTGTAATATTTTTGATCATTTATTTAGTCGATTCATCTTAAGTAAGTTTATCAATACTTTAGACACTGCAATATAAATTCAATTTAAACTATATAAACAGGCTTATACATGGAAATACTAATATTAAAAACCTTTCAGCATACTGTTTACTAAAATTTGAATAATGTGTTCCTACATGTCTTCACGCTGGGTATACAGAACTCTTGAGAATTCCTGCGTTATCTCAAGTATTCTATGTACTGTGACATACTAATCGTCTGACGGAGCGAAAACTCTGTTAGAGAGAATTAACGTTCACCAAATATCTTTCAGAATTTAAATAAATATTGTTTAACCCTAAAATCTTGATGTCTTTCCCTTTGATTTTATCTTTTCTAACTATGTTTGAATTAAACGGTTTTTGCATTATGCGAAATAAGATTTTTTAAAAGATAACCAAAAGCCACTAAAACATACATTTTAACTTATTTCTTGTAATTGCACTGAGAAGTTTCGTATATTTGTTCAAAGGGTTTTTGAAAACTTTTCTAGGCATTGGGAAATTTGTATAAAGGCTTATCTATTAGTTGAAGACTTATTAATGTGTTCCAGTATTCTGTTTCATTGGGTTTGTATTTCTATTGCCGGTATATATCGTTTCAAATTTCATTACTCGTGACCTATTTTGGTCAATTATGCTAGACTCAGTGTGCATAATGAATGTACTTCGTGACAGGCAGCTAAACCAACAACCCCCCTATGTTAGAATTTCGCGTTTTTTACAAGAGCATTTGAAAGACGCAAATGTGAAAAATGCGCTTGATGCCATGAACACGTTGACATATATTATAGTTTTCCTCTGTTTGTTCATGCTGATAAAAATTCAGAGTATGGTTACTCTTGTTCAACAAATGTCTCCAAATGATCATTACTAACGTAATAGTCTAAGGTTATGTATGAACAGCGCATGGTTATGACCAGCGCATGGTTACATATGTCCAGCGTAAAGTTTCAAGGGTCATCCAATATACTGAACCAATATCTTAACAAACTTAAACAGCATGGAACTCATAATGTTGTTTTTATGACAGATAGTTAGTCATATCCGCTCAAACTATGTTCCGCCTATGACCTTGCTCCTTTCAACAATAGTTTTTAAAATGAATATTATTGAACGATGATTTCCTTTTAACCTTATATATTATAATTCTTGGCAACTCACATGTGTAAAATGAAAAAAGACTAGCCTTTTAATTAAAATTTAAACTTTAAGTCAAAGAAATAAAAATACGAGTTAAAATTCGTGCGTGTCAAATTACAAATCATATATTAAATAGACAAACAAAACTTTTGAGAAAATTTGAGTGGTTATGCTTAATTCTGGTCAATAATTACTAAAGAATCGTGTAGCATTTTGTCCTTACTTTAAAATTTCTATCACGATCCCTACATTGGTGGGTTAAATCTTTGGTCGCGTGTTACAGTTGAGCACTAAAATCAACACGAACAGTGTGGTATATATTCTGTAGCTTTTTCATTTCCTCAAAAAAAATGCAACAATTCAGTAGTGGAAGTTATTTATTGCAAAATAAGGTCAGTTTGTATTTTTCTACGTTACATGTGTTCCCTAATCTCTCATAAGAGAATTTCTATCATGCCTAGTAAATGTATGTTAATTTTTCTGTATACCTTTCATTATTCCTGTTAGAAAACTACGGGTTTTTTTTTCCAATACGATTCAATTAGTATGTGTTACATGTTTCTTTTCTGCAGAGTCTTCACTATAACAAAAAGCACTTCTATTGAAAACAAATATCAACGAAGTCCCAACTTCCCTTTCCGCCCACTCGAATATATGATATAAAAAATGTAATTCGTTGAATTTTGGTAAAGATGTGTTTCAATTATATTTTCTTTTGTTTGAAATTAACTAATCTATCCTTTTTCAAAGTCCCGATGGAAGTTTTTGCTATCTGCTTTAAATATTAATTTTGTTCTTATTTTTATCAATTTGGTATGGGGGAGGGCAACACAGAGGAATATCTCATTGTTTTTTTTTAATTCTACATATGTATTTAATGCATGAGGTTTTTTTTTTTATTTTTTATTTCCTTAATCTTTATTATTTCGATTTGATTCCGTCTTTTTTTTTGTAATTTTTAACTCTGACTATTATAATATTTCAATTTAACTTACTGTGAAAACGCATAAAACAGTCATAACATTTTCTTGTGTGTAGTCAAAGCAATCAACTTACTAAACCAGCGCTTTCCCCGAATTTTGCTATACTTTGGTCCTTTTGGATTTACCAGCTCATGAAACGTTTGTAAAAGTTTTGGATTTTCAAACATTGGGCCTAGAACATTACTTAAATCATTAATTGTCGTATTGCACATCTGGCGCAATAAATTTGGTACCGTTAATATAATAATCAAAAATGGACAAATGAGAATCCCTTCTATACCATTGAAAGATTTTAAATTGACCAAGGGATTAAAACCCTAAAAGAACATATATATATTTATATTCACGGTTTAAACAAAGATGAGATAGGTATTGTTTACAAATCGGATATCCATACGCATATACAAACAAACAAAATATTATGTTAACAACGACAATAAGCACACATTTTGAGTTGTTTCTAAACCTTCATGTCTGCATATAACATTAGAATGAGTAGACCGTAAGTCGTTCCATATGTGGCACTTAATATTTTTGTGCTATTAAATTAATTCTCTTTGGCACTACAGCTGAACAAAAATATTATATCTAGACTCGGCTTTAGAGATATTTTTATTTCAGATATAAATTTTAAAACTCATGGAATATAGAGACAGTCCAAAAACTATATGCCACTCTTTCCTTTTCTGTCCGAGTTTTTACCACATAAAAAATAGCATGTTAGATTGTAGTTTTGTCCATCTGATGAGTTAAGCTTTTTTCAACTGATTTTTATAGTTTGTTCTTATGTTGTACTGTTATACCACTGTCCCAGGTTAGGGGGAGGGTTGGGATCCCGCTAACATGTTTAACCCCGCCACATTATTTATGTATGTGTTGTCCCAAGTCAGGAGCCTGTAATTCAGTGGTTGTCGTTTGTTTATGTGTTACATATTTGGTTTTCGTTCATTTTTTTTTATATAAATAAGGCCGTTAGTTTTCTCGTTTGAGTTGTTTTACATTGTCTTGTCGGGGCCTTTTATAGCTGACTATGCGGTATGGGCTTTGCTCATTCGGCTGAAGGCCGTACGGTGACCTATAGTTGTTAATGTCTTGTACATTTTGGTCTCTTCTGAAAAGTTGTCTCATTGGCAACCATACCACATCTTCTTTTTTTTTTATATATATATATTCCTAAATCTTATTTTCGTTTATTAAAATATGAATCACGCCATTCCAATAGCACCTAAACTAAATACAACTGGACTGCTAAGATCTACCGGCAATGCTGAGAAGGCAGCACTTCTCACGAATATTGAAGATCAGACCGTTGATACATGTAGTTTTAATTCATCTGTTGCAGCAAAGTGAACAGTTCATTTTTAAATTAGACAACATTAAAACTGGTTACACTTCATAGTTTCATCACAATATACAGTTTTACGAAATCTAATAAAAATTGTTGATTTTATGCAATTTTTCCATTTGTATGTCTTTGCAGAAACATCTTCTTTTGACTGAAAAAATGAGTCTTTGTAGAAATAAACGGCGCGTCTGGCGTACAAATTTTTCATACTGGTATCTATATGATGAGCATTATCTACAGCACAAGAACAAAATAGATTCAGAGAAGTTTATGTAAAACCGGTATAGCTATTTAGAGGTTACCATTAAGTTTCTTGGGCCAGAAGGATTTTGGAAAGGAATATTCTGTCTTGGTAATTAATGGAAAAAAATAACTTTGCCCAAGACAGGATGTAGCGGAACGTTCTGCTCAGCAAAATGCAGAAAATAATTGTGTGCAAATGTGAAAATAAATTTTCGCACAGCAATATCGCACGAAATAAATTATCTGTGGGAATATAATATTCCGTCCGCGTAAAATCTCACTATTCCTTCCCTATTAATTTAAAGGAGAATGTTCATGTGCCGAAAATTCCTATATATAATAAAAATTCAAATACATTCGAAAGTTGTTCAATTATACTAAAACTTTTATTCAAATATACTCGAAAGTTGAGACAAACTGTGAGGTTTGTAGTGAGGTTTGTGCGCATGTTAACCTGCTTAAAATAAGCCTTGTACATTTGCAGTCTTTGCACCTATATCAAGTTGTGGTTCGTTGTTTAGTACTCGCCTTTTTGTACGTCTGTAGTTGTTGATATGGTCTGTTGTATGCTGTTTAATATTTTTAGTAATTTCGGGTATACTTTTTTAGAACTTCAAAACAAGAAAAAAATTGATTTGAAAAATCCCCAAGAAATTAAAGAATTATATTAGATTGGTGTTATTGTAACTCGTCAAAAGCGAAAAGTGTTTATACTTTTTGAACGAATGTGACTAAAGTCATATTAGGCTTAACGAAATGTCACATTTTAGTAATCTTTAAATACAATGTATTTGCACTTAACTTAGACTCAACTATGGTTAAAATTTCCCTTGCTCGTTTTTCATTTCCTTAACATTCTCGATGAAAAGAAAATATTGTTTTTCAGAAGCATCTAAGCTATATGAAATTTGTTACGAACAGGATGGTCTTTTTCCCTTTTAAACAATTGACTATTTTTTTTTATTACGGAATCTTATAAAGATATATTTTCTTCTTTTCCTTGTTGAATAGTGACTACATTTTTGAATTGCAGGAGACAATTTGGGTGATTTACTAAGCTGTTAACGTTGCTGCAATATTTAAAAAAAAAGACTCTTCCGGAAAATTGACAGTTGCGTTATTCGTCTTTTATGAAATAAACAGTACTTTTTTTTTAATAAAGAGGGCTTTGAATGTGGCTGGGAAAAAAATGATGAAACAGTCTAAGACACCAAAGGCGCTTGAAATGAATTATTTATGAGGATAATACAAGTTGTTCTCTTGTCATTTTCTCTTAGTCTTCATGATCCTATAACGGAAACGTTTTTTTTATTTGCTGTTTTTGAAATACTTTTTATATAATGTTCCCAAACTTTCGACGAGAAACGGTTGTCTCGCATTCTATTTTTGAGTTTATTTTGTATATCATTAAAATCACCATACCTCTTTTAAAATTAGAGCATAGTGTTTGACTTGTTGAAATGTCTGAATTTTTGTTTTTAGTTAAATTTTGAAGATGGAATACATATAAAAATTAAATTTATGTAATTTAAATATAAACTCTTTACACAAAAAACTCTAAAGGATGATGTGAAAACAATTAATACATATATATTACCCCAACAAAGCTAAAGAAATGATAAAAAAAAGATATAAATGAAAATACATTGTTTTAGGTTTTAGGTGCATACATAGGATTGACACAATACATATCTTATTTATTTTTGGAAATCCAAATGGAATGGTACCTTCTTTTTTGTTCATAAGCATAGGAAGAACTAGTTCAAATAGTTATGAAGTCTTGAAAGGCTAAAACTATATGTAATGTTTTGCTTTGACGTTGTCGCTGTAATGCGTCAAAGCAAAATATAATGCATCATTACAAGACATCAAAATAAGTTTTGACAAATAAAGATAAAACTTTTGTATTCTTTACTTCTACTTTAAACCAGTTTGCTTTATGTTTTACTGTTAGCAATGTGAAAAAAATAACAAGTAAAGTACGTGGAACTATGCTTACAAATCTCCAACAATATGCAGCAGACAGACACAATTTTGGAATTTTACAATGGAAAAATATCAAGAACCAGCAGATTTTCGTCAAGAATACAGACATTTTTTAGAAGCTCGTCATCTTTCCTGTTTCTCACTTGTTAGCATCGCTTATTTAAGTCGTTATGAAAATTCTGTAATTTCTTACTCATTAAAACCAAAATATCAAATCATTTACATTAACGGAAAGATACTATTTTTTTCTATTCTAAACCTTACACTTGGTAAGTCAGTTGATCACCCTTTCTGTACATTCCTATTTGGAATAACATCACTAAAAGTCAGGATCAAGATTTAGCTAAATTTTTCATAAATGATAAAAGCTAAAGATATTACAGGACTGTATTTTATCCCGATGAACAGTTGTATGGTGTTGTATTTTATTTATTTCCTTTTAAAAATGACTATCACTGATTCAGAAAAAAATACATTAAAACAAATACTAAATAAAAAGGAAACACACTTAATTGAAATAAAAAGTGACTATTACCTGGGATCAATTTTTGACGATCTTGCTGATGGGGTTTTTGTCTGTCCGTCCATATTGTATTCCTTAAACAAAAACAACAGTTATTATTTTATCTTCGATTTTCACCTTAGCTAATTACTTATCGGAATTTTTATCCTCGCTTGCGATAAGGAATTGTGATTTGGAAAATATTAGTCAAACAACAAATACAGAAAATTAGCTTTAATTTGTGGGTTTTAGTACCCCTCTCTAAACATTTATTTTCTAATCTAAATCCAAACTGAAGTGTTTGTTTGCTTATACACTATCCATCAAAAGTAAGAGAAAGGATTATAATTAAATAAACAATGACGGGTGCATTTATGTCTGTTCTTCCTGCATAATATTTCGAATTTTTAAATCAGAAAATGAAAGGGTTCTTTTTTCAAATTGTCATGGGATTTATCAACTTAAGAAAAAATACAGTGTGGTTCTTTTAACTACAAATTGAATATATATTTTATTGATAAAAAGGGAACCTATTTTTCGACCAAAAATATACCAATGAATGGGTTTTTTTTTAAACAAAAGACAGATGAACTTCAATACATGTAGTAAGAGGGTCTTGTAAGTATAGTAAGGAAAATACGCAATAAAAACAAATAAAAATAAACATTAATATTATAAATAAAAACAAATAAAAATAAACATTAATTTTACAAAAATGGTTTAAAAATATAGAAATTAGCATAAATTGTTTAAAAAAAATCTTAAATAAAATACAGCTTACCTGTAAAGCATCCAAAGAGTCTGATGAGAAATCGATTAGTTTGAGTCAGACGTTATCACAGTGACATATAAATATTGACTTTAGGAACACTTTCCTCGTGTCCGGGGGTGAGACGTCGCCAAAACCTCTCGTTATATCACCTGTCATCGCGATATTTCTAAAAGACATTAAAAGGTTTATGTCGTCACCAGAAACCAAATATATACCTTGGTATCTTGTCTTCATTTTGAAAATACTTCTTATAATTTTATACTGCTCTTTCGGTTTTCTTCTATAATATTTGGATTAGGCCTATAGTGAGAATCTACTCCGTGACTGAACAACATAACATGTATAAAACAAGTTTTTCTTATTTCAAATATCTTATTGGGAAGTATTTTATCAGAAAATAAATATTCCATTGTAATTTTTTTTCTTTAGATTTTTTTTCATTTTTCCATTGTGTATATAGTTTAATAAATTTGATTTGAAAATTTCTATGATAAAAAAATTTGCATTCAATATTAATTAAAATTATGGATGCGATTTTTTAAAATATTATTTTATATGAGGCAGTTAAAATTTAAGACATACATTAAAAAATAATCTTAAATATATAGATATCATTTAATATTTCAGATAACAGAAATTACTAGTTATACTTTTTAGTAATATAAAATTGAGAATGGAAATGGGGAATGTGTCAAAGAGACAACAACCCGACCATATAAAAACAACAGCAGAAGGTAGCCAACAGCTAGTCTTCAATGTTGCGAGAATTTCCCGCACCCGGAGGCGTCCTTCAGCTGGCCCCTAAACAAATATATACTAGTTCAGTGATAATGAACGCCAAACTAATTTCCAAATTGTACACAAGAAACTAAAATTAAAAAATACAAGACTAACAAAGGCCAGAGGCTCCTGACTTGGGACAGGCGCAAAAATGCGGCGGGGTTAAACATGTTTATGAGATCTCAAACCTCCCCCTATACCTCTATCCAATGTAGAAAAGTAAATGTCAATTTGAGTCTAATAATATATGACGATTTTTACGAAAATCTCTTTATTTCTTTGTTATAAATGTTTATCGCTCATTTCAGATTGACAGCCAGTTGAATAACTTGTGGAGTCTAACTTAAAATGATGAATTTAAGACAGAGATGACGGCAGTTCTGCGATTTCTAGAAACTCAATGAAAGATATTTAAGCATATATTAGAACAAGCTAAAGGAAGTGCAGTGGACGATAGTGTGATACATGCTGGTCCCACCATGCACATCCAGACTCAGTAAAAAAAAGTCACTACATGACATCACATAATCAGAACAATACAGGCCATGGTGTCTGGAGCTATATGTCCGCCCAAATACGTCTCTCTTGCGCTAACCTTGTTCGAGGATTGTTTTGTGTCATGAGCATATCCCAGTATATAAATTTCTTACATATTTATAAGAACATATTTAAAATCTCTTACTCAGAAAACTTAATGGAATTTTAAAGAGCTTTAGACAGACAAACAGATTATTAAATATTTACCTAAAATATGAAGTTAAGTACCCGATTTTGTACCAAGTTAAATTTAAAGATAAGATTAGCGGCTTTGTTTGTATCGTTTTAAGAAATAATATCTACACCAGAAAAACGATGAAAAGGAAGTGAATTCAGCTTCTAGAAGCAGATGTCCACAAATACTCAAGAAAGATCTTGCTAAATTTGGTTTAACATACGACATCATACATCATATTAAAGAAAAATATCAATTATGAATACATGAATTGCCATCATAGATGACTGTAGGAAAGGACTATATTTTCATTCAAAAGAAAAAGAAACTTATAAATTCAATAAAACCAAAAAGTATAAAGAGGAAAAGACAACAACGAAAAAAGTAGTTTGTTTAACATGGAAAATAGAGCATATTTCCGACCCCAACATCAATGCTAATAGAGATAAGATACTACTGACATATAAATCTTTAAACAAAAAACAGCCAATGTGGGTAAGGCTCTTTGTGTTCTTGTCAGCTATTTGTCGCCTCTTTGCATGTATACTTTTTGTCTGCCATTTAGACCTATTTACAGTTAAAAAAAATGTAAAACTACACAAAACATTGCACACCATAAGAAAAACACAGTTGCAGGAAATAAAGTATTGTCCAGTGTCAAGTAAAAAGTTATAGTTATTAATAAGTTATTAATAAAGACGTAGGTCCGGTAAGGGCCGATTTTAGCCTCAAATTTCAGGTTCATCTGTAACGAAAGATTTTGGACACTTTTTAAACACTCAAGTGTCTAGTTCAATTAATTCAATAAGTTTATGTGGAAAATTAATCATTTTAACTGATTTAGTCATTAAAAACGCTCTGATTAAAGCTAAAGTATGAAAAATCTATCAAATATGAAAAAAACCCTCATTTTTCAGATGTATTTTGTCAAAAATGAAAGTGTTCATCCTCAACCTTTATACATGTTATGTTTTATCATCAAATACAACTTACATTTCGATATTATGAATGAACCCGAATTCGGCACTTTCATTTTAGACGGAAACCGTCAAAAATTTAACTAAAATGCTAAAATTGTGAAGATTTCAGTGATTTAGCATGACTTGATGATGTTAGTACCTGATATATGTGCATTGTATTGTCAAACAGCCCATATTTGTGTAGCAGAGACATTCTGCTTTCCATATATAGCCTAAAGATTACATTTGCACAATTTTGTAAAACTGCTATATTTTTGGGCCAAAAAGGTGTCTTACTGAACCTACTCCTTTACTTTCGTTGAACTTCCATAGAAATGTTACCACGCATTGTTCCGATAGATGAATACCCTCCTGATTTAAAAAGAAAATGTATCAAAGTAACGCTCATCACATTTAATAACCACAAACAATTATTAATGTGAAAGTATTTGTTTTTTGAGATTATTAGTTGTTCATAAACGACCTTTTTATAGCGCCATTAGCGAGAAGTTGGCCTTTAACATATTATTGCAGTATTTTACGATATGAATAATTAGCTATAGGGTATTATATTTAATAAAATTCAATAAAATGAATATCATACGTTGCTGAATAGCTTTGACGTGATGTTTGCAGATCCTTTATTTGACTTTTTCATTTGTTTTAATATCAAGTAATGTGCAAGATAATCTCGGTTTACAGAGAGATATCCCTAACGGAAATATAAAAGGTTAAGGTTAATTTTTTTTATGCTCAATCCACCTACGGAATCACAAAAAGACAGTTGCATTCTATTCTTCTTTACAAAAAACACGCTAGAAGATGACACTTTACAAGAGTTTTCGGACATCTGAAATATAAAAAAAAAAAGAGTTGAATGAAATGAAGAGTTGTGAGTTACATACATCACATCATCTTAATCCGACACAGTAAAACCAAAGTCAATCCATGGACTTCAACCAAAGTCAATCCATGGACTTCAACCAAAGTCAATCCATGGACTTCAACCAAAGTCAATCCATGGACTTCAACCAAATGCAGGTGACTTTTCAGTATACTGAAGGTGATTCGTATAGTAACTTTTCGTGAATACATCTAACAAAGACTGTCCAAGATATACCATCAAATCAAATTCCCAAAAAGACAAATATTAAGATACAACAAAAGACGAACACAGAATCTAGGGACAGGCACATGAACATACCCATAGTTTATCGAGGGATTAGCCCTTCCCATTTTGGACTCGATCTTTAAAAAGACAAACGGCGCATTAAAAGAACACTAGATATAAACTAAGTAAAGGAAAGGCACTTTGCTCTTTGTTAGATCGTCGTGTCCCCGATCTGTGTCAGATCCTCATTGTAATGCAAGATTTCTGTCTCAGATCGTCATTGTAATTCGTAGCACACAAAGTATGAATATAGCAAGGTATTGTAATATATATATATATAGATCATCATGGTTATGTGCAGTGTACTATGTCAGATCATCATGGTTATGTGTAGTGTAATGTGTCAGATCATCATGGTTATGTGTAGTGTAATGTGTCAGATCATCATGGTTATGTGTAGTTTATTCTTTCAGACTAGCTTGGACATTTGTAGTGTACTCTGTCAGATGATCATGGTTATGTGTAGTGTACTCTGTCAGATCATCAGGGTTATATGTAGTGTACTCTGTCAGATCATCAAGGTTATGTGTAGTGTACTCTGTCAGATCATCAGGGTTATATGTAGTGTACTCTGTCAGATCATCAGGGTTATGTGTAGTGTACTCTGTCGGATCATCATGGTTATGTGTAGTGTACTCTGTCGGATCATCATGGTTATGTGTAGTGTACTATGTCAGATCATCATGGTAATGTGTAGTGTACTCTGTCAGATCATCAGGGTTATGTGTAGTGTACTATGTCAGATCATCAGGGTTATGTGTAGTGTACTCTGTCAGATGATCATGGTTATGTGTAGTGTACTCTGTCAGATTATCATGGTTATGTGTAGTGTACTCTGTCAGATCATCAGGGTTATATGTAGTGTACTATGTTGTATCATCATGGTTAATAATTAAAACTTTGATACTTGTTTTCGTTTTTTTCAGCCCTTCTGACTTTTTAAAGCAAATAACATTTTTTTTTATATGCAAATATCAATTCTATCCTGCCTAAACTGTTTTTAAGCACTAAAAAAAACCAGTTTGAAATGTCAGGCGGATAACTAATTCAACAATATATATTCAACAAAATACATGAAATCATGTTTTAAAAAGACCTCTTTTTTAACATGTTTTCGTAAGCGGCCAGTAGGCGAACGTGGCTTCATGTCTACACATAGATGTAAAGCTGCATATTTTCTTCTGGTTTCCGTCTCATTGTTATGTAAAGGTTAATAAAATTGTGAAGCGTTGAATTTTTATTAAATGTCAGCAGTGTACATTAGTTTTATATTTGCGATCGACAAGTAGTGATGTTTGTGCAAAATTATGTCAATACGCGATGATAAATTTATTTTATAAATTAAAAGACAAACATTTCGTCTTGAGGGTAAAGTATTTTGTAAATTTCCACTTGAGATAAGAGAGAATAAATTCAAGAGGCAATTTTAGGAACTGGAGCCATCACATTAATTTTATGGAAAAGGCTTAATACAAATACACACAAGATGATAACATTATTGAATCATCAATGAACGAACAACTTCTCATTTGACAAAAAAAATTCAAATGATCCAAATGTTACATAAAATTGAGTTAAACGAATTTGACTAATTTTTTTAAGTGTAAATGCTGTAAATTATATAGTATGTTGAATTGTTATTGAATCAGTGTAAACATTGAAAATAAGATAGTAGCCTCCGTGGTACACTAGGTTTATAGTAAATATAGCATCCTTCATATCTAGAAATCAGGATAAACATGGCATATACCAATGCACCTAACATGGTAAGAAATTAGGGTAAATAACATAGCACCAAGCAACGTAACAAATCAGGATAAATACGGTAAATAACATAGCACCCAGTAGGAAAGAAATCAGGAAGAACACGGTAAATAACAGCACCCAGCATGGTAAGCAATCTGGATAAACACGGTAAATAACATAACTCGAAGTATAATAAGAAATCAGGGAAAATAATATAGCATCAAGAATCGTCAGAAATCAGAGTAAACACAGCTAATAAAAACATAACACCAAGCAAGCATCGTAAGAAATTTGGGTAAACACGGTTAAAACATTACACGAAGCATGGTAATATATCAGGGTAAAAACGTCTAATAATACTACTATAACGTAAACATAGTTAATAAAATAACACGAAGAATGGTAAGGAATCAGGATGAACAAAGTAAATAACAAAGCAACTATCATGATAAACAAATAGTTGAAACACGATTAAAAACATATATATATATATCCCCCTGCATGGAAAAGAAATCCGAGTTGAATGTGAAATTACAAAATATACATCTCCTTCGGTCATTTGTTTTGTAAAGTTTCTTAGCTATTTTGTATTTGTTACCGTTCTATAGGAAGGTTGTTTTTTTTTAAAAGAAAAATGGAGTCGATTGGAAGTCCTGATTGTTTGGTACTTTCAGTGGTCAGTGCTTCGTTATTGATTGTCTATTGATTGTAGAATTCCAGCTTTAAAATGAAAATTTTATAGCTAAAACTTAGGTTGTAATTGTTACAGAGAAAAATGCCCACGCTAAAAAATTGTATGTTTTAATAAACATTCTATGAAAAATAGACTACAAAGGTTTATCAAATCGAATATGAAAATACTGTGTATATATATATAAATCTGTACATCTTTAAAAAAAATTGTTTTAACACTAGTACATTTACAACTATTAGGTGATATTTCTTTTCAATGTTTATATTTCTTCAGACTTTATTCAGTGTCGTTATTATCTGAAAACATTATGATAAATGTCCGTGTTTACACCATCAGGACGTTTGACACACTCGTTTAAAATACAAACCTTCCCATTATAAATGATCTGTTGATAATTTAAATTGAAGAAAGCCTTTCTTCAACAAAAAATGGTCAACTAGAGGCTCTCTGTCTTGTATCGTCGCTCACCTCGCTGTACTTCAGATAATTCTCTTGTGTTTTTTCCATAAGGTTGGAAGTATTGATTCGACCATTTCTAAGGTTTACTTCGTTTTATCACCTGAAATCACAAAATGTATAAGCAAAATTTAAAAGGTATATTAGATCTTATTTTGACCTCGATGTGGCAATCTATGGAATTTAACTTCCGAATTTATAATTTATAAATGAAGATACTATCAAGCAAAGCGATGCAAATATTTTTTGGGGCAATTTTATGCCAAAAACAAAAGAATATTTATTACCCCCCCCCCCCACCACCACCACCACCAAAAAAAAAAAAAACAACCCCAAACAAACACCTATGTGCAACAATTCTCCAATTTACTACATAAAGTTCAATTTTTATCAATTTTAATTATTATTCGATCAAAACTGAATTGCGTATTTTTTTATTTTTTTTTTATCATAATCATCATTTGGATACGAAAAATAATAAGCAGCAAATAAAATTACATAAGATAAGATTTAGTTGCTCGTATTTGGTTTATGATATATGGTCCTGGTAGTGAGAAGGTGAACATCATATCTAGCTGTATGGGTCACGTTTATAACAGATATACAGTATAGGAAACCGACAGTGGAGAAATCTGAAACTATGGTAGTGAGGGATAATAGATGTAAAAAAAATGGTTACATTTTATCAATTAACATCAATAAAGTGACCTAACTGTACATCAGTACGCGGTTAATCAATATTTACCACACTATTGTTGTACAAATGTTAATATTCTTAAATTTAAAAATGTATTCACTATGCAGTCAATATTGTCTTACTAGAAAAATTATAAACTATAGTGAAGGTCTGTCCTCCTGGTTAAATTACATCTATTTATGTATATTTCACACATGCAAACTATGTTGTATTGTATATATGTTCATCTCTGTATGTTATTTAGTTTATGAGAATAAAGATCCATCTATCTAATTTGTATATTCACTCTGGAGGAAAAAAACGATCATCTGATCTAGTGGGGGTTTTAGGTTCGGTGCAAACTTAATTTTTCGCGGAGCGAATCGAAAATTTCAGTTTTGAGGTAAAATTATAGAAATATACTTTAATAAGCTGAGGACAATTGATGCTTTGCAAATTTTAGGAGGCGCACTCCCAACACGCTCCGCCTGAATTAGTCCCTGTCAGACCTAGATCAGGATACTAATGATTTCAGGTATTCATAATATAATCAATCAATTTCAGAATATCCTTAAATAATTGAAGACCTCCCGAAATTTATCAGAACCTCCATTATTCGATTTAAGGATGTCCTGAAAAATTTCAGGACCTACACAATTCGTTTCAGTAAGGATATCCTAGGATAACTTGATTTCAGGATAGATTTCCAACCCCCGAACCCCCAATGATCCGCCAATGTATAGCATTACGTTATTGGATAAAGGTATTTAGTTTTTTCAAGAATACAAGTGACTGTGTCACGGATTATCAAATTAAAGTGGCTACAGTCAAATTTCTTGATGTATACAACAAAGGAAAACAAAATAAAACAAAACGTGACAAAATCAAACGAAGGAAAATGAATGATTATAAGTATGAACAAGGATTTGTATGCTAAATAGATTACTATACAAATCCTTGGTATGAAGGAGACATTAAAAGATGTATACCACTCAGAATGATTTTTTTTTAATAATTTCCGGAATGAAAACGTGTCTATGCTGAGGTCAATGTGGAGATTACACGTACTTCCGGTTATGGCTGCGCCCATTAGAAAACACCTGGAAAACATGCCTGAAAGTAAAATTGAGATTTCTGCTGTTTCGGGCGCTAGCCTCGTGAAAACAAGACCTGTGTTTGGACCAGATTCTAAGTAAACATTATTGATAATTTATGTTTTCAAATATAAGGGATATGTGTTACTTTTTAAAGAGAACTGTTCATCTTTTCCAAATTATGAAAGTAATTTTGTTTATGACTATGTTTACATCACAAGAGTAACAAAATCATTTACAATCAAAATGAGAATGGAAATGGGAAATGTGTCAAAGAGACACGCCCATAGAAAAGACAACAGCAGAATCTTACCAACAGGCCTTCAAACCTGGTCAGCTGGTAAAGTTCCAAATTATCATGGCTGGACCTAGACAAATAAAATTCAAATGCATTTATGTCTGTATTCAACGTAAGCTTTGTGGTGAAACATTAATACCCTGTGAATGGGGACGAAGTCTGTATGTATTATTTTTTTTTAATTCAAACATTTTGATAAAAGAAACCGAAATATTGTACAAAATGGGTATGAATGGTAAATGTTGGATATGAAATGGTAATTTTGGGTAATGACTTGCTACCAATCAATAAAGGATTTAAGAAATTGACAAAAAAAAATGCTTTTACCACAAATTTAACTCCCAATCCAGTGTGACAAACCTGACACCTAAAAAAAGTTTCAAGATGGGGCAGGACATAAAATGTGACTTTTTTTTATGTCTGACTAGTGAAAAAGATAGTACGGTAGTGTCACCTATATTCGTGGATATAAGAATATTCACACGGAATGCGGTAAAACTAAAAAACAACAATTTGTTTTTTATGTCGATAATGTTACCTTAGAACTTCATTAAAATAATACAAGTTAGTTTGATTCTTTCCGTTAGCTAGTTTTTTTTATATGACCTACATTTCTAGTGTACACAAATCGGCATATGATGCCAAGTACGTCACCTATTTTCGTGGAAAAAGTTCGTTCTAAAAATAACACAAGAAGAACACACAGTATGGAAGCCCAGTGGTGAGCATATAATTGTAATTTCATACAAGCATATTTTTGAACATTTTCAAATCAGTGAAACTAAATAAAAACAGTTTTTAAAGACCAAGTATTTGATTTAATTTTTATTGAGCCTGAAAATCTTTAAAAAAAATTTAAAAAAAATGAAACACCAAAAAAAAAGATTTTTCTCTTCAAGTTTTTAATTATATTATTAAAATAATAAGTAACAGATTTAAAAGTTATTTCACTTCCCATTAATTATAAAAAAAAAATTTAGGGTACAGTTAAGTAATTTTTTTCCTTTGGAATCTTGATTATTTTTTCCCCAGAAGATAACGTTCACATTTATTAAAATCAAGCAATTGTTCACTACTCAAAAGGAGTCCAATAAAGAACTGTCAATAGTAAATGGTAAATATAAATAAAACTGAAATCAGAGTCAAACAATTTACATATGTATATATCATAATTTCTATTTTCAGTTTCTTTCTGCCTATCGTTCTGCCTTTTTTAAAGTTGAACCTGTAAATATTAAGAAATGAAAATTAATAATTTTGTTATACACAAATCTTCTTTTTTTTTTTCAAACAAAACAGATAAATTTAATATTTACAATGTACAGTTAAAACTGTTTATACAAATCCACTTTAAAACTCAATAATCGACATTAGTTGAACTTTATTTACAAGAATTGTGCTCAATACCTCCTTTTTGAAGTTCATTTAATAAACTAAAAGTCATCGTTTATTGTTAAAATTCATCTAAAATATATAAGAATATGACACTGATTGCGTTCCATAGATTTTTTTTGCCGACAGGGAATCTCCTTGTTTATCACGTGATATTGTTCATTAGAAAGTAGCGTAACCAGACAACACTTGGATTTGGGATTATAGCTTGGGAATAAAGTTATTGAGGTCGTTGGAAATAAGACAAATAAAGTAATAAGTAAAATCAGCCATTTTGTTTATTAAATAAATAAGTAATAAGTCTTACCTTGCTTGATACGTCGCGATTCATTTTTGTATGGTGTTGTTGTAGGGATATCCTATAACAATCAAATCATGCCATTGATGACGTCATAACAATAACACGCATGCGAGATATTTAGGATTTCCGGAAGTCCACGAACTTATGTATCCACGAAATTATGTGACTAGACTGTAATGTAACTATGAATGGCAATTCAAGACACAAACTGAAACAACTGTTCATGTAATACTGTAATGGTATTAATGAGCATGAATAAAAATGGATTTGTGAATTATGAAGGAGAATTAAATGAGAAGAATATACTTTCAAGAAAAAAAAACCCTAAGTAAACAATACCAAAAAAAAACCCAAAAATAAGACAAGTAGTAGACATATATACATGTAAACATGGTAAATATATCAATATAACTGATTTATGTTTCATTTTTGTATTCTTTGACATTATGAAAAAAGAACTGCGTTGCAGTTAAAAGATTGTAAAAATTATCTATTTTAATTTTTTTTCAGTCTGAGAGTTCTTTTTATGTTTCAGATGTTTATTTTGTTGCTCAGAATCCTTGATCAAAGTATTCAGTACAGAGAGTGGAGAATGTATCAGAAATCTGCATGGTCATACAAACACAGTTACTGGCATAGTTGTCAATCCAAATAATAAATTACAGGTAAACTCTTAACATCATTTCTCTTACATGGTACATGTCTTAAAGTTACAATTACTAGCATTATTGTTAACCCAAGTATGAAATATTATAATAATAATGTGTAAAATAAGATCGCAAGGGTCAAAAGGTGACAAATGTTACAATTTAGAAAAACTAAAAAAAAATCATAAATGAGAGTATTGCAGAACTGTGTAAAATAATATTCCATGTTGATGTCTGGCACACTGAAAAAATCAATATTGCCACTAGAACCAGCTGAAGCTATCTTTCTTACATTCTTAGTACACATACTCATGATTTTGTTGCAAAGCAAATTTTATGACAATATTGTAATCACCACATATTGTACATGTACAAAAATGTATATATATTGAAAGTTACAGTTTTCCATACTTTCAGGAATATGACTTGTTATCCATTCGTTGTAGTGTTTTGAGCTTTTGATTTTGCCATTTGATTAGGGAATTCAGTTTTGAATTTTCCTTGGGGTTCAGTATTTTTGTGATTTTACTTTACATACATTGTATGAACTGCAAGATAAGCTAAAACAGAACATCATTGGATTAAAACTTAGTGACACTTATATATATATTAATATGATATAATGCATGAAGATGTATACTTATTTCTATAACCAAATGCAAATATGCTTTGACAGAAAATGAGTTTTATGAAGCAATGAGGGTACAACCTATGTTTTAGTCACAATGGTACATACAATGTGCTAATTTTTTTGAAACAGTTAGTGAATGAATTACTAGGATTATAATAACCTAATGTTATTTTTTTTCAAAGTAATTTTCAGTTTGCGAACCTGGTGTCACTTACTGATGCCAACTCAGAAACTGAAGAACAACACAAATTGTGTCAACCAAAGATAATGAAAACTCAAAGAACAGCCAATCAATAAATATTTAAATTAGATATTTGGCATTCCAAACTATTAAGATTGAAACTAGAGCTTTGGCATTCCAAACAATTAAGATTGAAACTAGAGCTTTGGCATTCCAAACAATTAAGATTGAAACTTAAGCTTTGGCATTCCAAACAATTAAGATTGAAACTAGAGCTTTGGCATTCCAAACAATTAAGATTGAAACTAGAGCTTTGGCATTCCAAACAATTAAGATTGAAATTAGAGCTTTGGCATTCCAAACAATTAAGATTGAAACTAGAGCTTTGGCATTCCAAACAATTAAGATTGAAACTAGAGCTTTGGCATTACAAACAATTGAGATTGAAACTAGAGCTTTGGCATTCCAAACAATAAAGATTGAAACTAGAGCTTTGACATTCCAAGCAATTAAGATTGAAACTAGAGCTTTGGCATTCCAAACAATTAAGATTGAAACTAGAGCTTTGGCATTCCAAACAATTAAGATTGAAATTAGAGCTTTGGCATTCCAAACAATTAAGATTGAAACTAGAGCTTTGGCATTCCAAACAATTAAGATTGAAACTAGAGCTTTGGCATTACAAACAATTGAGATTGAAACTAGAGCTTTGGCATTCCAAACAATAAAGATTGAAACTAGAGCTTTGACATTCCAAGCAATTAAGATTGAAACTAGAGCTTTGGCATTCCAAACAATTAAGATTGAAACTAGAGCTTTGGCATTCCAAACAATAAAGATTGAAACTAGAGCTTTGACATTCCAAGCAATTAAGATTGAAACTAGAGCTTTGGCATTCCAAACAATTAAGATTGAAACTAGAGCTTTGGCATTCCAAACAATTAAGATTGAAATTAGAGCTTTGGCATTCCAAACAATTAAGATTGAAACTAGAGCTTTGGCATTCCAAACAATTAAGATTGAAACTAGAGCTTTGGCATTACAAACAATTGAGATTGAAACTAGAGCTTTGGCATTCCAAACAATAAAGATTGAAACTAGAGCTTTGACATTCCAAGCAATTAAGATTGAAACTAGAGCTTTGGCATTCCAAACAATTAAGATTGAAACTAAAGCTTTGGCATTCCAAACAATTCAGATTGAAACTAGAGCTTTGGCATTTCAAGCTTTTTGGGGAAAGAAAGTGTCCTGGAGTCGGTTTCACAAAAACCTTTTGAGTAAGATTGACCTACAGTGTACTGATTTGTTCATGACTTACTCAATCTTAGTCGTATTTTTTTTTGTAAAATCAACTCCTGAAACCTTTTGCCCAGCACTGTTTTACCAAAGAAACTAGAACTGAATGACCCTAAGACCATTGTACTCAACAACATTGGATTTCAATGTGTATAACTATTTATGAACAGGGTATTCTAGAGTTGATCTAATTTTATATTATTAAATTAATAGTTATAGAAAAAATTGTGGCTACTTTGTCATTACTTATGAGTAATCCTACGTGTGGTTAACTTTATAAACCAAATTTTTTTCATCAATTTTGTATAGATTCTATTGGCCCCTATTAGAAATTCTTACAGTCCTGAAAGTAATTTACAAATCTGGAATGGAGGCTGAGTAAGATTCTGTGTTTCTTTCCAAAATTAAAGCAGTCTGCAGATATACAGAATTTTCTGGTTACAGATTAAAATCTTGTAATACATACTGTAACGATAACCGAGCGGTCAGGCTTTGTTGTTAACTATAAATATTGGAACCCTTAGTGTGTTGCTATAAGAATGGAATATAGGAACTAAAGTTATAACTGGCGACTCTTCTTTGGTAACGTGGTTCTCTGGTATCGTGGTATTCAGGTAGATCTACAGTTGGTTCTGTATAGGTTTTGTGGTACGTTGTGGTATTCTGATAGATCTTAGTTTGGTTCCGTTTAGGTTCTAGTAAGAATAACAGACTCGTCGAATAAAAATCAACTTGTATTTACGTGCAATAAATATCAGTAATTCGTACACATAATAAATAACGTAAGTAACAGTATTCTAGTTTAACAAATAAATACCTTACTTTATTAGAATATCGTAAAGAAAATGGATAGCGGAACTATAAAACATAAATACCTAGAAAGTTTACGAACAAGATAGTTTGGTAATCGGCAAATGGTAACGGAAATTCAATGTCAAAAGATAACGTTTCTCTCGAGAAGTTATTCTCTAAATACAACTTGTTATGGAACTAACAAGCCAACATTTTGCGGAAAAAGTCTGGTTATTACTGATTATTCAATCGCTTGGAATTAGCGTGTGTCACTTGCCCAGGGTAAAGTCGTACTGAAGCCTTTTTGGCTTACTCCACTGTATTTATACTATGGTAAAATATTACCTAAATGGTTTACCATTTACCAGTGGTGAAAAATACCTAAACTACCAAAACCGGAATTGGTAATTACCAAAATAATGTTCGGAACGATTGGTAAACGTTTATGTACTTCATTTGATATGAACAATCGAGGGGAGTTCCGAATATAAATTCAAAACATGGACGTTAAGAATAATAAAAAGTTAACAATGTTTACACAAAGTTGTACAAGAAATATAAAATAAAAACAGTCAATAAACGGTAAGGTTTTAACAACATCATCACACAATTTTAGGGAAAACAAGTTCCATTTCAAAGAACCCCCATTTTGTTACAATACTTTGATACTATAATTTATACATTCTTTGACGCTATCATTTATACATTCTTTGACACTATATCATTTATACATTCTTTGACACTATCATTTAAACATTCTTTGACACTATAATTTATACATACTTTGACACTATAATTTATACATTCATGAACACTATCACCTATACATACTTTGACACTTTCATTTATACATTGGTTGACACTATAATTTATACATTGGTTGACACTATAATTTATACATTAGTTGACACTATCATTTATACATTCTTTGACACTATAATTTATACATTGGTTGACACTATAATTTATACATTGGTTGACACTATAATTTATACATTGGTTGACACTATAATTTATACATTGGTTGACACTATAATTTATACATTCTTTGACACTATCATTCATACATTGGTTGACACTATAATTTATACATACTTTGACACTATAATTTATGCATACTTTGACACTATAATTTATACATACTTTGACACTATAATTAATACATACTTTGACACTATAATTTATACATTGGTTGACACTATAATTTATACATTGGTTGACACTCTAATTTATATATAATTTATACATTGGTTGACACTATAATTTATACATTCTTTGACACTATAATTTATGCATACTTTGACACTATAATTTATACATACTTTGACACTATAATTAATACATACTTTGACACTATAATTTATACATTGGTTGACACTATAATTTATACATTGGTTGACACTATAATTTATACATTGGTAGACACTATAATTTTTACATACTTTGACACTATAATTTATACATACTTTCACACTATAATTTATACATACTTTGACACTATAATTTATACATACTTTGACACTATAATTTATACATACTTTCACACTATAATTTATACATACTTTGATACTATAATTTATACATACGTTGACACTATCATTTATACATACTTTGACACTATAATTTATACATACTTTGACACTATCATTTATACATTTCTGAACACTATCATCTATACATACTTTGACACTATCATTTATACATTTCTGAACACTATCATCTATACATACTTTGACACTATCATTTATACATTCTTTGACACTATTATTTCAGATTTTGTCCTGTTCATTTGACCAGTCAGTAATACAGTGGGACTATTCTGATGGGGTTTTACTGAAGGTATGAACAAATTATTGTATGACTTTTATAAATATATGTTGGTTCATGTTATTTAAGTTGTATATTTCTAGGTCAAAATGTAGCTGGTTTGATAAATATCAATTTTCCTAGTTGTATCACTACTTTTGATTCACACAAAACATAGCACATGAAGCCCAATATTCTGTATACCCAACATATGAAAATTTATCAATGATATTCAAGTTTATCAATGAAATATAAACTTAGATGCTCAATATTCAAAATGATGTGTATGTGCATAACCATATAATGCAGATGTATAATATATTTTTGAAAATTGCATACGGAGAGGGTATGGGAAATATTTATATTTTAATTTGAACCGTCTGTTGTAGGTATATCAGCTTCATTATCCTCTTCATGACATTTCTGTATCATCTCATCAAGAAACTCCAGTCCTTATATTGAAAAGACAGACTTCTAGACAAGGTAGGTTCTGCTATGTAACATAACATACAATAAATTCTCAAACCTGTCATAAAAAACAAAAATCACTACAATATCTTCCATTGATTAAAAAAAAAACTTTACTGGAAAATAGAGATTCCAGGTGTTTAAATTCTATGTATAGGAGAATTGATTACAATGTCATTATACATATAATGTGAGGATAGTACTCGAAACATTATGACATATCGGTTATTTGGTCTTTTATGGAAAGTTGTCTCATATGCAATCATACCATATCTCATTATTTTTATATCATTTTGGAAATATCTTTGTTGTGACCCAAGAAGATACCAACCAAAGTATTTTATGAAGTTATAACTTTCTGGAATATGAACTGCAGCCATAGCCTTTGTACTAGGAAGTTGTTTCAATCTTATAACATTCAGAGGGTCTTTTGGGTTGAGGTTTGCTGTTGTACAAGGAAGAAATTTCAATTTTGTAATCCATGGTAGTTGATATTGATTACATCGAAAAATCCTGTTTATTCATCCATAAAATTAATGACCTGCTATTACAAATTTTCATCACCTGATGCTAGTTGGAGGGAAGGATTAAAAATATGCATGAACTTAGGTAAGCAAAAATACCCAAATAGATGTAATTTAGGTTCCCTCATTTTACTCAAATACAATAAAGTTTTCTCTAAATAAGAAATACAAATACTCATCATTTCAAAACTGATGGTGAGATGTTTATGTTTAATCTATGAACATCAAATACTACTTGAACAGATTTAAATGTTTTAGATATTCTCATAGAACATTAGATTATCATTATGTATCATGTTAATTTCTGTTATAGAATATGACATCATTGAGTGTATTATGCAAAAAGATTCTGCACCTCAGATAAATGTCTTGCTTGGAAATGTAAATAAAGAACAATGTTCAATGGCTGTTGGTTGTCAGGTAAGTCTGGACTGTAACAAAGATATATTTTGATTGGTTGTTGGTTGTCAGGTAAGTCTGTACTGTAAAAAAGATCTATTTTGATTGGTTGTTGGTTGTCAGGTAAGTCTGTACTGTAACAAAGATCTATTTTGATTGGTTGTTGGTTGTCAGGTAATTAAGCCTGTGTAATAAAACAATGATCCATTATTTTTAACTTTAGTAACAGTTGTAATGTTAGTCTTTAATGAAATATTTGCATTAACTTTTGAATATTTATACTTTCATTTATATCAGATTTTTTTAAAGTATTGCTTTATAAACTTTTATTCATTCAAATTTTGACATATTATAATATAAATACATGCAACAGAGAAGATACTAATTGATTAAAAAAGTATTGGTCATGTCCATTTGAAATCACTGTTATTCACTCCTGATATGTGCTGTAAAATGTCTTTGTTTTTAATATGACAAAAATTGTTCTGATTAGAAACAGGTGAATATGAAATGGTTTTAATACTAAACTATGTAATATGCATTATAGAAACCAGGGATGCAGTTTATTCTGTTGTCCTTGAGGGTATGACGACATCTTAAGTTATATTGACAGACGGATGCCTAGTGATGACTTGAGACCTACATGACATGTTAGCACATAAAAGGGACGACGAATGCCAAGTGACGCCTCTAACACATTCTATGTGATCCTGGATACTACTGTGCCTCATGATTACCTTCAGACCTCTAACTTAAGTTTGAGGATCCTCTATAAGATAGTTTCTTGTGTGTTGCCCTTTAACCCTGGAACAGCTGGTGGAAAATCATACTCATCATAAACATGTACATGTATATACCACATGGGACCAATGCTAGTCTCTCGGCTAGTCTTTAGATGAAGAACCACAATTACTGACCATATAAAAACCAGAACCAAACAAATGACTAAACCTGACGCAAGTACTTCAACAAATTGATAAGGCTGTTGATAACAAAGGCTTGATAAAGTTTCACTTTTATTATAATATAAGTTTGCCCTTTGGGAGTCAGTATCTCAGCTAGGAAAATTTTGCTCCAGGCCCTGTCGACGACACTTGGTATAGTGGGTAGCCAAGCCCCGTGGACATGGACACTCCGCCAATCAACTGGAACGCAGAGGGTTCCAAAAAGGGGATGAAGCGATGCTTCATCTCGTAGCAGGGTGCTACGAAAAGGGGTTGAATTGACGGTGGAGAGATGAAAAGTAGTTAATTACTTGGGGATTAGAAGAGAAATTAACCAGTGGTGAATTTCGTAATGGTCATGTATTAATAAAACACCACTGGGTTGCTGAGAACTGTTCCCACATTCAGTGAAATATTGAAGGTGGTAGTAAGGGGTGGATGGTGGGTGAAATTGAAAACTTATTCCTATAGAGTAAACGTCCTTTGTATTCAACAGCCAAATCAAAAGTGAGAAGCTGGCAGCCTGAAATTGTAACCTGAGAACCTAATCCCTGATATCAGACAGACCAAATTAGGCATGACCTTTGACCTTACAATGGAATCAACTGCCCCATTCATGGAAGAAACCATTCCATCTGAATAAACAACACTTATACTCTCTGCATAAGTTTCAATTTATTCTGTTGTCCTTGAGGGTATGACGACATCTTAAGTTATATTGACAGACGGATGCCTAGTGATGACTTGAGACCTACATGACATGTTAGCACATAAAAGGGACGACGAATGCCAAGTGACGCCTCTAACACATTCTATGTGATCCTGGATACTACTGTGCCTCATGATTACCTTCAGACCTCTAACTTAAGTTTGAGGATCCTCTATAAGATAGTTTCTTGTGTGTTGCCCTTTAACCCTGGAACAGCTGGTGGAAAATCATACTCATCATAAACATGTACATGTATATACCACATGGGACCAATGCTAGTCTCTCGGCTAGTCTTTAGATGAAGAACCACAATTACTGACCATATAAAAACCAGAACCAAACAAATGACTAAACCTGACGCAAGTACTTCAACAAATTGATAAGGCTGTTGATAACAAAGGCTTGATAAAGTTTCACTTTTATTATAATATAAGTTTGCCCTTTGGGAGTCAGTATCTCAGCTAGGAAAATTTTGCTCCAGGCCCTGTCGACGACACTTGGTATAGTGGGTAGCCAAGCCCCGTGGACATGGACACTCCGCCAATCAACTGGAACGCAGAGGGTTCCAAAAAGAGGATGAAGCGATGCTTCATCTCGTAGCAGGGTGCTACGAAAAGGGGTTGAATTGACGGTGGAGAGATGAAAAGTAGTTAATTACTTGGGGATTAGAAGAGAAATTAACCAGTGGTGAATTTCGTAATGGTCCAAAAATCAGATGTGAAACAGCTGAGTGACCCCCAAGGAATTGAATAGGAATGTGGTTGTAAGGGGATGGACTTAAATTGAACACCTTGGACACCTTCAATACTTCACTGATAATAAAGATAGAAATAATTAACTATGCATTTAATCATATGAATCAGTTTTAAAAATAAAACAATCAAATACATGATATATAAATACTCAGATATTTAATATCCACAGGTATGTATTGTACATGTGCAAATGTACACTATATGGTATAAAATAAGAATAAAAACAAAATTATTTTACATAAGATATCCCTAATGGAAATATACAAGAATCATGATGATAACTTTTGTTGTGCTTTTTTAATTACATTTTTACTAGTTCTTATATAGCGACAATAACTATTAGACTTCCATCTACCTAATGTTTTAATTAAGTGATCCTCAATATTAGATTTTCCAGCTGTTGTCGCAGCTCCAATTCGAAATGAATGTCCGTTAAAGGACTGGGGATTATATCCACAGATACCCAAAAGATGCTTTAACTTGCTGATGAAAAATTCTCTTTCTAGAGCTTTACCAGATTCGTCAATAAATAAAGCATTATTATTTTGAAATTTAAACATGGTGTTCCTTACAATCAAATAATCATGTAAAGCTTTAAATGGACAACAATCATGATTTAGCTTGTGAAGTTGAATATCAACACCCATCCTGAAAGGGTCAGTCTTAGATTGCTTTAAATGTAAAATAACATAGTCAGAATAAAATAAAACATCAGATATACATAAATTGTTGTTACAATCAAATGATTTTGACCTGCGAATTGTAAACTCGCCACAGCGTAAGAAACCATAAAAAGCTACTGTAAAAGCAGTATATAACATCTGGTCAATAAAAGGTGAAAAAATCCCTTCTTTAAGCTTAACACATAAATGTTGAAGGATATCAAAAGTAATGGGTAAGCGATCTTTAATGATTGGTTTCTGTAATCTTTTAATAGAATTTAAAAACAAGGACAGTCTCTCTAAATTGTTACTGGAATTATTGAAAGGAGAACATATGTTGTCCTTTAAGCATCTATGTCTAATTCCACATATGTATAGTTTAATGGTAGAGTACTGTAGTTTGAGATGTTGAAAGCAATGTGTAGCAAAATATATCAACAGATCTTCTGACACTGAATAAGGCTTGCTGTCAGTAACACTTATACCATTTAATAGCAAAAATTTTAAAAAATGATTATAACCAGTCTCATATGACACTTTTGTCCCTTCGGAAATAGAAAAATTCCATAAATTACTAACTGTTTCACTCAGTGCCACATTACTTCTGATGCACTTGGAACTATGCATGGACTCTGTTCTGCTTTTGGGGCCAGCTTGTGAAAACGGGTGATCTGTAAACGAGACAAAGCATCCGAAATTTGGTTTTTATAACCTGGAACATGTTTTGCACTAAAGTAAAAATTATATTTAGCTGCACACCAAGTCAGCTGTCTCATCAATTTCATAATTTCTAAAGTTTTTGATCTCCCCTTTTTCACAATAGCTACAGTGGCCTCATTATCACACCAGAATAATATTCTTTTACAAGACCACTCTGGCCCCCAAAGCAGTGCTGCTACAACAATAGGATATAATTCTAAAAAGGCTATTGAAAGGTTGTTTGTCAATGATGGTAATTCCAAAGGCCAGGTTGAATAAAAGAATTTCCCCCGAAAAAAGCCCCCAAATCCTATTGTTGACGCAGCGTCTGTAAATAATTCCATATCAAAGCTACTTGTAAATTCATTTTCATGAAACATAGTAATGCCATTCCAGTTTGACAAAAAACGTAACCAAAAATCTAAGTCTGTTCTACATTCTGTGCTTAAATGCACAAAGTCAGACAAATCTTTAACTGTAGTTGACAAGTTAATCAAATAAGAAACAAAAGACCTTCCAGGTAAAATAACCCTGGAAGCAAAATTTAAATGTCCCAATAACTGTAAAAGTTCTCTTTTTGTACAAGATGATTTGTTTTATTATAATATAAGTTTGCCCTTTGGGAGTCAGTATCTCAGCTAGGAAAATTTTGCTCCAGGCCCTGTCGACGACACTTGGTATAGTGGGTAGCCAAGCCCCGTGGACATGGACACTCCGCCAATCAACTGGAACGCAGAGGGTTCCAAAAAGGGGATGAAGCGATGCTTCATCTCGTAGCAGGGTGCTACGAAAAGGGGTTGAATTGACGGTGGAGAGATGAAAAGTAGTTAATTACTTGGGGATTAGAAGAGAAATTAACCAGTGGTGAATTTCGTAATGGTCCAAAAATCAGATGTGAAACAGCTGAGTGACCCCCTAAACCAGGGATGCAGATTAAAACAAAACTTTTTGAAATCATATAATACTTTGAATATTTCCTGTTAATCATGAAAAGGAAATATGCATGTTGCTGTCTTTTTATCCTTGTTTAAAATAAATTTGAAAGGGTATACATAGGGCCCTCATATCTTTTGAAGTGATTCTTAAATTGAATATTTACTTTTTCATGTTCTAATTGTTGAAAGCAAACAGTCTTGTTTTACTTAACATACCAATACAATATTAAGAATCATCAGTGGCATAGATTTATATGTGTTCTTTATGTAAAAAGTTACAAAATATCTATGAATGTGTTATATTGCAGAAATATGTAGTTTTGTGAGATTAACCTTCATATGTATATAGTTTTGTGAGATTAACCTTCATATGTCTTTTATTTCAGAATAAAGTTATTGCCACAATTGATGAAACCGTCTTATATGTACAGAATCAGAAGAAAAAAGTCAGGTAAGTGGCCCCCCCACAAATAATGAAACTGTCTTATATGTACAGAATCAGAAGAAAAAAGACAGGTAAGTGGCCCCCCCACAATTAATGAAACCGTCTTATATGTACAGAATCAGAAGAAAAATAGTCAGGTAAGTGGCCCCCCACAATTAATGAAACTGTCTTATATGTACAGAATCAGAAGAAAAAAGTCAGGTAAGTGGCCCCCCCACAATTAATGAAACTGTCTTATATGTACAGAATCAGAAGAAAAAAGTCAGGTAAGTGGCCCCCCCACAATTAATGAAACCGTCTTATATGTACAGAATCAGAAGAAAAAAGTCAGGTAAGTGGCCCCCCCCACAATTAATGAAAATGTCTTATATGTACAGAATCAGAAGAAAAAAGTCAGGTAAGTGGCCCCCCCCACAATTAATGAAACTGTCTAATATGTACAGAATCAGAAGAAAAAAGTCAGGTAAGTGGCCCCCCCCCACAATTAATGAAACTGTCTTATATGTACAGAATCAGAAGAAAAAAGTCAGGTAAGTGGCCCCCCCCCCCCCCCCCCCCCCCACAATTAATGAAACTGTCTTATATGTACAGAATCAGAAGAAAAAAGTCAGGTAAGTGGCCCCCCACAATTAATGAAACCGTCTTATATGTACAGAATCAGAAGAAAAAAGTCAGGTAAGTGGCCCCCCCCACAATTAATGAAACTGTCTAATATGTACAGAATCAGAAGAAAAAAGTCAGGTAAGTGGCCCCCCCCCACAATTAATGAAACTGTCTTATATGTACAGAATCAGAAGAAAAAAGTCAGGTAAGTGGCCCCCCCCTCCCCACAATTAATGAAACTGTCTAATATGTACAGAATCAGAAGAAAAAAGTCAGGTAAGTGGCCCCCCCCACAATTGATGAAACTGTCTTATATGTACAGAATCAGAAGAAAAAAGTCAGGTAAGTGCCCCCCCACAATTAATGAAACTGTCTTATATGTACAGAATCAGAAGAAAAAAGTCAGGTAAGTGGCCCCCCACAATTAATGAAACCGTCTTATATGTACAGAATCAGAAGAAAAAAGTCAGGTAAGTGGCCCCCCACAATTAATGAAACTGTCTTATATGTACAGAATCAGAAGAAAAATAGTCAGGTAAGTGGCCCCCCACAATTAATGAAACTGTCTTATATGTACAGAATCAGAAGAAAAAAGTCAGGTAAGTGGCCCCCCCCCCACAATTAATGAAACTGTCTTATATGTACAGAATCAGAAGAAAAAAGTCAGGTAAGTGGCCCCCCCCCCCCCCACAAATAATGAAACTGTCTTATATGTACAGAATCAGAAGAAAAAAGTCAGGTAAGTGCCCCCCCCCACAATTAATGAAACTGTCTTATATGTACAGAATCAGAAGAAAAAAGTCAGGTAAGTGCCCCCCCCCCCCCCCACAATTAATGAAACTGTCTTATATGTACAGAATCAGAAGAAAAAAGTCCGGTAAGTGCCCCCCCACAATTAATGAAACTGTCTTATATGTACAGAATCAGAAGAAAAAAGTCAGGTAAGTGGCCCCCCACAATTAATGAAACTGTCTTATATGTACAGAATCAGAAGAAAAATAGTCAGGTAAGTGGCCCCCCACAATTAATGAAACTGTCTTATATGTACAGAATCAGAAGAAAAAAGTCAGGTAAGTGGTAAAGGAGATACAGTTTGCTCTGATTCTTCTTTTGAATCTGTTCTTACAGACAATTCTAAAAATAAAGAGGCCTATCAATAATGATTTTTTGGAAAGTTTGCTATAGCTTGCTTTTGCTACTTTCCATAGCCATCAGCCTCAAATTTATGGTGACAGATTATCGCCATTTATTCTGATCCGAGATAATTTAGTTCTAGTACTAGTGTTTGAATACTGATTCTTGGAAGGTTATTTTAAAATTTTGAGTAACTTCTCATTTGACTGAAAAGATTACAGCTTTAATAAATAAAAGAATTGAATGTTCACCGACGATTCAGATGAATTTAACTTCATTTTGAAAATGAGTATCTCAAACACTACTTCGCGGATCTGCCATACGCTGAAAAGAAAATCACAAGAAATCTACGCCAGATTGCGTCAGTTTCATTCATGAAAATTTCATGAATGAACATTTTCCGCTCTACTTTTACCTGTTTACTATGTACGTACGTAAACGTGGTAAAAGCCCGAGAGTATCGAAAAAATCTGGAACGAAGTGACCAAGCCGTCAGATAATTGACAAGTGATAATTGTTTGTTATAACTTAATAATTCTTATGTCTCTGTAATAGACGAGTACAGGTAAATACGGTACCGTCTTTCATAAAAAAAAATAGTTTTAAAATACATTGTGTTTGTCTAAACATCGATCGAAAGGTTTTGATGCCAAAAATCATTTGAAAACTTTTAATTCTGTTATTTAAATACATTCCAATGTGGATATAAGAGCCTTCGCTCGTTAAGCATGCTCAAGTGGATCAAACTGACAGCAGAAAAACATTGACCCAACGTCAATTCTTCTTCAGTCTTCTTCCAATAATTTACATCGAGCATCATACCACCTCTGGTGTATTATCGCAAATTCGTATCATATAGCATCCATATTAAAAACAACCGAGTCAGCATCTTCTTCTTAGAATAACATAGCTCAGGATATGAAGACAAGTGCTGTAGAAATGATAAAGTTTCATGAAATTATGATGATGTGTACCCTTTGGCTAAAATGGCTGCATTTTCACCTCAAAATTTATATAGATTACAGACAAACACATGCATAGTATGCCCTATTTAAATAGAAATGTTATTGCTTTGTCATCCAAACACAGAGGCAATGATTACCATAATATATCAAACGAATGGCTTACAACAAAAAAATTATGAATCTAGCGTATATAAACTTTTTATTTCTGTGGTCATACTGCTGTTGTTATGCTCCCACCGTATTGAGTTTTATCCTTGTTCTTCTGTAAGTATGTACATTCTTCCCTTACTTATAAGTACCTCCGTATATATCCCAAAATTCGTTTCTGTTCTCTTACTTCAGTTTGCCTGAACCAAATTGTATGAAACTGATACGCAATGCTTATAACCACAATTCACAAGTCAAGTTTGAATTTTAGTTGCGTTACTTTTACCATTTTAACGTTTAATGCTACTTTACAAAAAGAAAAGTTGCTGTAAATTTAAGTTTCTTGTCTCTAAGTATAGTTTGTCTTAACCAAATGTTATGAAACTTATACACAATTCTCATTACCACAAACACTGATCAAGTTTGAATTTTGGTGGATTTATTTTTACTGCCCTAGGGTTGTGCCGTGTTACAAATGAAACCAGATGCTCTGCAGGGCAAAGCTTTATACGACCGCAGAAGTCGAACCCTGAACAGTTGGGACAAGTATGGCCACAACATTCAAGCTTGATACAGCTCTGACTTTGGATTGCGATCAAATTGTTGACATAACATATTGTTTTCTGACACAAAACAAATGTAAAGATCTTACAATTCTATTGCGCAATACTGTATAATTAGAATGAATACACAATGTTTATTAACCCATTATTTATATCAAGTAAAATTAAATTTTGGTAGTGTCACATTTACAGTTCTTGAGTTTATAACGTTAATGCTAGCGAGGGCATCATTTGAGACCCATGGACATGTTCCCTTATTTTTTTTTATAAAAGCCTTTAATATAAATTCACTTTCTTTACAGTTGTATTGATTTAAGTTACTGTAACTGTCTTATTTATAAGTTAGGATGCAGTATTGTTTGCTAAGAATCAATGCTATCCAAAAGAGTTCAAAGAATGAAAATGTATTCATAACTATAGTCCACAATAAAGGTTGTCAATAATGAGAAATGTTTGTACCATATACATGTAGAAAGCTTTAAAAGGCCCCGTTATGAAACATGTGGAACAATTCAAACAAAAAAAACTTACGTGTTAATTTACTAAAAACAAATATGAAGGCCCTAAACCAATAGAAAAATACTAATTCACAGGCCCTTGAAGTTGACATGGCATGGGTACTTAAAAAAATTAACAGAGCTTTCTGCATGTATATTTCATTATTTTAGATCTACAGTTTAAGGTTGCAATCATGAGAAAATATCAAAACTTTTTATGATAAACATAAAAAAGTGATTTTTGATAATTACTGACGAGACAATGGTTTAGTTTAAAACATCAAAGCTGTGATGAAATACATATATTTGAAATAATACACGTCTATAACCTTTTTGGAATAATACACAGCTACAGTTGCAAACTTTCCAGAGGTGCTATCCAGCTCTTTGATTAAATTTACTTTTTTTATTTCAATGATTGAATATACTGTGCTTTTATTCGTGGGGTACCAATTTTTGTGGTTTTCGTGTATGACTTAATCCACAAATTTAAGTGTCCAACGAAATAAAACAACCATCGTCCAAATCGAGACATGGAAAGATCCCCATGAAGGTTTGACTACTGATATGATATATATTGAATAACCTAGAATCTGAGAATACTTTAATAGCAGTCACAGAACTACAACTACATGCAGGATTATACCCATTTAATCTTTAATAACCTAAACTGTAGTACTTTTGATCTTTTTTTTGCGATGAAAGTCACATTTCTGGTATTCATATGCTAGTATGATAAAAAATTCATTGTACATCCTCATAGTTCTTGTACATATGGGAAATAATAATTTCATGCTAGTCTTGATTTTGATAAGAATTATTTGACAATTCAAGATATATATCTTATATATACGTTTATAGCATTTGTTTATGATACTGATTTCTTTAGGTGACTTGTGTATGGCCTAATTAACACCTTTGATGGTCCTTAATCTGTTGATCACTTTATCTTGGGTTAATTAGTGTTGTCATTTCCATTTGCACGGTTCAATGTTTACTTTGCAATTTCCTTCAATCCAAATATTTGTAACCTTCGTTTTGCATTTGCGCCGATCTGCATTTCATTTGCACCGATTTTCTTTTCTCTTTTCATTTGCGCCGAATATTTTTACAGGAAAATGTACAGGTGAATGTTACTTTTCATTTATCATTATTGACCTCTTCCATCAGCCATTTATACAAATGATATGAATTGTCAATCATGCTATTTATATGACTGTAGTATACATCTATATATGACTGTTGTCCTCTGCTATTATGCTTCTACATGTAGTATACTTGGGATGGTACATTGTATATTGGTAAAATTTGGTTAAAACGTTGTTTACCTGTCTTTGAGTTACGTTTTTAAAATGCGAACTCTAGAAATGGCCACATCAGTACGTAAGACAGAGAAAGAATATTGACAATTACGACAAATATACAAGAGACGTTATCACAAAAAAAGAATGTATTAGTTGTGTTGCCCCTAAGTACTTGGCAAGAACAGATTTATGATTTTAATGTATTCCGTTTTTATGGATTTTATTGTTACAAAATAGATTTTTAAATCTTGATTTTAGTATGAACAGAGTGCTTTTATCTTAGGTTTTTACTTCTTGATTTGAAGGTGTGTGAACATAGTGCGTTTAAATTGACTACGTTACTAGCCTGCTTGACATCCTACGTCTACCTCCCCGTGGTGAGGCTATTTACTCACCTGAAAATGCAATTAGGAGCAAATATAAAATCAGCGGAAATGCAAAAATGAAATCGGCGCAAATGAAAGAATGAGAATTTTAAAAATTAGCGCAAATGTCGTACGCCCCTTCGTTTTTAAAAGCTTTCATTTAATGATTTTTCAATATTTTTTTTACTATAAAAATCCATGAATTCAAAAACCCACGAATATGTGAATATTGCTGAAACCAAGAAAATTGATACCCACGAATTAAAGTATTTTCACAGTAGTTCTTTTGTAAACACAAAATGATAGTATTTTGATATGATAAAGTGTTGAAAATGAAATATTCCCCTCACATGAGTTTCATCCTCATTGAGTGACATAAATCATGGATCAAGGACAAGAAAATAATCTTCTGAAACTGGTTTTTGTCGAGCCTGCAAACCAGGAATTTAAATGTTCAACTAACTACAAGTTTTCTTGAGGAATGTTTGCATACTTTTCCAAAACCATGAAATTAAACATCCACAAGTATGCAAGTTTTACTCAAACCACAAAAATTGGTACCCATGAAAATAGATGAATCCACAGTCAGTCCTTTATCTCTGTAAAGGCTATATAGGCTTTTGATAGTCCCATCTGTAACTGTTTTGCCTTGCTGATCATGGGTTAGTCCCATCTGACAAAGTTGATCTGCATATTTATTATATTGTACCCATGTTCTTTACCAATCACAGGATTGATATGTATTTTCATTATTTTGTAGACATACTTTAGAAAAAACCCAGCAAACAGAATTCACCTGTGTAGCGTGCCATCCTACCGATGTTTGTGTTGTGACAGGATGTCAAAATGGACGTATTTATTATTGGTAAGTAAATATGTCAATTTGTAATTCATGAAGATGTTAAGTGTTCCAGATTGCATATTAGCATGATTTAGTATGTTTTGATATTAAGCTAAAATGTCCCAAAATTTTAAAAGATATATATATATTTTTAGTTTAATATAAATGTGGTATGATTGCAAATGATTCAACATCACAAGCGCCAAAAAGACACTGAAATAAACAGCTATAGGTCACTTTACCACCTTAAACAGTGAGCACAGCCCAAACCGCATAGTCAGCTATAAAAGGACCCAAAAAGACTATTGTGAAACAATTCAAACGAGAAAACTAAGGGTTCATTTAATGAATGAAAAACTAAAATGTGACACAGCAACAAACAACCTCTGAATTACAGGCTTCTGACTTGGGACAGGCATATACAACAAGTTTGTATGTATACTAATTTGTTGACACGTTTTTTTTTATTCTAGGTACAACATATTTAGGAAAGATAAAGTTGTAAAGACTTACTACCATTGGCATGCCCTACCTGTGTTAGACCTGTGTTTTACTGTTGAAGGTTTGCTTTGATATTTTAATTTTGTCTCTACAGCCATATGTCAAAAGTATTTCATCTTTCAATAATTCCATACAATTTCATATAAGAACACATTTTTGATAAAAAAAAATTCTACAGAAGATATTCTTTGTCAAAATTTAATAACTTTTTTTTTCATTTAATGCAGAAATGTTTGCAGCTTCTTGCAATAACTTTTAAAATTTATTTATGATTTAGATTTTTAGGGAAATTGCAAAAAAATAGCATATAGCTACATAGGAATAATGTACACCTAATTTCATTATCTTTATACAAATAATGATTTCTAAGTAAATGACATTTCAAAAAAATAATTCATAGTAATGATTAAAACTGTTAGAAATTTATAAGAAAAACCTTGAAAAATTTCATCAAAATCAGACCTCAACTAAGTTCTTGGCTATTTTTAGAAAAGATGAATTCTTTAAATAAAATGATAGGGGAATTTCCTAAATGATGAAACACTTTAAGCCTAAGACTGTACCATCCATTCAAACTAACACATACACACATTTTATGTATAATAAGAACTAAACAATTCCATCATATATACAAAAATTACAAACTGAAGTGGAAAGAATGATTAAAACATGCTTTTTAAAAATAATTATCAGTTGAAAAAGATAAGTACATTTTATTTTGTTAGTCAATGAAAACTGGAATCATAGTAGACATCAATAGAAACTTTTGAGTTCGATGCATTTCCGTCAAAAACTTTGGTTTTAATGAACGTCACTCGTGCGTTTAGGTGTGTCATGACTTCTGTTTCAATGTTGAGTGAGTGGTTGAAAAACTATAAAGTTGTATTGCATGAATAATTCGGCAAATCAAACTCTCATAATTGAATCTGCACTAGGGAATTGTGATTAGTTACCTACGGAACAAATATCATTTCTAGTTTACGCTGCACATTGACGATCACTTAGACGCTTGATGAACGTTTATAGTGCAGGGATACAGGTGTGCCCCTCTATCTTGTGAATGACGTCACAAAGGCGCGTATAATTGACAAGTTTTCTCCGGTGACACTCGAAAGTGATCTATTGGTCCATTATGATTGCTCTGATGTTCTTCTGTCTGTATGGGATATTTGAAGTGAAAGCAGATAGCTGAAAATGAACAGTTGCCTTTAATAGATTTGCTGAATAAGAAAAATACACAGATACATTTAAGATATGTTTGTGTAATAGTTAACCTTTTCAGACGCTATGATTAGCAGGAAAAGCATATTTGCACAAGTGTATGCAGACCTTTATAAATTGGATAATTTGGATTGATGGAAAGCAATTGCAAGTCTAGTAATACTAGCATCATGTGATCAATATTTTGTAATATAATTACAATAAAATACTTATAGTATGTATACGGAGTCTTCTGAATAAGATTGTTTGCTATTGGAATTCGGATTGATGTTGGAATACGTGGATGTTAGGTGTCACTTTTATACAAAGTTTAATTTTTAGAATTGTTATAATTATAAAATTTATAAAAAAATATTGTCTACTTTGTATCTAGGTTCATATCTTTTAAGTGGTGGACATGAGTGTGTATTAGTTAAATGGCAATACAACTCAGATCAGAAAGATTTCTTACCAAGACTTGGAGCACCTATTAATCGTGTGACATGTTCCCATGACAACATGTACTATGCCACATGCCATACTGACAATGGTAAGTATATTGCCTCACTTCTGACTCCAAAGTAATAACAAGATCTTTAAATAAGGCCAGTTAAAATTAATTGCTAGATTTTTATCATCCCCGCCTGCCCTCTGAAATCGTCCCGCCCCGATTTTTTTTATTTAACAAAAATACAATTTCTGGATTTTGTTTATGTCCGTTACCGGGAACTATCGATAATTTCTTTTCATTCAAAACTTCCTTTTTGTATTTCTTCCGAGTAATTTAACGAAAATGATTAAGTCAACATATTCTGCTGTTCTATGATGACAACATCATCTACCGAGAATAGAGATTGATAACGAGAAGGGCATGAAATATTCGAGAAACGAGTAAAACACCTGGTCTTTAAACGCAAATTGTGGTATGCACAAGTGAATCGAAAACCATGTTTTTTTTATTTATACAATGACTTTGTGTCAAGAAATTTGGACTGTGAATGATATACTGTTTTGTTTTTTTGGTTGACAAACAGCAAACACCCTCTGTAACTTTCCCAATACCTTCAATTTAGTTATTAAACAAGAATTACTTTTTGGTTAAGTTCATATATATTTTACATCATAATTACTTTCAACACTGAGTTTACATTTTATTCTGTACTCACAATACTTGTGTAAAGATACAATTGTATCAATACATTTTATTGATTTTATGGGGACTACAACTACAAGCCATTGCTTAGAAAGCAAAATAAATTTGGTTTAGGTATAGTCCAACTGAAGAGAGCATTTCTCTTCTTTTTGATGTAATATGTTTCTAAGGGACAATTACATGTACAATGTATAACATGTATAAACCCCGTGGTATGAAAAAGTTGTGACGAGGGTTTCATATGAAATAAAATTTAAAAAATAAAATCCTTCCACCTGCCCCATTTTTTTCAAAAATTTGGATGAAAATCTACTATTTAGTTTTAGTTGGCCTAATGTAGATTTAGAAATTATAGTGATGTTTTTATAGATGCAAAAATGAGAAAGGGTTGTAATTACAATAATTTAAACTCACATTTTTTTTTTTTAAGAAGTGAAGCATAAATTTTCTCAGTATTGCAAAAATAATAATAGCATTTTGGTACAAAATCACAAAATGAAAATAATAAATGCATGCAATAATTTTGAATTTACAATATTGTGTTTACAGCTAAAACATAGATTTATAATATACATTTATAAACATAAATTAACTATACAGTTTGAATCATATTAAGGATATAATTAAATGTCTTATAGATGAGTAAATCTTATAGTTGTTTTTTTGAAATGATGTTTTTAAAAAAGAGTAATTGTAAATGATGTTCTTTAAGAAGAATACTAGTATGCTGGTAATGATATTGAATGGTTATAAAGCCCTTTTATTTAATGATCTGGACTGGCTATAAATCCCTTAGTTAAACGACATTGATTTGCTAGAAAACCTGTGTTTAACGACCTTGGCTGTCTTTAAAGCCCTGTGTTTAATGACCTTGACTGGCTTTAAAGCCCTTTGTTTGATGACCTTGACTGGCTTTAAAGCCCTGTTATGTTCGGTAACAGGTATTAGTATTGTTTTAAAAAACATAATATGTTTTATTTGACAGTGATCAAGTTAATAACAAATAAATTTGATGTGAAACAAGTATACCAAGGACTTACATGTGCTCATCTCAGTGTGCAGAAAACACATCCAGTACCAGCAGGTTTGCACTATGACCCCAGGTCAAAGGCCTTAGTAACCAATGGAAAGATAGGACATTTACAGTTTTACTCTGTAACCAATGACAAACATCTGTATGATGTAAGTAGCTTATATGTTGATGAAGATAGGATAAATAACATTAAATAAACAGACAATGTTTACGTTTGTTGTTCCTGTTTTCAGTACAATTTACACATTGAAGAATATAATCAGCTTTGCAAGGAATATACTATAATCATTTTGTTGATTGTCTTGTCAAAGAGACAACAACCCTAACAAAGAGCAGAAAACAGCCCATGCTTCAACAAGGAGTAAAATCTATACAGTAAAATAAGCTGAACAAATTGCTGGATAAGAAAATGTAAACAATACAACAGAGAAACACATCAGTCTGAAATTTGCATCTACCATAAAACCAACAATTATGATAGATGGCCACAAATGCCAACACTAGGATTTCAGGCTCCTGGCCCAGAATTAACACATAACGACCTTATATACTGGTCTTTCAGCCAATATGATCATCATGACTAACACAGTATATATGCTGTTTATACACTGATCTTGTTTTTAATATTTTTAGTTGGATATTGTTGGACAAAATTACATATCACCTGAGAATATGGCAAAACCACTCACAGTTACAGAAGTTATGGCTGCAGACTTTAGTTGTCATGGGGACTGGCTAGCTACAGTGGAATTATGGGATGACCATGTGATGTCACCTGAATTGAGGCTAAAATTCTGGCAATTCAGGGAAGAAACTAGAAAGTAAATACCCTTTGTTCACAATGAAACTATTGTGATTAAAAATAAAGATAAAGTTATGGTAGAATTCAATATGTTAGACAAAGATGAAATCTGTGTTGATATGAAGGATTATCCTCCTTCCCAACACCTATATCACTCTGCTCTGTAATTCTTGTATTCAGGCTTCAAAACGAGACCAAGCAAGGCCACAATGTAAGAGGAGAAGTTGTCAGCAACGTCACAATGCGAGAGGAAACGTTATCAAGCTTGCTTTCGTCAAGCGTAAAACTGCCTTAGGAAGAGGGAAAAGACCATTAATAGAACAATAATCAGGTTTTCTTCGTATAGATATAGTAAAATATCAGTCGCCCTACATAATGCTAAAGTATTTACCTCAATCACTGTGCTCACTCGCCTAAAAGGTTCACATTGTGGCTTGCGGATGATATTTTAGGATATCAATGTGTAGAAAATCAGATTATATATACTTGTAAAATTCAATAGGATGTGATCTTGTGTAAACCAGAACTAGGCAGTTTTTCACTATTTTCTTGTAAAAGTACCTTAAAACCTAAAGTATGCAGTTAGTTGATACTGGAAGTGACTCAAAAAACTTGAACTCACTAATTATCTCCCTTATCTCTTAAAAAAAGTGGACAATCATATGTATTTTAAGAATCTGTTTTTAGATAATCCATTTTCTGACACCAGAAGGGACCTTCTAAGCACACAGTTATACTGTTTTCTCTTTCATGTTCTTTGTCCACAAATTTGAAAATGAGTGGGTAAGGGGAGTTAATTCATGCTATATTTTATAAAATGTATTGAAATGTAGTTTTCATTTTTTTTTTAAATGTTGCATAGTGTGTTTTAATCGATGAGTATTTTCAGCTATTAATTTTTTTTTCTCGCAGATATACGTTAAACACTACAGTAGAATTACCACATAATTTTCCAGTGACTTGTTTAAAAATACGTCCCGAAACTGGAGAAGATGATGACCAACCAATGGCAGTGACAACTAGTCTGGATAATTACTTCAAAACATGGACACTTGTTGATGACACAAATATATACAGTATGTGTGTTAATGTTTAAATATCATACAATGGAGATTTGTGTTTAATGATAAAAAAAATTATATGTCATATAAGTAACATTAAACTTGTGACATATACACACAAGTTACAACAATAAAAAAAACTGAGTTGAACACACACAAGTAACAACAATAAAATAACTGAGTTGAACACACACATATCTATCTATATATATATACAAGTCAAAAGTAACTAAGAGTCCCCTGTCCTCAACTCTAAAGACTATTTATAAAGGAAACTGTTTTTTTCACTTGGTTTATAATTATATTGGAAGGATTTAGTAGGACTACTAGTTTTTCAATATTAGATAGATTTGGAAACAGGATTATCCATTGCCATGTCATTAAAAAGTTGTATATGTAAAACATTATTAGTTTGACAGTAGAGGAGAAAGTGATTTTCATCTTCTAAGGTTTTACAAGTTGGACATGTTCTAAAAAAAAGCTCTAAAAATATATGGTGAAGTGAGAAATCTTTTAAAATCATACCTTTTCTACACTGCCCAATACACCGAAGACATCTTTTACCTGAAAGGTTAATGTTCCAGTACATTACCTTTCTTTAAAACTAGTTTAAAATTGTATAAAGCAGACTTTAACTCAAATTTTCTTTTATACTCTATTTTATTACAACAACTTTATTTCAGGGAAGAATAAGAAATGGATGTGTAAATTCTCTGGCTATTACCGTTATTCCCCTGCTAGTACAGCTGCCTACTCAGATGACGGGTCATTGTTATGTGTAGGGTTTGGTTCTGTTCTGACCATCTGGGATCCCGATACTAATGTATTACTACAGACCTTAGCTGGACAAAAAGATCAATCTGATATACAGTAAGTATTACTACAGACATTAGCTGGACAAAAAGATAAATCTGATATACAGTAAGTATTACTACAGACATTAGCAGGACAAAAAGATAGATCTGATATACAGTAAGTATTACTACAGACATAAGCTGGACAAAAAGATAAATCTGATATACAGTATGTATTACTACAGACCTTTGCTGGACAAAAAGATAAATCTGATATACAGTATGTATTACTACAGACCTTAGCTGGACAAAAAGATAAATCTGATATACAGTAAGTATTACTACAGACCTTAGCTGGACAAAAAGATAAATCTGATATACAGTATGTATTACTACAGACCTTAGCTGGACAAAAAAGATAAATCTGATATACAGTAAGTATTACTACAGACCTTAGTGGGACAAAAAGGTGCCAGCTGAAGGACGCCTCTGGTGAGGGAATTTCTCACTACATTGAAGACTTTTTGGTGACCATTCTGCTGGTGTTTTTTCTATGGTCGGGTTGTTGTCTCTTTGACACATTCCCCATTTCCATTCTCAATTTTATTTGTAGCTTAGATATGGGTAATGTAGGTAGCATACATATTTTTGTTTAACCATGAAAATCTCTTTTGAAGCAATATTTGAATGATAATAATTTATGTAGTGAGAGGTTATGTATTTGTTGACTGTTTATTGGTTAGTCATTTAGGTTCTAGACTCACTCATTATGTTTTATTTAATAGATTTATAGAATTTGGGAAATACAGCTGTTCTCATCTGTTGACTGCATGCAGCACAGAAAGTTTAGTTACCTGGAATCTATCATCCTGCACAGGTTAGTTTATTTTATGAACAACAAGGTAATTACCTTCTGAACTACAATAGATAAGCCAAAATACAGTAAACAGCAAAACAATAATATCATGATAAAATCTGTAAATAAAGGGCCTTCACTGAAGTTTTGGATCTATTAGTTGAAGCTATTATACAACTTTTTTTTTGCTATTTTGCAATTATATTAAAATCTATAATAGATAGAGAGAAAGTGTCACTAGCAAAAATGGTCAGCAATATCTACAAGAAAATTTGGTCATGAAAATCTGTAGCTCAATTGCTGTTGTAGTTTTTGTTCTCAAATGACTTGACATGTTTTTGGTACTTTTTTTAATAATCTCTCTTTAGTCTATCTGTGTGCATGACTACTGTCACTGTTGCTCATTATTTTGATGTTGAATATTTTTGACAGGTGAGCAATTAATTCTCCAGGCAGGTTCTAGATTTTTCATATCAGAGGATGTCTGGAAACCAAACAATTTATTTTATAAAGCCTAAAGTTCTTTCATATGTTCTCACTTTATGTTTATGACTAAGATCTGTCTTAAGTTTGTAGTAATCATATGTTAATGACTAAGATCTGTCTTAATATTGTAGTAAACATATGTTTATGACTAAGATCTGTCTTAATATTGTAGTAAACATATGTTTATGACTAAGATCTGTTAATATTGTAGTAAACATATGTTTATGACTAAGATCTGTCTTAATATTGTAGTTAACATATGTTTATGACTAAGATCTGTCTTAATATTGTAGTTTAGTTTTAGTTTAAACATATTTATTTATATTGTAGTTAACATATGTTTATGACTAAGATCTGTAACTACATATGTTTATGACTAAGATCTGTCATAATATAGTAGTTAACATATGTTTATTTTGATTTTAAACATATTTTATTCATTAAGATATGAAAAGGATTGAGCAACAGGCACAGCCTATAAAAGCTCTCTCCATAATACATGTACAAGGTATGATTCAATTTATACAACAACTGTATTTAAAATAATGCAATTTAGTGGAACATGCATGCTACTTGTGAGCACACACGAGCAAAATATGTTAACAGTGTTACTTAATAAATGCAAAGTATAAATAAATATATAGGCAATTAATCATCAGTTATTTAAATTACCTTGAAACATGCAAATATCCTTTATAAGTCATTAGAAATATATATATGGCTTGAAGGAGACACTAAGCTTGCTTAGTGGAATAAATGAATTAACGTTGGAGTGTAGAAAAAAAATAAAAAAATAAAAAATAAAACTAGATGAAACAAAAATTAAGTAAGTTTCAAACAAAACGTTGAGTGTCACTGATATATTTCTGAACAGATTTAAAAATAGCAATATTCATATCATATGATAATAATCTGTTTCCAAAAAGTAGTAATTCAATATTTATGTCAACATTATCAACAATGGAGTAAATGGAATCAAGAAGGATCTGTCTTACATCATTATACTTAGGGCAAATAAAAAAGAAATGTTTGTTATCCTCAACAGGATGGTTACAGTTTGTGCAAAAAGTGTTCTCAGATAAGAACTGATTAAATAAATGAGATTTAAGGTTGCTAGCATTATTTCTGAGTTGACAATGACTTATATTAAGTTTCCTTATCCCATAGTTGAAAGGTTTAAATATATCACCAGTCCTATAAAACTTATCCAGTCCACTTCTAAATATACCCAAACTTGGTGACTTTTGTAAGCTCAAAGGAAGACTATTCCAAAGTCTTATAGTGGAAGGAATGAAACTATTAAAATAAGAGCTAGTTCTAGCAAGAGGCGGGTGAAAAGTGTTATTTTCATTCCTCAAAGTATAAGGGGTTTGTCTGGGAAGATATGGCTGGATTAACTCATATAAGTATGCAGGTGTCATCCCATTTAATATTTTATAGAATAGTATAAGCTTATGTTTATTACGTCTATTCTCCAGAGTTTCTAAACCTAATTCAATATAAAGTTTCTGTCTGGAGGAATTACGTCGTAATCCTGTAATAATTCTAGCAGCTTCTATCTGAATATTTTCAAGGAGCTCAGTCTCATGCTGGGAACAATTGCCCCAAATAACATCACCATATTCTAATATAGGTCTAATAAAAGCATAATAAATACGGATAAGTGAACTCCTATCTAATAAGTGCTTAACTTGGCGAAGCACAGAAAGACGAGAGCATGCTTTTTTATAAATAATATCAATATGTGTATGCCATGAAGCTGATGACTGAAATGTTATCCCAAGATGACAGTGAATATTTATTTTCTCAACCTCTTCACCATTTATCCCAAAAAATACAGGTGGATGCTCCCTTTCCCTTCTAGTAAATACAATATTTTTAGTTTTCTTAGAGTTAAATTGAACAGCCCATGATTTTGCCCAATTTGAGATAACATCTAAGTCATTAGTTAAAGAAGCGGCTGCTACATCATGATCATCATCTACTATGACAAATAAAGAGGTGTCATCTGCAAAAAGTCTAATATCATTAGCAATGTCATTAACTATATCATTTATATAAACAAGAAACAGAAAGGGTCCCAAAACTGATCCCTGGGGGACACCTGCATGTACACTTCTTAGAGTTGACGAAAAGCCTTCTGAAACTACCTTTTGTTGACGATCCGAAAGATAACTTTCTATCCACGATAAGAGCTGGTCATTTAAGCCAGATTGTTTCAGTTTAAATAAAAGTCCTTTATGCCAAACTTTATCGAAAGCTCTAGATACATCACAAAATACAAACCTAACATCCCTACCACTATCCATATTACTAATAATTTTATGATATATTTCGATTAACTGATTAACAGTAGAATCACCTGGTTGGAATCCAGATTGAAACTTTGACAAAAGGTTATTACTCCTCATATAATTATACAAATGTTTAAATAAAACTTTTTCCATAATCTTACAAACAATACTAGTAACAGATATTGGACGATAGTTTAGAGCTGAATGTGGACTACCTTTTCCTTTAAAGATAGGATTAACATGTGCAATTTTCCATAACAGTGGAACCTGTTTAACTGATAGAGACATATTAAATAACATATGTTTATGACTAAGATCTGTCTTAATATTGTAGTTAACATATGTTTATGACTAAGATCTGTCTTAATATTGTAGTAAACATATGTTTATGACTAAGATATGTCGTAATATTGTAGTAATCATATGTTTATGACTAAGATCTGTCGTAATATTGTAGTTAACATATGTATATGACTAAGATCTGTCGTAATATTGTAGTTAACATATGTTTTTGACTAAGATCCAGGGCTTTCCATTAAAATTGAAGTAGCAGGCTAAATTAAAATCATAGGCGGCTGTAACATGCGTTCGGCGAAGCCGGACGCCCACCAAGCTGTAAGCTTGGTGCCTTACAGCAGGGGGTCTGGGGGCCGCTCAAGGCCCCCAGAAGCTCTGGCATAAATAGAGCAAAATCCTGCATTCTCGCGATCTCCTGGCACCTAATTTCATCTTTCAAATCACCATTTTTTATGTATGAAATTAAAGAGAGAAAAAAAAAATCTTAAAGAAATTTCATTTTTTTTTACGTTAGTTTTTTATTTTCATTACCTTATGCTTAAAATTCATTTACTTTTAAAGGAGATTTATTTTTATAATAATCCGGTTTGTTAAAAATCTTGATCGATTTATTTTGCATAACTACGTGCATTTGTAAACAAATGACCCCTTTTCTCTCTGTTACGCGTATTTAAATCATACAATTATTTCTCAAGCATTGACAGAAAATTGATATATCCTCTGATTTTCTCTTTTTTTGTAAACTGTTCAACAAGTCGGATACATAAATCATTTGGAAATGTTTTTTATTTGAGGTCGAGTCGACAATGTTCTACTTTTGTTTTTGACCTTGATTCTCTGAACACCACGTGGGCTTTGAAAATTGAACTTCAAAAGATACTGTTTTCCAGATTCTGATCAATATGATCTACTACACTTTGTTTAATTTGAAAGATTAGTCCATAACATAAAATTGTCATCCTATCTGTTTGTCTTCACGTTTTAAAAGCCAAAAAAAGCCAACGAGTTAATGACCATCGGAACGTCTCTATTGTTATCCTTCAATGACCACCGGAACGACTCTCTTGTTATCTTTGAAAAGAAACGATGCATTCTGACTTTAAATAGACAACCAATCAGTGACCTGAATTCATGTGAACTATATTTAGCCCAAGGTAAACACTGACTTTTCATCCTTTGCGACAATACCTCTGTTGGCTGCCTGTAAACATTTGAACAAGAATTTTTTTTCTTTTTGAATTTATATTTTTGTCAGTGAAGTAGCCGGCACTTGAAGCCACCGTAAACGGCGGATTTCCGCCGGCTACCGGCTTCAATGGAAAGCCCTGAAGATCTGTCGTAATATTGTAGTTAACATATGTTTATGACTAAGATCTGTCTTAATATTGTAGTTAACATATGTTTATGACTAAGATCTGTCTTAATATTGTAGTAAACATATGTTTATGACTAAGATCTGTCTTAATATTGTAGTAAACATATGTTTTTATTTATGTCTTTTCAGTGCTTTGGAATATAGATTTCAACACAGTCAGTCTAATTTCTGACCCTGAAACAGATGTAATGGCTGTGATATCAAAAATCAGTGATGGTAAGTAGGTTGTATTTTGCGGTAAACTCTCAATTCTTAACTGTCTGTACGAATATTATTTCTGTAAATAAAACTGTTCATCTGACCATTGATTAACTCTTGCACAATTTTAAAACGAGTCAGATTATTGATGCCTCAAATAAAATGGAGAATGGAAATGGGGAATGTCAAAGAAATGGAGAATGGAAATGGGGAATGTCAAAGAGACAACCTGATCAAAGGGGCAGAAAACAGCCTAAGGCCATCAATGGGTCTTCAACACAGCAAAAAATCATGTACCCAGAGGCATGCTTCAGCTGGCCCCTAAACGAGAAATTTTTTTTCTAGTCCAGTGATAATGGACGTCATACAAAGCTAATAAAGGCTAGAGGCTTCTGACTTGGGACAGGTAAAAATGTGGCAGGGTAAAAGGGTTAAACATGTGTTGTGAGATCTCAATCCTCCCCTTAGGCTAATACCTCTAGCCAAAGTAGAAAAAACTAACTCACAGCAAAACTCAGTTGAAAAGAAGCCCCAGTCTGTATCGGAATGGGTGAAAAAAGACACTAATCAAAAAGATAATGGTACATACATGTTTAAATCGTTGTTCTATAAAATTATGTTAAGATTGTTGAAGATAAATAATAAGTGAGGGTTTTGTATTGACCAAAATAGAGAGTTGTGTGGGTGCTGTTAAGGGGGCTCACGGGTCTAAATCATTTTTTTCCTATTATAGGATTTCTCTTTATATTTTCATAATAGAAAAATGAAATAAAAATATGGGGTCACCGTTCATTTAAGCTCACAATCTGCCTCCGAATGAAGCATACATTTTTGTTAATGTCCTTTAGTCCAGTCAAACTAAGATTTAACCTCTAACTAATTGCAACAGAAAATATTTTAGTTCTAATCTATAGTATTATGTCCTTTATATACACAGAAAAAAGTCCCATAAAATCTAACTTGAGGAAAACTCAAAATCAGCATTTTAAATTTCCTATGGAAATTAACATTGGGAGGGGAGATAACTCTTGCAAAAATTAGTCTTTTTTGGTCAGTTTTTGGTTGTTTTTCTTGAAATTTATGTATAGTATGATACTTTGATGGGGTTATAAGTTTGTATTTGACTAAATTATATAATCTTCTGCTCATGAAATGTACAAAACAGAAGTGCTATGGGTAGTTTTATTTTTTTCGTACATTTTTCATTAAAGAAATTGCAAATTTGAAGCTTTGTAACCATTTAAAAAAAAAATGTGAAAATTTGGTATTGTTTATATCTGTATATTATGTTTTTTCAGCAACTTACTTATCTTAAGAAACTTTAAACCACAAAAAGAAGAATACATGCTTAATAATTTTTATTAACTTTGAGATTCTTTACCTTGACATGTTGAAAAATTCATAAAATGGTCAACTAATAAATTACGAAATCTAGATTATAGCTTGATAAAATATATGAAAACACCTTTAGAGTTGTTTGTTATACTCTAAAGACCGCTTAAAAATCAAGAATCAATACATTCTGATGAATAGAAGCGGTAAAGTTATAATTTTGTATCAATTTTTATAGATATTTCTGCCTTTTTTGCAAGAGTTATTTCCCTTTTCAATGCAAATCTCCATAGGAATTTTAAATGGTGATTTTTTTAGTTTTCCTCAAGTTAGATTTTATGGGACTTTTTTCTGTGTATATTTGGGGTATATTGCTAAAGATTAAAACTTAAAAATCTTCTGTTGCAATTACTTTCAGGTTAGGGTCAAATTTATGCTAGATTGACTGGACTATTCTTTTCTGTTGATCTAATAGGAGAAATAAAATTAATATCAAAATAAAAAAAGAACTAAATTACAGAAATCGCTGAAATTTTACAATTATTTAGTTCATTAAAAGCTTATTTGAAAACAATAATAAGAAATATAGGTCACTGATGAGTTAAAAAGGATATTTCAATTTTAATGCCCAAAAATGGCATTTTTGCATCAAAGGGAGATAATTTGGAGCTTTTTCAATGATAAAAACATTTTAAAAGTCATCTAGGGCTAATCCAAATCGATTCTTTTGGTTGATTTTTGTACCATATCATAAAATAATAACTAATAGTGTGATAACTAAAATTTGTAATGAAAAAATGTTTAATTTTTTGCCGAAATTTTTGTACCAGCAAGCCTCCTTAACATGGATAGATAGGAAAATAAATTTATCCTTCACAGGATTTATAAGAGAGATTTATTCAGTTAAAAGAAAATTATCTTTAAAAAAAATATCCTCTTTGTTATAATTTTTTTTTTTATTGAGAATAAATAATATATTTAAAAATATCTTAAACTATGCACATACATTTTTATTTTATTTTCAGTATATTTCTTTAGACCATCAAGTCCAGAGATTTTATATCATCAAAATACAATAAGTTCTAGAAAAGTGGCAAGTGCTGTTTTTATACCACAGAATCAAGGGAGACAATCTCAAACTGCACCTGAAAAAGGGAGACAACTGCCTACCCAATCAAAGTTATATTTCATCAACTCTGATCATCAACTTCTTTGTCTGTCAGAGGTTGATACAGCTGCTTCTGCATCTAAAACCATGGTAAGAAACTCATGAATAAAATTCCTGTATTTAATCTTATGATACTGTTGCCTAATTCATGAGGGCTTAATACGTTTGGTATAATGACAACTTTTATTTATGATACTGATTTTTAGGATGGATTTTTCCTTTCAGCAATAAGTTTATAAGGATTGATGTGCAAAATGTCAATGATTTTTTTTTTTTGTTTGAACTCTTTTATGCAGTTGGATTAATAGTGAATATTCAGTGCATTGAAAGTAAATGAAATAAAAATGATTGAAAACTCTCAAGAATTATTTAGTGTATAGTAAAAATGTGTGTTAAAAAAATCTTGAATTTTATACTGAAACTTATTTTCTTTGCAGTTTACCATACAACAAAATCTACCACAAACAACACTTAGTCTACTTTTATCTAAAGAAAATACAAAGCAGCCAGCTGTGGATTCAAGGTCAACTTCCAAGGACATAAAGTCATGGAAAGGAGTAAGTATATAACAAATAGATGTGGAAATAGGGCAAAAATATCTAATCAATTCATTGTTGGAATAACTTAAAATTAAAAAAAAAAAAAAATTGAAACACCCTTGACTTTTTATCGTAATTTTGAAGCTCTGAATTGCTTTATTAGATTTTCTTACAGTATGAATGGTCAAAACCATCAAATTAAAAGATTGAATGTTTACTTTATTATTTAAGGGGCCAAGGACCAAAAAGGACTTAAAAATATTTAGAAAAATTTAAGATTACTAGATGAGTTCAAAATGTTTTATTTGATCTAATTTGGATACAAACATACAATGAATAATATATCAGCTATATTATATTTTGTTGTGTATATGATACTTTATGTTAAGAGTGTTTATTTTTTTCAGCATTATCAAATTTAAAATGTTAGATTTTGATTCATATTTTATTGTTATTTAATTAATATTAGGTGTGGTTTTAAATTGTTTGTTTGTTGTCTTTAACTCAGTTTTTGGATACACCACCACAAGTCCAACCTGCAGTTACTTCCCTTTGTAAACAGTTTGTCCAGTCTATGCTTGTGAAGTCAGGAACAAATAGGTAAGATAGTAAAATATTGTGTAAGAGACTTTTAACTTTTTATTAGTTACAAAGATGTGTACCCAAAATATGACAAAATAATGACTAAAAAATTTGAAATGCCAACTTGACAATAAGTCCATGGATGAATTTTGCATTTAATGTTCTACTTGGGGTAGTTTAATTTCCGATAGACTGGCAAAAGGCTTATTATATACAGCAAAACTTTTAAAATAATAAACCTTCATGTGTACCTGACAATAAAACCTCCATTTAAGGAGGTAGACCCAGGTTAAGGGAAATAACTCTTAAAATCATCAGTACGTTTGTGTCAACCATTTTCAAAAATATATTCTAAGCTTCTATGTTACATAGATTATTTTCAATCTGTTTTATGTAAATGCTTAAAATACATTGATGAACTTGACTTTTACAAACGCTTAACTGATCTTAAGAGTTATCTGCCTGAACCAAGGTCTACCACCTTAATAGTTACATTACACTACCTAAACAATACTTGGGGAAATACGCGCAATTGTTTCTAAATAATGGTAACGTTTTCTTCTCTATCTCAGTCCATATCGTAAACTTGGATATGTATGATAGCTCGTTTTGAAGCTGAGACATTTTCACAAATGTGGTTAAATTTTTGGGGTAGGAAGTGTGATTAATTTTTCTATAAATTAGCATACCCCGAAAATCATTTCATGATGGGGCTCCTTGTGGTTAAAAAATCCCTTTTTCCACACAATAATTTCTTTGAAAAATTAATACTTTGAATATATTAAATAACTCCATAGTTTTTAAATATTTATTCTATGGTCCTCTACTTTCCAATCAACACAAATGGTTAGGCTCAATCACTTGTTAAAAATTGAAACATGTCCAATATCCTACACAGAGATTTTTTGTTTACACACAACTTTTGTGTTCCTCAATCGGAGGCGCATAAGAGATATTGACCCACTTGGAAATAAATATCTTTTTGTGAAAACTTTATTAAGATATTACTTCCAGTGGATTCATTTATTTTTCGAGGATAACAATTTTCATGGATTGAGGAAAATATGCCTTTTTGCAGATATTATTTGGTCTGAAGAAACACTTATCGAAAGAAGTAGGTCTGGTCCAGTAAGGACCGATCTTGGCCTCAAATATCAGATTCATCTGACGAAAGATTTTGCACACTTTTTAAACACTTAAGTGTTTATTTCATTTGATTCAATTAGTTCATGTGAAAGATTTTAAGTGATTTAGACATTGAAAATGCTCTGAAACAAGCTCAAATATGAAAAATCTATCAAATATGCCAAAAATTGTCACTTTTCTGATGGTTTTTGTCAATAATGAAGCTGCTGCATCCGTGTTCATCCTCAACCTCTATATATGTTATGTTTTATCATCAAATACAACTTAAATTTCAATATCAAGTATGAATACAAATGCTGCCACTTTCATTTTTAGATGGAAACCGTCTAACTGTCTAAAATTTAACCAAAATGTAAAATTTTGAAGATTTCAGTATAATAGCATGACTTAATGATGCTTGTACCGGATATATATGCATTGTATTGTTAAAAAAAAGTCCATATTTATGCAACAGAAGCATTCTTCATTCCAATAAATAGCTAAAAGTTTGCATTTAACAGTTTTGTACAACTGCTATATTTTGGGGCCAAAAAGGGGTCTTACTGGACCTACTCCTTTGTATTTCATTTGTGGTTCATTTGTTTCCACGAAACCATCAAAAACTGGTGTTTAACAAAGAATAATGAATCCACAGTAATGAGAGTAGGCAATACACATTTATTTGTATTTGTATTTATAGTGGTAACATAGATGATGAAGAAGAGCTGTCAGATGAGGAATATGTTATGGAAGTGGATGATGATGTGGATTCTGATAAAGATGTTATATCTCAGGGGAAATCTCAAAACATGGAAAAAAATAAAAATACAAAACCAAAAGATAGTAGTAAACAGGCTGTTATACATACAGACACTAGAGCAAAAGACGATTTATATATTAGTTATATGGACTGGTATATAAAAAGATAAAATAAAATTATTTTATGCATTTTTGTTGAAGTTTGTATTTACTAAATCATGGTACAGTGTGTCGCATTGAATTACGTTTGTTCATCTTTTTTCATTCCTTGAAGTTGTTTTCACTGAAAATCAGGATTTAAGGGTGGTAAAATTTGCATATTTTTATTATGGATATATATTATGCATATGCATGTTTTATTTGTATTTGTATTATTATAGCTCACCTGGCCCAAAGGGCCAAGTGAGATTTTCTCATCACTTGGCGTCCGGCGTCGTCCGTTGTTGTCGTCCGTCGTTAGCTTTTACAAAAATCTTCTCCTCTGAAACTACTGGGTCAAATTACACCAAACTTGGCCACAATCATCATTGGGGTATCTAGTTTAAAAAATGTGTCCGATGACCCGGCCAACCATTCAAGATGGCCGCCATGGCTAAAATTAGAACATAGGGGTAAAATGCAGTTTTTGGCTTATAACTCAAAAACAAAAGCATTTAGAGCAAATCTGACATGGGGTAAAATTGTTTATCAGGTAAAGATCTATCTGCCCTGAAATTTTCAGATAAATCAGACAACCAATTATTGGGTTGCTGCCCCTTATTTGGTAATTTTAAGGAAATTTGATGTTTTTGGTTATTATCATGAATATTATAATAGGTAGAGATAAACTGTAAACAGCAATTATGTTCAGCAAAGTAAGATTTACAAATAAGTCAACATGACCAAAATAGTCAGTTGACCCCTTTAGGAGTTATTGCCCTTTATAGTCAATTTTTAACCATTTTTCGTAAATCTTTGTAATCTTTTACAAAAATCTTCTCCTCTGAAACTACTGGGCCAAATAAATCCAAACTTGGCCACAATCATTTTTGGGGTAACTAGTTTGTAAAATGTGTCCGATGACCCGGCAATCCAACCAAGATGGCCGCCACGGCTAAAAATAGAACAAAGGTGTAAAATGCCGTTTTTGGCTAATAACTCAAAAATCAAAGCATTTAGAGCAAATCTGGATTAGATAGAGATAAACTGTAAACAGCAATAATGTAGAGCAAAGTGATACCTTAAAATTAGTCAACATGACCAAAATGGTCAACTGACCCCCTAAGGGGTTATTGTCCTTTATAGTCAACTTGAAACAATTTTCATAAAATTTGTAAATTTTTACTAACATTTTCCACTAAAACTACTGGGCCAAATTCATTATAGATAGAGATATTGTTAGCAGCAAGAATGTTCAGTAAAGTAAGATGTACAAACATATTACCATCACCAAAACACAAAGTTGTCATGAATCCATCTGCCTCCTTTGTTTAATATTCACATAGACCAAGGTGAGCGACCCATGCTCTTTAGAGCCTCTAGTTTGGTTTACTTTTATTATTAAGAAAATTTGAATTTTCATACTAATGGTATGTCTTCGTTAAGTATTGTTGTCTTCATGTAGGCAGTTGACTGATGCTTGTGAACATTGTATACCATGTTCCTTTGCATAAAAGGATGTCTTTAATCAGTTTTCATAATTCTGATATTTTTTATGAAAAAATGAATTTCAGAAATATAGTCATATGCTTGTTGAGATAGTTGACAATATAATTTGAGGCATACATGAGGGTTTGGATGGGGTTAAATGATTAAAGAATAATGCCCTTAAAAAATGAAGATTAGAGAATAACGGGCAAAAAAATTGAAGATAAGAGAAAACTAGAGGCTCTAAAGAGCCTGTGTCGCTCACCTTGGTCCTTGTGAATATTAAACAAAGGAAGCAGATGGATTCATGACAAAATTGTGCTTTGGTGATGGTGATGTGCTTGTAAATCTTACTTTACTAAACAGTCTTTCTGCTTACAATTATCTCTATCTATAATGAACTTGGCCCAGTAGTTTCAGTGGAAAATGTTAATAACTCCTTAGGGGGTCAATTGACCATTTCAGTCATGTTGACTTATTTGTAAATCTTACTTTGCTGAACATTATTGCTGTTTAAAGTTTATCTTTATCTATTATTATATTCAAGATAATAACCAAAAACAGCAAAATTTCTTTAAAATTACCAATTCAGGGGCAGCAACCCAACACTGGGCGGTCAGATTCATCTGAAAATTTAAGGGCAGATAGATATTGATCTGATAAACAATTTTACCTGTGTCAGATTTGCTCTAAATGCTTTGGTTTTTGAGTTATAAGCCAAAAACTGCATTTTACCCTTATGTTCTATTTTTAGCCGTGGTGGCCATCTTGGTTGGATGATCGGGTCACGCCACACATTTTTAAAACTAGATACCCCAATGATAATTGCGGACAAGTTTGGTTCAATTTGGCCAAGTAGTTTCAGAGGAGAAGAATTTTGTAAAAGTTAACGACGACGACGGACGACGGACGCCAAGTGATGGGAAAAGGGGTTAATTTTTTGAAGATAAGAGAAAAAAGGGGTTAATTTTTTTAAAGATTAGAGAAAAAAAGGGGTGAAAATTAAATGTTTACAGAATAACAGACCCCCCAGACCCTCATTCATTGAGATTGCTTTATTGTATATATTGTAGTTTTGATTATGGGAAATGAAATATTATTATCTATTTCATGTTCTGTAAATTCAAAAAAATGAACTCAATATTGCAAAAAAATAAAGTCTTAATGACAAAATTGCAACAAATAAACACAAAGATTTCTGAATTTACGGTAATTGATTCCTCTTGTGTTTAAATCATGATTATGAAAATATCAAAGAAAGTGTTGCGAACTTTTCAGAAAAGTAGCATCATCCATTGAAGAATAGCTGTCTTATTTACCTGGAGGTAGGAATAATGACTTGGATAAGAGGCTTCATATTATTTTTATTGGTAATGAGTTTATACAAAGAATTTAACCCATATCATTGAAACTTCAAGAGATGTTTGAACTGATATAGGAGTTGTTGACATAGCAATACTATACCCAAAACAGCCAAGATGTATAATGCTTTCAATTGTGTATCCATCCATCACTATATCGTAGTAAGGATAGCACATTTAGTTTATAAAATAGGATACCCTATTTGGGATTGGTTTCCCAGGTATGGAAGTCTTTGGTGGTGTCGGTGGTGTTTACTTTTTTCAAAAATCTTCACCTCTGAATTGGCTGAACAAAGATTGTGAATGTTTTTTGTTTAATAAACTCACCTGGCCTGTGTCACAGTAAATATATACAGGGTTCTTTCAATTGCTAAATCTAAACCTGTATTTTGAAAATATTAGATTTTAAGGCCCAATTATCAAGTTGGTTCAAATCAGGGTCCAAATTTAAACTGTTTTTGATTCAAAACAAAAAATGAATTTATAGGGTTCTTAGAATTGCTGAATCTAACCATATATGTAGATATTTGGATATTGAACCATAATAGATAAATATTTTCTAGAGACTGACCTTCTGAAAGTAACTAACTGTCCAGTAGCCAGTTTATCAATACTGGCATAATTTGATCGATTCATTTTGTTTTGAAACAATAAACTAAGGACAACAGATTGCCACACCCCCAGGTTTTACATTTGACTCATTTGGTTGTTCTATTGAGGTCTGGTTGGTTTTGATGTTCCAAACCATTTAATTGTCTGGCTTTTCAAACTGTTTGTCTCCAGCAAAGTGGTATATCATATTATTAAAGGCATAATACTTGAAAGCAACTAATCTATGCACTTAATTTTAAGTTTAAATATTGATTGTTAGTATTGATCTAAAACAATATCAATTTTTAGTAAAATGAATGAATGACTAAAGAACAAAACATACACTTTACTTATTGTAAGTATGTATTGCAATAGAATGAATGAAACTTTACTTATGGTAATATTTTTTGGAGCACCTGACCCCACTCCCCTTTCCCCCCTTGAGTTTTTGTTGCCCATTATTTAGTTTTCTATGTGTGTACCTTTGGTGCCTTCTTCTTTCCTTTAAAAAGATGTTTAAATAATCATCAAAATACTTAACAACAAAACATGTTTATTATTGTTTATTATTGGAAAAGCCATTTATAGCAAATGAATTTGCGTAAATCTGGACATCAAAGGAGATCATCCCATAACCAAAAAATATAAATGACATCATCTCAAAATTGTGGTAGCAAAGTCTCTGAAGCTTTATGTCAGTCACGCAGGTTTTATTTTACCTTGACCTCATTTTCACGGTTCATTGCTCAGTGTTAAGTTTTTGTGTTTTGGTCTGTTTTTCCTTTTATACTATAAGCAATATGTCAACTATATTTGTTGTATGGAAGAATTGTTAGCTGTACATGCCTGTCTCGTATAGGTCATCTGACCTTGACCTCATTTCATGGTTCATTGGACAGTGTTTACTTTTCTTGGTTACTGTTAAGTTTATGTGACAGTTGTTATAAAGCTTTATATTACCAAGGATTTGTATAGTTAGACTATCAACACAGTAATATCAATGATTAGTAAAGAAGGCAAGACATTTCAGCGTGTGCACTCTTCTTTTGAAATATTATTATTTGCTTTATTTCAGATTCATGATAAGAGAATTAATAAATTAACGCGGAGATTTTTGGTTTTTAAACAAACTATTAAGTATTATCCTACATTGTACTAGTATTGAATTTATTTTCGTTTACTCCAAAACGAAAACATAGTAGATTTGGCATCAATTCCAGAGGAAACCTCTCAATCTCTCTGTAAATTTCAAATGAGAAGTATTTCGATCTTTTTGAATTTTCTAACAGAATTGTAAGTGAATTTGTTGATAAGGTTTTCATATTGACGTCAGAAACGCATACTGTAAAAATAGTTCTTATCGTGGAATCAAACGATGTATGTATATAATTGTAAGAATTGTAAGAATACACAGTACAGGGAAAGGAAAGATGATACGTATTAGGTTAAACTACCATTATACTGAACACAGGACTTCATTCAAATCAGGGTCCAAATTTAAACTGATTAAAAAAAAAGAATTTATAGGGTTCTTCGAAATGCTGGATCTAACCATATATTTAGAGATTTAGATATTGAAATTCCTGGGACAAATAGATAAGATTCTGGTATTTTAAACTCGTTCCCGAGAAGGACCAGTTATTATGAAATATAACTAAAAAAAAACCTTCATCCCACCTATTTTACAATCCTATCCATAGATCTATAAACAGTGTCTTAAGTTATTCTAAAATCGACAAAATACCAATATAATTTCTTTTAAAAGGTAAAGGGTGTGTATTTTTTCACGTTTGAGTAACCATTAATGAAAAAGCATGGTTTTCGGTAATGAAATTAGTCTCGTTTGCAAAAATATTAAGCTTCATTTTTTTTAAAACTCGAATTTCAATTAGATTGAATTTATTACAGATGTAAATAATTTTCCATGACAACTTTCAAGTTTCTATTACTCGGAATTTTTCAGGACCAATGGATAACCTCTATTCTTAAACTTGTCTAATGGTTCTAGAATAAAGTTTAGTGAGACGATAAAATTTGATTCAACGAGAGACAGGGGGGTCAAAGCCATAAATCAACAATGTTGTGTCAATTCACGAAAAGGAAGACCTCTACAAAACTACATAGAAAAAAAACTAGAAGACTGACCAACACAAAATATATTGCTTTTCGTGCTTCTCATTTAGATATTTCCCAATTTAACACATGATTGACCGTCACACACGGTTTCAATATCTATAATATAATCACTTTGTTTCGATCATATCTTCCATCATAGAATCTATCTATCTATCAAGGATTAGTATGTATCTTACTATACAATTCCTTTCTTCCATTTTTTCAAAACATATTCCAATAGATCTCAATATCAGCTGTGAATTTCTAGTTACGAGACCGTGTGAAGTGTTTGCCAAAAATTGTTTAAGCCCGCCTTGGACGATTATTTCAAGTGCTGAAAAAGTTTAAATTTCTTATAATATGCGGATATGCAGAATTCGGCAAACTGCTTAAATAATAAGTAATCTATATCGAAATCATTTGTTTTCCTGTAAGTAAGTCGACCGGGGACACAAATATTTTGGAAAATGTCCCTCATTTGCATGAGACAAAAGTAAAAACACAAAAATACTGAACTCCGAGGAAAATTCAAAAAGGAAAATCAAAAATCAAAAGTCCAAACACATCAAACGAATGGATAACAACTGTCATATTCCTGACTTGGTACAGGCATTTTCTAATGTAGAAAATGGTGGATTGAACCTGGTTTTATAGCTAGCTAAACCTCTCACTTGTATGACAGTCGCATCAAATTCCATTACATTGTCAACGATGCATGAATTAAACAAACATATCGGGGCCTTTTATAGCTGACTATGGGCTTTGCTCATTGTTGAAGGCCGTACGGTGACCTATAATTGTAAATGTTTGTGTCATTTTGGTCTTTTGTGGATAGTTGTTTCATTGGCAATAATACCACATCTCCTTTTTTATATACTCAAATAGTAAAAATGTCAAAAATAGGGGTACAGCAGTCAATATTGTGTTATCATCTTATTCACAAGTGAATACTTCTAAAATGTATTTTCGACCTAAAATTGTAAAAACTCAAATCTTAGAGACTCAAATAGTTGAATGTGAATGACAATGATAATGATATGTAAACATGATAATTGACCACTAGTAATGCATGGTTTGGATTACGCCAATACAATGTTGACCAGTAGCTTTTGTTACATATCATCGACAACTTATGTTGAAATACAATAGAAATCTTGTAAACGTCTTCGTAGATTTTATTCCCTGGTTTTATGTCCCTGATCGTATTATGAAATCCTACAATTTACCTAATTAGTAATAGCGATCATTTAACCCCTTTGGATATGCTAAAGTTTATCCCATGGAACTATACCATACCAGTCGTCTCACGCTGGACTGGCACACTCCATATAATCTGACAGTTCTATCTGGAATTTAATCGGCTCATGTTAACCCGTTACATAAGACGCGCGGCAGACGACATCCTTTTGTTGTATTTAAGTTAAGACTAGTTATTTACCAAACACTCTAGGCAATAAACGGAGAAGAACATTGAAATTATCGGTTTAATATAGACATCAACATATTATTATTGGTTAACAAGAGAAATTGTAAAACGATTTAATCCAATGTTATGATTATTTACAGGAAGATGATTGTTCCGCGTGATTTCTGGTTGTATTAGCTCCAAGTTAAGCCAAACTTGACTTAATTTCTTTTTTTTTTTTTTAAATTTTCTTTGAATTAATTGTTCATGGAATTAAGGATATGGTATGGGTTTTTTTTAATGCAGAAATTGCAAGGACAAAGATATGTGGTTTTAATATATTGGCTCACAGAAGTTTTATAAGCTGACTGATAAATTGTGCAGCTGTGATTTGGATGGAAAAGGTAAAGCCAACCCTGGAATAAACATATACTATTATTGCTTTTTTTTTCATATCGCGAAGATTTAAAAAAAGAAGAAAAGTGAAATATAAGCAAAGATTAAGGATATTTTACCATACGACTTTGATTAGATTGTTGTGGTTAAGAGTCGATAGAATTTATATTTTTGCTATTTTCCATTATAAACAAAATAAACATGATTTTTTTGTTGATCTAACAAATTGAAAAAAAAAATCTAACATTTTTTTTTATTTGGTCATTTTTCTTTGTAACAGTCTTTTCATATGTTTCAATAACTGCTTTGCAGATTCTTATTTTATCAACATGTGTAAGTTGGAAATCTGATTTTGTTTAAAAAAAAAAAGAATGTTATCTGAACATTCGTAACTAGCATGCTGATTAAAAAAGACAACGAATTAAACAAAGGAATTTTCGTAAGTGGGGGCCCATTGACTGACCTTAGAGGGTGCCCGCTCCAGTCATGCTTCAGTGATTCCCTATATAAGCAACCAAATGTTTTCCCAAAAAGGGGGGCGGGCCCCCTGCCCCCCCCCCCCCCCCCCACCTAAATCCGCCTCTGAGTTAACAGCTTTGAGGGTTCTTCATTTTAAAAAGCATTTCTTTTCTATATTACAAGGCGCAATGACACAAAACACAAATATTCTTTGGGATGTCGGTTTGCAGCATCATCCAGTCGTTTAGTTATACATTCGAAAACATAATAACATATGAACAAATTTAGAAAGACAGGTGTTACGCCAAAAAAAAAACCGGTCCTTATCACAATCTCTTCACTAATAGTACTATGATCAACTGTTACAGCCTGCACAATCTACAAAATACAATTACAAAATATAAGAAACAATTCACAACTCTATGAATGAAAACAGAAAATTATTTTAATGCTGTAAATTGGGCAGCGTACATGTGCATCTATTGAATTGTACAATTTTATAAATAAGAATAGTCGTTTTCGTGTGAAAGACAGTTCATATAAAACAAAAACTGTTTAAAAAAAAGGGAAAGAGACCTTGGGGGGGGGGGGGGGGGTAATTTCCGCTTAGTATGCACGCAAATTACTACGCGATAACTGTATACTAGTTAGCCTTGTAACGAAAAGAAATTTATATAATATTTTATTAAAGATATATTTTATGTTTGCATATTGTATATATATATATATATATATCTAGTTATTTCATACTCTGACAGAAATTATAAGGTAAGTACATTTTGATAAAAGATGTACCATTTTTATATGAGTCAGAAAGCATTTTTAAGTTTAAAACGTTCACCTTTAATTTAAAAACATTTAGTAAAACAAAATGTTTACATTAAAATCATTTTAAGGATGTACACCTCTGAGGAGCCAAAAATTTCTAGAATTAAACTTTTTTTCTTAACCTGATTTTTAGGTTTATAAGACTGTAACAAAACAATTGGTGAAGAAAAAATCATATGGTGGTGTGCTTCTTTTTTTGCTACGGCCCTTTGAAAATGCCCAATTTTGATGATTTTCTCACTTTGTATCGATTTTTACCTATTTTTGGGCTATTATCGTGAAAAAAATCACAGTTCCACAATTAAACTTTTTTTCATACTATCCATAAAGATGAAGTGGACCAATCTGAATAAATTTAACTTACAAAAACTATAGGAAGGTGTTAATATAAGAAAGTTTTATCATATTTTGATGCTTTTTTGTGTAAAATTTACCATACTGCCAATTTTGTATTTTTATGATTTTTCTCATTTTAAAGAACAAAATGCATATTAATTCAACTTTTTTGTTATAAATGATTGAAAAAATACATATCTAAGAAATTTGAAAAGACCAAAATGAGATGGGATGTATATTATTCTTGTAAAATCATTTTTTGTATCCCTCACCCTTTTTCTCAAAATTTTGACTAAAAATACTGACTTGGATGGTCGTAAAATTTGAAAAGTGGATTATTCAAAAACTATTCATGGTAAATACACAATTTGTTCACAGAGTTATGTTTGATTATAATATTTTTAAAATTCATTGATATTTTCCACTTCTATCATATGTTTTGGAAATAATTTAAGAACGAGATTTCAACGAGACTGAACGAGACTGAAAAGTCAGAAGAATACATCCTTAAAGTTTATAAAGTTATGTACTTTGGAAGTTCCGGATGCATTTTTAATACTATATGGCTCTGGTATTTCAACGGTTCTATAAACCTAGTATGTATCTGATCTATAACAGAACAATATTCAGTACAGCTTTTTTTTATTTCTATTAGATAAATATTCATTATAGACAATTTTCATTATATATCTATAGTTACTTATAGAAATGAAAACAATTTAATAATTTGTATTTCAAATTAAACATTTAAGTTACAGCAATTTTGATTCGAGTGTTGAAGTGTATTACAGGACAATGTATTTAATAATGAGGGTCGTGCTTCTCCTCCTAGCTCACGGCGCACCACCGTCCTAAGTATCTGTTCAAGTGGTAATACTGTACCAGTATTGTGTGATGCCCTTACCTGCACGATGACAGAAGAGGTACAATACGGAAGGAAGATTCTTCCTGTAATACGGGAAAACATTAACAGGAAATGAAATACTCGTCTTGTTTTGGAGAGAAGGTGATAATGTTTGTTTCATGATATTGAAAGAAAACACTCGAGAAAATGTCAAGTTTTTCCCAGGGCAACTATTATAATCTTGTAAATGATTTGATTTCATTTAAAATAAGGGTCGACATGTCTATTTTTAATAACAATATTGGAAATTTATTACAAATAAGATTGCTAAGATTGCTTAGATTGCTACATGGTATAGTATTTATTGTATAAATGTATTGATACTGTAAACATAAAACTATAAGTTCTGAAGAAATATTACCTGAAACATTTCGCAAACACATATATTCATCATTGCAATTAACTCGATTCTGATAATAAAAAATCACTAAGAATTAAAACTTGATGTTAGTTTTTATCGCAATTCGAGCGATTTTCTTAGCTCTTTAGTGAAATTATAATTTTAAAGTTTGCAGAAACAATTCCGGTATCCGTCTGATTACAGTTTTTTAAACATTACGTACCTAACTTTCTAGTACGCGTAAATTTAGTCTGTTGTCGTATTTTCGGTTTAATTTTGTTAAAGTTATTCGCCTTTCGCTGTTTTACCATTTGTCAAGATACTTCCGGCTCTTGCAGTGTATGATTTACGCCTATCTGCATGTGTCAGGCTGGACAACTTTTTCTGAATTCTCGTTACTATTTTTTTAGGATATGCCTCCTCATTCAGGAATTAATAACACCAAACAATATTTTATTTGTAACATGTTGACATAGGAAACCAACACTTTACTAACATCAGCAACGGCTACATTTTCAACTATGCACCTTCTTTTTCGGATAGTGTGATTTGTTTTTATATTAATTGATACATTAATATACAAATCGTCTTTGTACGGTTTCTCATATTCGACAATTGGTAGCTACAAACATTCCTTACGTAACAGAGAATTTTTTTTTTTTTTTTTTTTTAAATATTTCATTTATTTCCAAGATTCATCAATTGAATCTTTTAATTATTAACAATGTAAAAGAAATTATACCAAACTAATATTCAAAAACTTATTCAAGAAACAAATAGTTATGGGTAAGTGTTTTTGTTTTACTATCTAAACATATAGAAGCACGATTTCTAAGTTAGATAACTGTTTTCATTTTACGGCTGTATAAAAATTAGCTTAATTTATTCTTTAAGAATATTGAATCCGGTTAATTTTCTCTAACTTCAGAGACTGTCACTTTGATTATAACTAGAGGGGGTTTGTTAAAAATGGAAACCATAAACTTTCATGGAATTACTAACGATCCGAACTGTTGAAGCCTTAAAATGAGAATTAATCTTGATTCTGGCAGCAACACTAAGATAGAGGAATACTTAGAAGTTGATTACAGACATAGAAAACAAGTTCTTTGTATACTGACGACTATTTATGGTATTAACTTTAAGATGATTTGATGAGTTCTATGTTATTTAATGATATCCTTGGCTTGTAAATGTGAAATGAGTATGGTTTCTTTTCTACGCAGTGTTAGATTAATTCATATTTTTTTCATCGAAAAAAACCCTTATTATTTAATGGTTCACAAATGATGTCATAAATAATATGGTAAATCAGGGTAATATTTCTATTGTATGGACATTATATCAAATATATACAACATTCTGGTAGTGAAAGTTTTCTCCCAGCTGGTAACCCTAACACAGTAGTCAGAGCTTCTTTCTTGACATGAATTATAATTGATACATATATGGTCAAGATTCTAAATTAACTGTTGACAAAACTTTAAAAATTTCGAAATTGAAAGATTACTTACCCAGGAAAAGATTACCTTAGCTATATGCAGCAAAACCTTTCCAAATATTTTGGCAATCAGTGCTCACCAAATTTGCACTTATTACGACCTTACTAACTTTTTTGATTCGAGCGTCATTTATATACAAGAGACGCGCGTCTGGCGGACGCAATTTTACGTAAGGTTTCTATGATGATTTTACATACAAATATTTTCAACTTAACATGTCATTGAATTGAGTTTGTGTTTATGCATTTGGTAAAGTATTTACATATTTTATTTGAATAAAGGGCTTCCTCTACCAATAAAAATTGGCTACCACGACATAGTCAAATGCCGAAATTGACGTTTTACACCAAAAGTTAACCAATGAATCTAAAAGATGGACGAGAAAAAATATACTTATAAATTAGGAAAGAAATAATGTTCATGCATAGGCTTTATGCATATCTTCACTCCCATGTCACTATCTTTTAAATCAATGTATGAGAGTAAACCATTATATTTTAACGGTACATATACAGTATGTCACCATCTTCTAACTGTGCATCGTACAGTATGTCATCATCTTCTAACTGTACATCATACAGTATGCCACCATCTTCTAACTGTACATCGTACAGTATGTCATCATCTTCTAACTGTACCTCGTACAGTATGTCACCACCTTCTAACTGTACATCGTACAGTATGCCACCGTCTTCTAACTGTACATCGTACAGTATGCCACCGTCTTCTAACTGTACATCGTACAGTATGTCATCATCTTCTAACTGTACATCGTACAGTATGCCACCGTCTTCTAACTGTACATCGTACAGTATGCCACCGTCTTCTAACTGTACATCGTACAGTATGTCATCATCTTCTAACTGTACCTCGTACAGTATGTCACCACCTTCTAACTGTACATCGTACAGTATGCCACCGTCTTCTAACTGTACATCGTACAGTATGCCACCGTCTTCTAACTGTACATCGTACAGTATGTCACCATCTTCTAACTGTACATCATACAATATGTCACCATCTTCTAACTGTACATCGTACAGTATGCCACCGTCTTCTAACTGTACATCGTACAGTATGTCATCATCTTCTTACTGTACCTCGTACAGTATGTCATCATCTTCTAACTTTACATCATACAGTATGTCACCATCTTCTAACTGTACATCGTACAGTATGCCACCGTCTTCTAACTCTACATCGCACAGTATGTCATCATCTTCTAACTGTACATCATACAGTATGCCACCATCTTCTAACTGTACATCGTACAGTATGTCATCATCTTCTAACTCTACATCGTACAGTAAGTCACCATCTTCTAACTGTACATCGTACAGTATGCCACCATCTTCTAACTGTACATCGTACATTATGTCATCATCTTCTAACTGTACATCATACAGTATGCCACCACCTTCTAACTGTACATCGTACAGTATGTCATCATCTTCTAACTCTACATCGTACAGTAAGTCACCATCTTCTAACTGTACATCGTACAATATGTCACCATCTTCTAACTGTACATCGTACAGTATGTCATCATCATCTTACTTACTGTACATCGTACAGTATGCCACCATCTTTTAACTGTACATCATACAGTATGTCACCATCTATCTGTACATTGTACAGCATGTCGCCATCTTCTAACTGTACATCGTACAGTATGTCAACATCTTCTAACTGTACATCATACAGTATGTCACAAACTTCTAACGGTACATCGTACAGTATGCCACCAACTTCTAACGGTACATCGTACAGTATGCCACCATCTTCTAACTGTACCTCGTACAGTATGTCACCATCTTCTAACTGTACATCATACAGTATGTCACAAACTTGTACAGTATGCCACCAACTTCTAACGGTACATCGTACAGTATGCCACCATCTTCTAACTGTACCTCGTACAGTATGTCACCATCTTCTAACTCTACATCATACAGTATGTCACCATCTGCTAACTGTACATCGTACAGTATGTCACCATCTTCTAACTGTACATCGTACAGTATGTCACCATCTTCTAACTGTACATCGTACAGTATGCCACCGTCTTGTAACTGTACATCATACAGTATGTCACCATCTTCTATCTGTACATTGTACAGTATGTCGCCATCTTCTAACTGTACATCATACAGTATGTCACCATCTTCTAACTGTACATCGTACAGTATGCCACCATCTTCTTACTGTACATTATACAGTATGCCACCATCTTCTAACTGTACCTCGTACAGTATGCCACCATCTTCTAACTCTACATCATACAGTATGTCACCATCTTCTAACTGTACATCGTACAGTATGTCACCACCTTCTTACTGTACCTCGTACAGTATGTCACCCTCTTCTAACTCTACCTCGTACTGTATGTCACCCTCTTCTAACTCTACCTCGTACAGTATGTTTACTTTTTTCTAATGGCACATATACAATATGTTACTATCCACTTACTGCACATATACTGTATTTTACCGTATTTTCTGAATGCACATATATACAACTTATGTTAATATCTTCTAACTGAACATATACATCATGTCACTATCTTTTAGCTCAATATATACAGTATGTCACCGTCTTTTAGCTCAATATATACATCATGTCACTGTCTTTTAATTCAGCATATACATTATGTCACTTTATTTTAACTCAATATATATTTCATGTCACTGTCTTTTAACTCAGCATACACATTATGTCACTTTAATTTAGGTTCATATGTAGTATGGAATTTTTTTAATAAAATGAACAAAACCATCCTGATATAAAAGCGCTGCTCTTTTTTTTTTGGTTTTTGTTATCATTTGTTCAGAAGAGAAAGTAATAGCATTTGTTATGGATGTAATAATATATTAGCATTGCTTGTTGATTATTTTTCTGATAATTTTATATACATGCATAATTACATATTTCTTGTTTTTTACGTACGAAACGAAAATCAACTATACATTACAGTATCCGTTCTGTTATCAAAGAGAAGCTGTAGCTTAAGATAATCCTTAACGCTAAAAAAAACTCATTTATAACCTTGCAGCCAAATTATATAGACCGTTAAAAAAATACAACTTATCATACTTAAAGCTTATTTTTTAAGACAGGTTTTTAAATCCCAGAAGTGTGCAGAAATTGCAGCTAATTTGTAGGTTTTCCAGAAAACTAGAACTTTGACAAAAAGTAATTCTTATCCGAAGACATAATTTTGCATTGTGTCAGGAATGTCAATGTAATTTGTCAAAGAAATGTGTTTTCGGGTGATATATTTTTGCAGTGTTCACGTGTATAGAAAGTTTTAATTATAATGGACAGAGGAAAATGACCACTGGTATTTATATTTTTGTATTTGTTAGTGTGACAACCACTGTTTACAACCACGCCTTTTCTTTAACAACAGTTGTATGTCCAGGGGCTAATCTGTATCACTGACCGCATCAAATTGATTAAAATTTAAACCAATACACTGAAACTGCACTGTGTGCTGTTACAAGTCAGAAAAGAAAGATTTTAGGAACAAGTGCAATGAATTTATAATAAAAATTTATATAAAAAAAAGGAATAAGCCTAAAAACTGTATTATATAAATTACGACTTTTTATTAATTGTATTAAAGGTTTCGAGACCATAACGCATCGATTGTATATTCAATTTGCAAAAAGAACGGCTATTTTATCTGAACAAGTTATAATTTTTCTTTAAAATACATATAAAAAAGTAAAAAAAAAAAAAAGAGCGACTATCATTATTGTTTCTTCAGATCCAGTTTTAATGAGTTTAGATAATCAAAATATTAAAAAAAAATCGTCCGATCTTTTCCTTTCACCATTAACAAACGACAATCATTGTACAGCACCTCTTCTTGTACGTTAAACTATGCTTCAGTATTTCATCCCTGTACTCTGAACGGCAAAACACTTATTAGTACTAGAGCCTACCCTACCAGTAATTAGTTCATGTAACTCCGAGAAAACTCAATAAAGGGACATGCCATCAGAAGTTTTAGTATGTGATTTCCAGCATATTTATCGTCAAGACAGGTTTATCAAATGTTTCACACAATATAGATATTTCATTCTTTACTTGTTTAGAACTTTTCTATATTGTTTTAGAGAGAGAGATATGTTCATTTTCTAGAACTCTGTCGATACCCGGATGCTGGTAGTCTGTTAATCAATATCGTCATCTTATTAGTCAGTACGTCGATACTTCTATGATTTTAAAATTTTATTCTTGAATCTCCACATATAAAGTACAAATATTGATGAATCAACCATTGTGCCAACGTTCGTTTTTTTTGCTAAAAAAATATTCCGTATAGGTCCAACTAGAGCTCTTATGTACCAAAGTACGCATACAGCCTTGGCGACTAAATGTTTAAGTTTGAGCTTTCCTGAGTACAGGTAAGTTCCGAAAAGCTCGTCGGATACCCAACATTAATATGTGTGCTATTAATTCATTTGATCTCATTTCGTTTCATTTAAAAAACGAATCAGCAACTGATAAGGGTCGATATAATGTTGGTTGGTATTTATTCTACCAATATTTTTGTCAGTCTCTTTTTTACTTTTGATTTATTCTTATCTTTTTGAACGTCTAAAAAGTTTTAGAAACAGACGGTTCCATACTAAACTATCAGTCAATCTCATTTCATATAACTATTTATGACAGTATGGGTACTTCATAAAATTTTCATTTAAATCAAGAAAAAGAGGCCATAGGAAAAAACTATATTACAGCACTATAATATAAAAATAAGTATAATCCAGCATGGTATTCTGGTGTCGTTACAACTTCAAGGGATTGGTTAATCATTCTGTCCTTATTAATAAATAAATACATGTACATTCTAGTTTACTGTCAGGAGTTTATAATAATTCCTTAAAATATATAAAAGAACTGAAAATAATCGAAGGTCTAAAAAATATAAAGAAGGACGCCGTCTAAAATGAAATCATGGTATGTGCAATTAAAATTTCCGGAACAAAAGACTAAAATTAAGAACAAAACTAAATGTAATAATATTCGCTTTAATGTTGGCAACATTGAAAAGACAAGTGTTTGGTTGTAGTTTAGACAACATTTACAGTCTAGTGTTTAGCTGTGATGTGGACAGCATTTAATAGACAAGAGTTTAGCTGTGATGTAGATAGCATTTACAGACTAGTGTTAAGCTGTGATGTGGACAGCATTGAATAGGCTAGTGTTAAGCTGTGATGTAGACAGCATTTACAGACTAGTGTTTAGCTGTGATGTGGACAGCATTGAATTGACTAGTGTTTAGCTGTGATATAAACAACATTTACAGACTAGTGTTTAGCTGTGATGAAGACAGCATTGAATAGACTAGTGTTTAGCTGTGATGTAGACAACATTTACAGACTAGTGTTTAGCTGTGATGTAGACAACATTGAAATAACTAGTGTTTAGCTGTGATGTAGACAGCATTTACAGACTAGTGTTAAGCTGTGATGTGGAAAGCATTGAATAGACTAGTGTTTAGCTGTGATGTAGACACTATTGAAGAGACTACTGTTTTGCACTAAATTCTCTTCTTGCTTTGAAATTCACTAACCATAATGTCCATGAACTAGACTTGAATAGTGAAAATATATCTTTAAGCATAAATTTTCTATCGAACCGATTTCAGAGTGAATGTGAACGTGGTGGATGAGACAGAATTCTAAGTTTGTTTTTTTTTGGTTTTTTTTTTCATAAACAGGTTAATTTTGTTTTTATTTTATGTTGCGAATTTATAAGGTTATGTTTACATATGCAATAAGGAATATAAGGAATAATGGGTTTTACTCTGGTATAAAATATTCTGTTTGGAAAACATTAAAGTCCATGTTTGACATGTTTTTATATTTATAATGACCACAACTGAGTAACAACTATATTCAATATCATCTTATTAATACGACACCAAACGGTATTATATTGCTAATCTGGTAGTTAACGTTTTCCTATAGCTGACACGCGCTGCTCGCGATCAGAGTATCCAAGCAGACAAACGCGCATGCACGTGCGTTTCCATATTTGTTGAAATCTGTAATTGGCATCCGTTTTATTAAGACAGTTGTAATTAGCTTTCTATGATCTTTATAAACAAGTGTTATTCTTTTATCAGAAATGTTTTATGGTAAAACTAAAATTGATTTTAGCGATGACAACAACATGGTATTGGTTACAACCCATCTATGCATCTTAACCAATGAAACTGACTCCTTCATTATAATAATTATTTTTTTCATTAATGTTTTAATGCTGTGTATTGTGATTAAACTTTCATATTTTAGTTTTATATCAGGCTGATCAATTTTGACCAATTTTAGAATTATTCTTATCAAGGTAGGTCAATGTTTATATCATTTGCATCATCTCAATACACAGCGTATTATCAAATTTCATTTTGTTTTTTTCTGAAACGTATGTTTCCTCTCAATAAAGTTTTTTCGACCTTAGACAATAAAAGGTGTCATTTCAGTGTGCCTTATTATATATTTTGGCTTCATTATATATAACATAGTATATTTGAACGTCTTTGGCTTTTTTTTTCTCTTAGCGTTCCTGATAAAGTTTAATCCAGAGAAGTTATTTGGACGATTTTTTTTTGTTTAATTCAGAATTGTGATCGTTACATATTTTCAAAGAAATTAATAATTTAGTAATACATACAAAAGGGGGGGACAGATAATTACCGTTCTCGTACAAATCCAAACGTGTTATCATCTTTTTACTAGTACCAGCTGTTTTGTTTTTTCTAGGCTCAAAAATAAAAGTTTATTTGCTGCTTTTTTATATATACTTTTACATTTTCAGGTAATTAAAAATATATAACTACTAGTACTAATCTGAATGTCAAACTTTTTTAAAATAAAAAATATCGCAAATATAATTAAAAGAAAGTCTTTCTAAATTTTCATGAAAAGAAATGACCTTTTAATTAAATAATTGAATAAAATAACATAAATAAGTTATTTATATAAAGAACCAAGAAATATGATGAATTACTAATCGATAACTTGAGTAAAACAAATATTTAGCAAATTCAATTTTAGTTTATAGTGTCACTTCTTTACTTATCCGAATTATTTAATAATTTGAATTTAGAAAGCATAAGTGTACTTTTCCTTTTATTTTCACGTCTAGTATGTTATTATTACAACAAAAAAGGAAATTCTGTCAACTCGTAACATTCAATTTTTGTCAAAATAACTGCTATAAACGATCAATTTACTCCTTTTTAAAAATTTAACAAAGGGAATAAATAATTTAGCAGTTGATTTGCAATACATTTACAATTCCTGCAATCAAAACTTATCTTGAATTTCATAGTTTAACGAATGTTTTCTCTTTGATGAAGTATAATTAGTATACCTTTGATATTCCATATTCCATATTTCAGTTTTCAATGAATGAAATGTCAACTTTGGTATTACATATTTATGGTAGTAAAGAAACGATATGGGATATCCATCCATGCCACTAATTCAGTACATGCATAGCAATAACACAATAAAGAAACAACAGTTTAGTTGGTGTTCTTCATCTCAATGTTATTATTTGCAAACAACAAGCTACATTTATCATTTAGTCACAAGCTTCTACTACAATATAAATCTTAAAATGAATGCAAGTTTATCTACAATATAACATCATCATAAAAGACACCAGAAAAGAATTTGGTAAAATCATGCATTTAATTACAAAAGAATAACTGTTAGTCAATGCAAGTTTTCTCATGTTTAGATACCGTTATGCAAGCCGTTAACTTTTATACAGACTTTGTTTTATTTGAAATATAGATGTTTCCTGAACATCCTGATTCCTATAGTTGTAACACTGTAAATAGTAATGATGGCTGGAGAAGTGCTACACCTCAGGAAACCAAACCTTTCTGTATGGAATACAACAAATCTCCTGTAGAAGTCAGTGTTAATACGTACCCAGTAGCCACTATAGAAGTAGACCAAGTCCCAAGTATCTTCAATATATCACCATGTGCTCCAGTTTACAAGTAAGTACACAAAGTCATGCCCATGTTATGGACTTAGTACAGAGGATTTGATTTCTCAATTTTCCAGCCTTTCCCCTTTTTAGTAGAAATTTTCAACCGACGGCTCATATTTAGTCTACGGAATTTTGACCCACACAATATACACGAAATGTTTTCAAAGCATATGATAAATGTGTGTCATGTTCCTTTTTGCGTGTTGAATACATTTTTCATATATTTCTATTTGCGAACTGAAACTACTTCTCAATAATCAGATAATACTTTATTTTTTTTTATATTATAACACATTCCTAATGTCTCAAACACAGACCTGTCAACACGCGAAAGCTGTGAAGAAGTTTGGAAATATCCAGCAGTTTGAAAAAATCCTTTATTCCTTCGTATTCAAAAATTCCGCACATTTCTATTTAACAGGGTAATAAAATTTAGCAAACATTTAATTCGTATCTTATTGACCTACCTCTTACCACATGCATTTGAAATAAAGAAAACAAACATAGTTAAAATTTGAATTGTTTTAAATTGTCTTATCGGGGCCTTTTATAGCTGACTATATTCGGTATGGGCTTTGCTCATTGTTGGAGGCCGTACGGTGACCTATAATTGTTAATGTTTGTGTCATTTTGGTCTTTTGTGGATAGTTGTCTCATTGGCAATCATACCACATCTTCTTTTTTATATAGTTAACTCGAAAACATCAACGTGTGCTAGCTCTCTCTTTTCATTTCGGGTGAAAAGGATGAAAAGATACAACTTAAAATAGAATTAAAATATGTTTACGGTGTGATTGTAAACAGATCATTATTCCTTTTGAATCGCACAATAACACGGAAGAGAGGGAGGATTCCGGAAAAGCCAGACATGACAATGTGGAGTTGAATATACATCACAGGACAAAAAATCTTATGAAATACATTTTATATGATTTTTCGGAAAATTTTCTGTAAGCTATTTTTCTTGTGAAAAGTTGGAATATACATATACCATTAATGCCGTTCATTTTATATAACGAAATTGTGCTGGTTAGTTTTCCACATCCGCTGAACCAAGAAAACCGAATTCTCTTTATTTCAGGGAAAACTAATTTTGATGTGTAGGTAGCTTCAGCATTTATGGCGATTATACATGAATAAGAGGAATTAAAAAGATGTTTTAAAATATGCTGAAACTTCTTACATTATTTCACAGTCAATTAAAAATATAAAAATAATAACTTTCCATTCGATTGATAAATAGCATCTTCGAAATGAAATATATAGTTCCATTTATTTTTATTTGATTTAATTTGAAACTCATGTTATCCATTCGTTCGTTGTATTTGAGCTTTTCATTGTGCCATTTTCTTTTTGAAATTTCCTTGGAGTTCGAATTTTTTGTTATTTTCTTTTTTTTTTATTTGAAAAAAGAAATGTTCACAGGTGATAAAAAAGTCAAATCCAGCATTGACCAAACTACACATTAGTTCATAAATGAGCATATCAACCTAACTTTTAGAAATTGTTGAATTCTTATCTAAATTGAATTCAGTTCATTGTTTAAAATACGAACAATATTTTGATGAAATGATACATTTCTATTAGCGAGGAAATAAAATATCCTAAACTTTTTTTTATTGCATTAAACAAAACATCATTGGGAATTGCTAAATAATTTTAGTTATGTTTCTCCAAAGACGATAATATGATGAGTTTATTTACAACCACTGGGTCGATGCCACTGCTGGTGGAGTTTACATTCCCCGAGGGTATAACAAGCCAAGTAGCACTTCTGTGCTGACATGAATTATCATTGATATGGTCATATTTATAAATTATCGGTTTACAAACTTTTGAATTTTAGAAATACATGTACTGAGGCTTTTCTACCTCAGGAATAGATTACCTTAGCTGTATTTGGCAATTTTTTTAGGAACTTCGGTCCACAATGCTCCAACTTCGTACTTTATTTGGCCTTTCATAATTAATTATTCGAGCGTCACTGATGAGTCTTATGTAGACGAAACGCGCGTCTGGAGTAATTACAAAATGTAATCCTTGTATCTATGATGAGTTTTTTTATTTGCATATATACATATATACTGAGGTATGAATACATCAGCAGCTATTTTTTAAATATGAATATACAAACAACCAGTTTTGTAATTAAAGATAACTTTTTTCGGCGAAAGCATTTCTTTTTCAAATGTCGTTTGCTGAAATATATTGGACTCAAAATATTTGAACCAATTTTCAATAATCTGATTGTCTGTATCTTCAATTTACATATAGTTGGGACTCTCTATCTGCCAAAAAACTAACATTTAATAAATATCATGCACAAACTGCTGTTCTTTCGACAATATCTAAAATCACATAATCATGCATGGTCATTGGAAATATAAGTTTCTATTATTCTTTTCCAGTTTTTACTGTTTGACTATAATTATCTTGCCAGCAAATTTAGTTCTAAAATTGTATACTCCACCCAACCCCCTTTTCCATGAATTCTGCCTTAAGCAGATCAACATTTGTCATAACAATTGGCCATCCGGAATGAAAACTTTGAAAAAAATATGTTGTTAGTCAGCAGTTCTTCTGAATTGAAGCGACAATTACTGACGGGCACTTATATACATAGGGTTAAACTTGACTATGAGTACTCAACCTTGACTTCGCAGATCGGTTTTGATCCTGTATCACAGCTCCCAAATATTGCACCGAGTACCCATAATGTATATAAATATAATAAATATGTGATATAAGTGCCTATGAGATAACTCTCCATCCATGTAACAATCTTGAACCCATTTAGCAAAAATAGCAGCGGTAATCTAATAAGTTTCCTTGTTTGAAAAAGTAAAATCTACGTAAACGTCCACAAAAAGTACCCCTTTAAAAATGGACAGATAAAAAATGATGCAAGTTATCAATTCTTGAAATGAGTATTACTAAATATTGACCGTTGTGAAATTGGGCTAAATAGTTTAGAAAAAAATAAGATATCTTTTTTTTTCGATTCTTACGGATGTGAATTTAAGCAAAATTATAACTGGTGGAACTATATAGTAAATACAGATACAGCAAAAAAATAAATAAACACAGAATGGATACCTTTTTTTTTAAATTAAAGTAGGTGAAACCCCGTAAAATAAGTTGCTAGATGGGTACCTGACGTTACACTTATTATACATTTTTAGTTTTTACTGCGTAAAGAATTAAAAAGTTTGTTCTTTATTTTTTTTTTAAATCGCTTCTATTTATATTCATTTAGAATTATGTGCACAACATTTGATTACTTCCTTACTGTTAAACAATAATAGTATATATGAAATATGTTAGTATATTTAAAAAGGAAATATTATGTAAACGATAAGAAAGTTTTAGATTGTTTTTTTTTTCATAATGTCCAGTGACAAATATATCGTAACTCATATCAATCAAAGTTCGATAAAGGACTAATAAATTTTACCTTTTGGACAATTTTTATATGTTGCATAATGCAGGAACAGTCCACTTGGAATTTTAGAAAAAGATTTTCTGTATAAATAAGTAAACAACGCAAAAAGGTGTTCTGAGGTGACAGTAGTTGTCAAATATCCAACTTTTGTCAACATTGTTTAAATCAAACATCATATCAACTTTCATATACTATGGTTAGTTTGTTAAATAAATACCAATGTTATACAAAGGTGTCAAAGTTTATATGCTTAATATAAACAGTAAGATGGGGCTATTGCATTCAGTTGATGTTTGTTTTTTACTAATTCGTATTTTAATTAACACGAAAGTGACCATCATTATATTTTAAACTTGTTTGCTTTGTGTCTAGTTACTGTCATTTTTCGGTGATAATAAAATAAACTTCAATGACTATGTAAAGAAATAAGTCTTGATTTCCTTTATTTATAACTTGTTGATATGTGTTTCTGACTTGGTTAATATCAGATTCATTACAATGTATAGACTGGAACTTTGAATGGTAAGACATTACTTTTGCACATATAAGAACATATATTTTACAAATTCGTTAAACGATTAAATAAAATAATCTGCAGGACTACAACCACTGTTGAAATAAGTCATGTCTTAAGAACATACAATTCATTATATTTGAATAATAAGAAGCAATTTTTTTTAAATAATGAACATGTATGTGGTAAAAGCCGATTGCTTGCATATAAATATATCCCAATTGCACCCGATATCTGTTTTCCGTGTAAAAAGTTATAATCAAGCACAATGTTCTCTGTTAATGGCATTTTGATGCCTGAAGTCTTTATTTACCATTCAACTGTGACGCTTGGAGGATGTGTTTTCTAAAAGAACAATTGATACTCCACGGAAACCAACGGTACTCCTTTAATATCTGGTCTGGACCCTTTTACAAACGTACAGACGCTTCTCAGGAAAATTGAAAGAAGCAAATATTGTCCATTGACTTCATGTTCCGCTATCTTGATCATGCCCTTTTAATTGAAAAAAAATCACAAGTGTAAATTTAGATAACACCATAGCTGTCAACCAATTCGTGATCACAATCCTAAATTTTGTGTAGTATCGCTTTCATTAGTCATTATTTTATCAAAACTCTGACGAAGCTGTTACCGTGTAAGTACATGTTAATGAAGTCCATTTAGTAAGAACATATAATTATGTGTGTGCCTCGTACCGATCTTTTGAGTTGTGCACTTTATTTCTTGTGTTATACTGTTCAACCACTGTCTCGTGTTGGGGAATGTTTGGCACCCGTTAAAAAGTTTAAATCGCCACATTTTTTTATGGGCCTATCCCAAGTCATGAGCCAACAGTACAGTCGTTTCATGTCTGTCAAATTTGATTTGCGTAAATTGCTTTTTTTTTTATTATATTAGGACGTTAGTTTTTCTTGGTCGCATTGTTTAACATTATTTTTTTTCATGTCTGGGACTTTTATAATTGACTATTCGGTATGGGGTTTTCCCATTGTTGAGCGGCCTATGCTTGCTTTTTTCCAATTCATTTTAATTCTGTTGTCGTCTCGTTTGTTATCATACCACATCTCCTCATCTTTATATAGGATGCCTTTTTATTTTTGTCTTTAGAATAAACTCATTATCGAAACCAGGAATACAATTTAATATTTACGCCAGACGCGCGTTTCGTCTACAAGAGACTCATCAGTGGCGCTCAAATCAAAAATGTTATTAAAGGCCTAATAAAGTATGAAGTTGAAGAGATTTGAGGACCAAAAATTCATAAAAATTTTGCCAAATACAGCTAAGTTAATCTATTCCTGAGGTAGAAAAGCCTTATTTTTTTTCTCCAAAATTCAAAGTTTTGTTAACAGATAATTTATTATTATAAACATATCAATGATATCTCAAGTCAACACATAAGTGCTGACTACTGGGCTGGTGATAACCTCGGGGAAATAAATCTCCACCAGCAGTGGCATCGACCCATTGGTTGCAAATAAACTCATCAAAGATACCAGGAATAAAATTTAATATTTACGCCAGACGCGCGTTTCGTCTACAAAAAACTCATCAGTGACGCTCGAATAAAAAATGTTATAAAAGGCCAAATGAAGTACTAAGTTAAAGAGATTTACAGTGATCCTATCAGGTGGGAAAATCGATTGTAATGGTTATTTAAATATAATTATGTATGTAAAACTATTGTATAAACTCATTTGATATTTTCCCTGGTCAAGTGAGGATGTTAAAAAACAGGGGCCCCTGAGTATGCAACCTGGGCTACTTAGGTATTTTTATAACAGGAAATGATTGAATAAAATATTTGTTATCGTTAAAAAAAAAAAGAAGAGATTTGAGGATCAAAAATTGCTAAAAGTTTTGCCAAAACAGGTACTATTTCAATTATTCTTTATATGAGTACAACACCAAGCTGAGCAGGAGGGAAACACAATTAGGACCCATTAGAATACCGACTTTCTGATGGCATTTCAATTCACCAAAGTTCACAAACAGTAGTAAAATGGCCTTTATTATTAGGTTCATCCGCTTAAGTGACATGAACATGGTATTTGTATATGTAACTTACATAAATATCAATTATATCAGCTTATTAAAAATTAAAAAAAATCAACCTTTGAAAATATTAACTGATTATTAAGGGACCAATAAATAGCGTATCTCTTTGAAGCGAAGTTAAACATTACAAAGATATATGACCCCTTAATAAATAAATTGAATTGTATGTTTTGTTTTTTCAGAGATTATTCTGTACTAAAGGAGAAATCGCCCCAAGATATCGCTGATGCTTTGCTGTCTCTAAAACACACAGTTGTATGCCCTTCATACTCGGGACGAATGTCACCTTCTGTGCATATTAATCAATGTTCACCAACACCAAACAGTTTTCAGCATCCACAACATGTTTCATATATGAGCCCTGGTAATCAGTATCGTCAAAACATGTACTCGCCACCACCAGCTCAATACGGTGTGTTTCAATATCCAGGAGAAAGTTTTCAAAATCAGGCCAATGTATTTCCATCAATGAGTGTTAATGTTTCTATGAGTATGAATGTTGGAGTTCCCCACGGGATACCAAATAACCAATACAATGTACAACAACAGTGGCAAGGCAATCAACAGACATCTCCTGGTAAATATGTTCCTCAATATCAGCAGCCTCAATACAGTATGGGTCCAGTGTCTCCTCAATACAACAGTTTACAAAATCATTCATATCCTCAGCCGTATTCATTTACTTCAGAAGTGAGACATATTCCAAGTTCAGACTCAAAAAACTTCCTTTATCGATCAGGTGATTCATGCAAAGCATCACGATTTTGTGCCGTGTCTCACTGGAAGAGGTTGAAATTAACCAGCAGCCATCTTAGTGCAGTGAATTTACAAGCGGATTCAAATAAAGTTAATTTGTGTAGAATTTGCGGGAAGACTTATGCCAGACCAAGTACTTTGAAAACACATCTACGAACTCACTCTGGGGAGAAACCTTATAAATGTTCAACTTGCAGCAAGTCATTTTCACAAGCTGCTAACCTAACAGCGCATGTACGAACACATAGCGGAGAAAAACCTTTCAGGTGTCCAATGTGTGATCGGAGATTTTCCCAGAGTTCATCCGTAACAACACACATGCGTACTCATTCTGGTGAACGACCGTACCGATGTCGCTTGTGTAAGAAAGCATTTTCTGACAGCTCAACGTTAACAAAGCATTTAAGAATTCATAGCGGAGAAAAACCATACCAGTGTAAACTTTGCCTGTTAAGATTTTCACAATCTGGTAATCTGAATCGTCATATGAGAGTGCACGCTAATTCATCGTAATCTAGCAACGGTAACCTTGATTACTATACAGGAATATGTTTTACTTCATCGAAAGACGACCTAAAATAAGGGTTATATAAAGTAGTATAAATCATAAATGTCCGTTTTACTTTTTTAAATGTTGAATTATTCAAAACCCGTAGGGTTTTTTACGCAAGGAACATATTGCCTTAGCAGTATTTGGCACAATCTATTTTCAGAATGTTTTAAATGTTCTTCAACCTTTTAGTTTGGATTCCAACTGTTTGAAACGATCGCAGCTGATGAGTCCTTTGAAGATACCACGCTCAACTTACATACCAAATTATAAGCATGGTATCTTTGATGAGTTTTAACAACCAATGGTTCAATGCCATTGCTCTTGGACTTTTCGTCATCATATATCCAGCCTAGTAGTCAGCATTTTCCCGTTCATTATAATATATATGGTCAATGTCAATTTTAGTATATATTTGAATATTCCAATCACTAAAGATTTTCAATGCCATGACTGCTGCAGCCGTTTTGGTCACAACATTTTTGAAATTTGGTGGTAAACGCTTTTCAACTTATTTGAGGATCTGTTCAAAAAGGCTTTATATTGTGTTGAGTAGCTGATTTTTTTAAATATGAATATACAAACAATCAGACTTGTAATCGAAGAAATTTATTTTTAAATGTCGTTCGCTAAAATATATATTGGACTCTTATGATGGGTCAAAACAAGATAACATTTGTTTTATATTAGTTTCAACCGGCAAGTCAGAAAAGTTTGGTCTAATGTTTTGTTCAAATGCACATATGTTATTTAGTTTTCTGCAAATTGATATTGTAAGCTTTCAACCTCGATCCACATTGAATATCAACTAATTCGGCGAGTGAACAAAGCGAACAATACAAAAAAAAACACGTTCTATTGTGTCTATCTTTTATATGTACTTATTTAGGTTTGTCGATTGTTACCTTAACAAATATCGCGGTAAGAGAAAAATTGTCTCTCACATCCTTTGATGGTCATCATCAATTTAAAGAATAGTCAATTGGAATTTCACAATTTGTACACACTGCATGGTAAGTAACTTGATCAAAGTGAACAAAACCGGTTTTTTTTCTAAAGTGAACATTGATTGGTTAAATATTTCTCAGTGTGTTTGAATTTGTTTGATAGCCTTTTGGTCATGACTGTTTGTCTCTAATATTTAATTAACTGTGCATTTGTATTCAGATATCGCAGATCAAATTTATTCGTTCTTTGTGTAATCATACGTTTTTTGATTGAGTTAAGTCTGCTAATTGATATTTTATCGTATGTTTTTATATGTTGTGATGTTATGCTATTGTTTCAGAAAAAGGGAGAAGGTTTGGGCCCATTAAAACGTTTAATCCCGCTGCAAATGTTTGCACCTGTCCTAAGTCAGGAATCTGATGTACAGTAGTTGTCGTTTGTTTATGTAATATATACGTGTTTCTCGTTTCTCGTTTTGTTTATATAGATTAGACCGTTGGTTTTCCCGTTTGAATGGTTTTACACTAGTAATTTTGGGGCCCTTTATAGCTTGTTGTTCGGTGTGAGCCAAGGCTCCGTGTTGAAGGCCGTACTTTAACCTATAATGGTTTAATTTTTAAATTGTTATTTGGATGGAGAGTTGTCTCATTGGCACTCACACCACATCTTCCTATATCTATTAACAAATTCGTATAACACTTCATTAAAGCTGTACAATTATGTATCTACAAGTTAGAAATTAATAACAATATGTCACCATAAGATATGTTCTGCTCTCACGCCACAAAACCGCTAAGGGAATAACGATACGACTAAACAAGATGCTATCAGTTTTGGCAAAAACTAAACTTTATCTCTTCGTCCGTTTTGTTTTTGTCATGGTGTTATATATCCTCCATTGGTTTTTGATTGCTGGCTTTTATCTTCGTTGCTTCGTCCGTCTGTCCGTCCAAAAAACTTTGAGTTTTTCCTGACTTTATTATGCTATTGCAAATTGTTTTTTCTTTCAATTGCCCGTTTGTGCTCCATTGTTACATACCGTCGCTGGGCTTCCAAAATGTTGTATATGACTTATTTTGCAAAAAATACTTTTTCACACCAACCGGCTTGAAGGGAGGAAATCTCTGATATTCCAAAATATCACACATTCTGACCAATCAAACCAATTGAAATAAGACATGTGACAAAAAAGCCAATATGAATGGTTTGTAAAGTTTGGTTTATTTGCCACATTTTTGAAAGTTCAGCGACGATATTTGTTTGTTTATATAGTGGTTAAGATTATAACAAAATGTTGACTGCTGTACTATTTTTGACATTTTTACTTATTATGTCTGTTTGTTTAGTTCAAACATAGTTGTCAATATAATAGTATTTGATGCGCCTGTAATACAAGTGGGAGGTTTAGCTGATTATAAAACCAGGGTTAAAACACCATTTTCTACACAAGAACATGCCTGTACCACGTCAGGAATATACAGTTGTTATCCATTCGTTTGATGTGTTTGTCCTTTTGATTTTGTCAGTTAATGAGATACTTTCCGTTTAGAATTTTCCTCGGAGTTCAGATATTTTTTTTAATTTACATTTGAATGTGTTACATATTTAGGTTGCTTTATCTGGCTCAAAATTGTAATTTGATAAGTTGACAATTTTGAGGTGTATATCCACAAAAAAGACGCAGAAATCCAAAATCAAAATTTAGATACAAATTAATTTATTTTGGTTAACGATGGTCGATTTTGCATTTTCACAAACGAGCGTAAAAGAGAGACAACAGATCGCAAAAGGATATTCAAAACTTAAAAATAAAACAGTCAATGCCATGGCAAAAAGCACAACATAAATAAATCAACCAAAAAACCCCATTCAAATGAACAAAGAACACAACATAGATAACTAAAGACTGAGCAACACGAATTTCATGACTTTGATTTTATTGCGCCAATGGTTGAAAAGGGATAAAGAGCATCAAGAAGTTGTTCGATAAACATATCTTTATGGTTTCATTAAGATTATGTTGACCCTGAGATAATACAGGAGGGATTTGGCAAAAACTTATTCTATCAACCACATATCGAACAATTTAGAATATGGTAGGTTTAACTTTCATGTAAAAACAAAAGACAATAATTGGTTTTTGGCAAATATTGATATAAAAAGTGAAATCGTTTTCCTTAACTTAAACATACAATTAGTAAACATAACGGATACTATTAATTATTGAACAGGAGAAAAAGCAATTTATTATTCTCTTTTCTTTTCATTTGACGTCGATGCAGTAATAATAGCATGCATGTATGCATTATATAAAAATAAAATAAATGTAATATTGCCAATGGGACATCTCTCCACTATGTGTCTAATTCCTTTCATAACACACATTTAATACCGCTGCCAATAGTCTACAAGTTATAGGTTATAATCAACCATTAGCTCTTTTGGAACCAGTCGAAAATGAGCATAACATAGTATTCAGAAACAAAAACATGGCAGATTTTGATTGGGTGGAGTATGCCACAAATATTTTTTTTTCCTGAAACCTTACTGATTCTTGGTTGTAGCAATGACAAAATAAAAATTGATTCCTCCTTCAGAAATAGTTAAGAATTTTTTTTTCCCTGTTGTTGAATGCCCAAATTTTACTGTTATTTTTGTGCGAGATTGACGGTCACCCCTGACAACTGTAAATTACACCTAGAAAAGCAACGCGACCATATCATTTTTTTTTTAGGAAATATGTTCACACAATAAATATTCTTTATTTTAAAAAAGGGTTTATAATAAAAATCAACTCAATAAAATCAGTATAGCAAGAAACATTACTATTGTCGGCAATGGAAAAATCAATTGTTTTTTACATTCTATATAGGAGATACTATCAGCCCAGTGTTACGGTACTGACAAATTTAAAAACCTACCTGTCTAAAATTCATCCTTGATAAATTAAGTTATTTTAAAAGAACTAGTGTTCAAGCAAATTTGACGTTAGAATGCATTAACAATTTTTCTTATGTTCCTGATCGTCACAAAGCTCGTCACATATTCACGTTCTTTCTTATATAGACTTGTATTTTCCCTTATTTTATATCATTGGAAGACACATTTTCTGTACAAAAATCATTAATCTAAAGATCAATAAGTCACATATACAAAATAGATATTTCCAACATGACGCGATTATCTGAAATATCTCACTTACATATAATGTTAAATTCTACATTTTAATTATTTTCAATTTGAGATCCTGACAAACGGGAGATAACCTTATTTGACTTATGTTTCATTGCCGACACGCAGTGATTAAGTCGTTAACACAAGAAGAAAAATCAAAGTGAAACGTGAAAAAGTCGATGCAATCAATAGTTTTAAATTCACACCGATTTCATTTTCTATCTAAACGACAATCGTACATTTTATAGATATAATGTCTTTAAAACATGTTCTTTGAAACGTACATGCAAAAACATAAGGACTTGTTTTCATAATTATAGAGGTAAATGAGTTAGAAGATAAATGATTTAGAGGCTAGTCAATGGAAATTCTTTGCTGAATATGAATATAAAATGTTTTGAAAATATTTTGAAAATAGTATAAACATGCGGAATATAAGGGTTTATCCAGCCTCTTTTTTCGGCGTGCTTAGCATATTATACTTTCCAAAAATGTACATTTTTTCCACAAATAATTCTTCCAGCATGTCGGTCTGATAATTGTCACGAGAACATTCTACATAAAAATACCTCTTTGTGTGGATGTGATGATTTCATAATTATGTCTGTTCAGATTTATACATTTAAAGTAAAGTAGTCGTTTGTGTTTTCTCTTATTTTTGAGATATTGAGATAAGACGTGGCATGGTACTTGTCTATCCCAAATTCATGTATTTGGTTTTCATGTTATATTTGTTGTTCTCGTGGTGTTTTGTCTGATGCGTGGTCCGTTTCTGTGTGTGTTACGTTTCGGTGTTGTGTCGTTGTTCTCCGCTTGTATTTGATGCGTTTCCCTCGGTTTTAGTTTGATACCCCGATTTTGTTTTTTGTCCATGGATTTATGAGTTTTGAACAGCGGTATACTACTGTTGCCTTTATTTATAGAGGGACGAAAGATACCAAAAAGGAACGGTCAAACTCATAAATCTAAAACAAACTGACAACGCCATGGCTAAAAATGAAAAAGACAAACAGACAAACAATAGTACACATGACACAACATAGAAAGTAGCGGATTTTAATGCTTGCATTGGAATAGGGTCTACTAATAGTAAGCAAGGTGACTTATTGGTTCATTGAGACGGATGTATTATATATGTAATTATATTTTTTACAAATTATTATTTATGCTGATTTACATATGTCACTATAATAAACAATTTATTTACTTTTACTTACTTACTTGCAGAATTCCAAAGTGTGAACTTTTGCTGTTTATTACTAATCGATTTTGTCGGAAATTCGCCATTGATGAGTGGTTTAAAGATGAAACGCTCACCTTACATATCTTTGATGAGTTTTAACAACAAATGTTCAATGTCACTTCTATCGGATTTTCGTCCTCGAAGATATCTCCAGCCCAGTACTCAGCAATTTGTTCTTTTAAATTTTTTTCTCCAATTTATCATTTTCTACATAGGAAAATGCCGGTACCAAGTCAGGAATATGACAGTTCTTGTCCATTTGTTTGATATGCTTGAGCTTTTTATTTTGCTATTTGATGATGGACTTTCAGATTTAAACTTTCCCCGGAGTTAAGTAATTTTAGGACTTTACCTTTTTTTGTTATCCATTTGTTTTATGTATTTGAGCTTTTGATTTTGCAATTTCATTATGGAGTTTCCGTTTTAAATTTTTCACGGAGTTCAGTATTTTTGTGATTTACATTTGAATATCATACAAATTAACAGTTCCTTTAGTAATTTGAAAAATTGAAAATTTGGAAGAATGTGTTCACAAAAAAAGGGGTAGCAATCCAAAACCAAATTTTATATACAAATTAATTTATTTTGGTCAACGATGGTCTTTTTTGTAACTTCACAAACAAGTGTAAAAGAAAAACAAACGATCGCATAAGGATATTCAAATTCATAAGTAAAAAGAACCAAAACAAACTGGCAATGCCATGGCAATGAAGAAAAGTTATAAAAAACCTACGAAGATACAATCAACTGTACATAGAACACAACATATACAAAATAAAGACTGTCAACACGAAACCCATCAAAAGCCGGGTGTATCGCGGGTACTCCGAACGGACAGCAGATCATGCTTAACATGTTGCATCCGTCATTTAATTACAACCCCATTTCACATTAATACAAATGGTGAATAATTGCAATTTTGTAACTACTAGCCACTTAGAGCCCTTAATATAATTTTGATTTTGCACCAATTGTTGAAAACGGTTAAAAAAATCACGAAGTTGTTCGGTATACAAATCTCGTTGGTTTTTATAACAATAAGAGTACGCTTACATTGAGTTATTACATTGGTTGCAATAAATTACATTGATTTCCCAGTTAGATGAAAACCGATAATTTCACATTTGAAATAAACGTGGTTATTTCACTCTCTGACGTCATACAACAATAGGCGTTGTCAAGACGTCGATAATGTCGGATCAAAACAAATTGTGAATGCGTAAAAAAAAAAATAGTTCCTTACATTTTTTAAATTAATTTCTTTAAAAAAAGCCATTTGCCAATGTAATAAAAAGAATAACGAATAAAAGAATTCAAATATCGAAAAATGTTCAACTCGTGACCGAACAACTCATGCGCTACGCGCATTCGTGAATTAATGTGTTGTTTGGTCACTCGTTGAATATTTTTATCAATTTGAATTCTTCGATTAGTTATTCTATAAATAATATACACAGCCAATTTTGCATATGTACTATGTATATACCAAAAATCTGTAGTACTGGAAATCTACTTTTCATATTCAGTATATTTTGTTACTCTAAAAGTATTGTAATATTTAGGTACCTGTATTTTACAGTACTTGATATGTACTTGAAAATTTAAGTACTACATATTTTTGGTTACAACGTTACATTTTATGCATTTTGATAGTATGTCTACTTCAAATCTCTTAATTATGAGTTTAAAACATGGAATATTGTGATCGCTTTTGGTATTATTTCTGTACCAAAATTTTAAGTACAAATCAAGTACTGTAAAATACAGGTACGTAAATAGTACAATAATTTTAAGTAAAGAAATAGTACTAAATATCAAAAGTAAATTTCCAGTACTACAGATTTTAAGTACAAAAATAGTACCTATGCAAAATGGGCTGTGTAGGAGGGATTTGAAAATACATATGTTATCAAGTTCATATCGGAAAATTTCGAATATGGAAGTTTTCACTTTAATACAAAAACAAAACACAATATTTGTTTTTGGCATTATAACTGTAATCGTGTTTCCTACCTGAATTATAAAAATTAATAATCATAACGGATACAATTAATAAATGAAAAAGAGCAATTTTTCTTTTCAATTGAAAATAATGCAGTAATACTATGCAAGTATGTACCATATCAAAATAAGAAGGTGTGGTAAGATTGCCAATGAGACATCTCTTCACTATGTGTTCAATTCCTTTCATAACAAAAATGTGATATCGCTGCCGGTGTACTACTGTAGTCCTTGAAGATACAATCAGCTAAAGGTTTCGATACTGACAATATAACCTATTTGTCATACATTGATCGAGGTTTTAAAAGATTTTATGTTCAAGCAAATTTGACATTAGGTGGATTTGACAATTCTATTTATGTTCCTGTTAGTCACAAAGTTACGTTGTCAAGTTCCTTTTTATACAGACTTGAATTTAAGAATTTAAACATTGTGATAGAATGTTCCTGTGGAAGTGCTATGGTTAAACATTTTTAAAGTGACATTTCTCCTGTTTTTTTTCCTTATTCTACATTTTGCAAAACAAATTTTCTGTATGATACATTAATCTTCAAAAACAATAAGTTACTTATACCAAATTGATATGCCTAACATGTTGTTGCTGTATTGATATTGTGTTATGGAAGTATACCCTATATCTATTGTTTTTCTATTGAATTCACTAAATTATATAACATACAGATAATGTAAATATATCCATTCCAATCATTTCCAATTTGAGATTCCGACAAACGGGAGATAACCTAATTTGACTTATATTCCTTTGCCAATACGCAGTGGGAAAATCGACAACACAATATAAAATCAAAGTGAAAAAGTGGCAAAACAATAGTTTTTTGTTACCACACCAATTATTGGTTATTTTCAAACCATAATCGTACAATTTATAGAAATTATGTCTTTAGAAATTTGTTTGCTGAATATGAATATAAAATATTAAAAGCAAATATGAACATGCGAAATATAACGGTCTTTCCAGTCAGCAATTATCGTAGTGCTTAGCATATCATACTTTCTTTAAAATGCGATGATGAACGTAAAACTTACAAATTGTCGATTTCAGACGGTCTTTTCCTAACTCTCTGTTCAGATTATATCTTAGGAATACACTCTTGTTTGTGTGTCAATATCGAAGGAAAATATGAAGATATGAAGCACATTGATACTCTTTATCTCAAATTCTCTTAAATAAATGGGATACAAGCACTCAATAGGTTTTTTGTCGATTCCCGTAATTGACCCTGCAATCAGAGATCCCTTTTAAAGTTGTCTCCCTTTATAAGAGGGATAATTAAATTTTATTTACAATGGAGAGCGAGCAGAAAGAGCAAATTTACCTGTGCTTAATGCGAGTAAGCTCTAAGGTTTTCAAATCATTTAATTAAATTAATACTTTTGACAACAGGGAAATTATTTTTCATGAAAAATTAGTTAAACCGCCGATACATCACTTTCAATTCACATTGGTTTGTATTGGCAAGAGCCAGGTTTGTCTAGTATGGAACCAGTCAATATCAATAATGTGGTCCTTTTTTTTTTTTTAATTTAAATTTCCTGTTGACAAAAGTTTAAATTGTTTGAAAAACTAAGGATTTTCTTATTCCAGCCATATATTTCCTTAGCCGTATTTGGCACAACTTTTTTGGAATTTTGGATCCTCAATGCTCTTCAACTTTGTAATTGTTTGTCTTTATAAATATTTTGATATGAGCGTCACTGATGAGTCTTGTGTAGACGAAACGCACGTCTGGCGTACTAAATTATAATCCTGGTACCTTTGATAACTATTCTCATTGTTAATTTATATGCATATACAATTAACACACCCAAATATCAGAGTGAAAAGTAAAATACCGAACTCTGAGGTTAATTCCAAACGGGAAGTCCCTTATCAAATTTCAAATCAAAATCCCAAACGCATCAAACGAAAGGATAACAACTGTCATAGTAACATATTTTTTAAAATTAGACAATAGACCTTTGCGTGTATATTTCAAATAACAGGAAAATCATATTTTTATTTCAAAATGTATTATTGTTGTTTACAATAATCACACATTCGCTCAGTATCAATCAGGATTCTACTTCGTCAAAATTATCTCCCCATTACGCCAGTTTATTTTCACAATCGTAGAAATGCAAGCCATTGTAGGGATGACGCGCTACCTATCTTGAAAACCGATAAATTTATCCACATTGCATCATTACTATCCTTATATGTCAGTTGTATTTTAAAAGACAAATATATCAAGTAGCTAATGAACATCAGTTAATGATCTTGTCTGCATTGATTCAACTTAAAACTATTGTCTGATCGGTTCTCAGGATGAATTTTCGAAAATTCATAAATATTTTAAATATTTCTTGGAAAGGCAAACTAGACTTTTTAGTGGTTGAAGACTATAAATCATAGTTATCACATACACAAAAATATAATTTTTCGAAGATATGCATTTTCATCGTCCAACTTGAAAGACTGTCGACAAGTACTTTCAGTAAAAAAAATAGCTATTCGAACACACCTACTCTGTTTTTGTGATTCATTGGATAGGTATTTCACTTGACCCATATATTTCATCTTTTAGTACTATGATTTTTTTTATGTTATAATACAACCTGTAGCTTTGATATATAAAAATGATAGAATCTGAAGCGAAACGATGTATGAAATATTCTTGCTTTGTACAATGTCAAGACAAAATATTTAACTCAAACACGCCCTAACATGAAAAGGTGCACTCGATTTTCTCTTTTCGATACAATTATTACCCATTTTGGGGAATTTGTTCTTGAATCACATAATGGAAGGGCAGACACGAAAATTACTGAACTATTAGATTGGTATGTTTTCCGTCCGTGGTATTTTTGTTTTAAAAAATCGGAGGTTATGCATTTTCTACATCCAACTTGGAAGATACCCATGTCGGCGACTTATATCTAATTGTTCTGCCAAACTATGTACTAAATAAATTGAAAACTTATTTTAAAAACACTTCGTAATTGAGAAGAAAGTTGTAATTTTGTTTGTTTCTATTAACTTTTAAAATTTTTGTCACTATAGTAACATTACAGTAAACATTTCTCGCCTTCTCTAACAAAGAGCTTCGATTTTTTTGTTCTATTTCAACCGGGTTTCCGACTTGTATGGTAACCGACGTGAACAAATTCTTAGATTTCGTCACCTTTATAAGTTGAAGAGCTACTTTTCTCTATTGATCACTTTACAAATGCTTTTTGTAACTAACCATGAACTAAAACCTAACACATTAATTTTTATAAAGTACTATTTAATAGTTTTCTTAATCTTGGAGAAGTGTATGACAGAGATTCTCCTTTTTTGAACTTTATCTTTTGCCTTTGCCTTTGCGTTTGCCCTTGTCTTTTCCTTTGCCTTTGCTTTCGTTATTGTCAATTTCTCTGGCTTCGCCTTTTCCTTTGAGTGCCTTATTTGTTTTTGCCTAGAATAGATTTAAACATGAGAAATAATAGTGCAGAGTCTCATACAATTGATTTAATCATATCTTTGAAATTTTAAACACGTCATTGTTTTATACGAAGAAGATTGCAGGGTACAATAGATAGCTTGAGGAAATTAATTTAATTGAAGATGCTCGTTTTATACATATTAAATTGGTTTCTATTAAATAATATAAACGGTACCAATTTTCTACACCAAATGTGAATTTCGACAATACATGTCTTTTCAATGACACTCGGGGTCAACATATAATAAAAATGCTATAAATTCATACCATGCATTGAATTGGCTTATCAAAGGCTCATATTTTAAAAGAAATTCACGTTTATATAACCATATTATGTTAACCTTATTTGTTTTTGAACAAGTAAAATATTAATTAAAAGTTACATTCAATTAAACAATTCAATTAACAACTTATGAAGATAAATATATTATTTTCGTTTATCATTTTTATTTCATAATACGACTTTCAAAGTACTAAATTCAAAAGTATAACTAAAAAAGTATAAATTAAGTGTCTCTAAACTAAACACACTTTTGTCTTGCAATTACATTCGAAGTTGAGTTTGTCAAAATGAAATAAATCTTCGAAATGTAAACGAAGTTTCTGATGTTATCTGATATTTAAAATAATATCTGATTAAGTAAATACCGTATCTTCTTGGCAAAAATCATTCGTACAAGCTTCATATTGTTTAACTCGTTTTTTGCATATATTTTCCATATATCCACAGTACCGGAATCTCAATCGTACACAATTTTTCCTACATAAAGTCCAATGAGACCATTGAGGTAAGTTCGGATCTTCTGCTGTTAATTCAGTTGCACTTGTTGTTACTTCCTCTGTTGATTCTGTCTCTGTTGTAAATTTCGGCGGAAGTGAAGTCTCTGTAGTCGTTGTTAATTCAGTTTCAACTGTTTTAACTTCCTCTGCAGGTGTTGTTAATTCAGTTTCAACTGTTGTTACTTCCTCTGCAGTTGTTGTTAATTCAGTTTCAACTGTTTTTACTTCCTCTGCAGTTGTTGTTAATTCAGTTTCAACTGTTGTTACTTCCTCTGTAGCTGTTATTAATTCAGTTACACCTGTTGAAGTTTGCTCCTCTGTTGTCGATTCTATTATTGTAAAATTCGTTGTATTTGCTGCTTCTGTTGATGTCATTGTTGGGATTAACTCATTGAGCACGCAATTACCATAGTAGCATATCTGAATATAGTTTTATAGAACATATCTAAATGGACATTATCATATATAGACCAGTTATTAGACATATAACATTATGCATTTACCTTTCATAACGGTTGCCACTTCTAGAGAACAACCTGATTTCATTCACGGTATTAAGCAGATTTATGTTTGGGGTTGTGTAATGTTGTTTTTATTGTATTGTGAATACAGACATTTTATGTTTTAAAGTGTTGTCTTATTCAGAAAATTGAAATATTGTAAATGAAACCACTGTCAATCGAAATTTCCCTTTTGAATATATCAACGGTTTAGTTGAAATGGGCTCTAACCTATCTGACAGTAAGTGTGAGTTCTCATTGTCTCGGTGAATTTTCGAAATTAAAACTATGCTTAATACCTGTAACTTGGCGTCCACAAGGTAATAGTTTCTCTGGCTGTTTATGACGTCTTTACACTAAATCCATTGGATGTTGGATGTGTACGGATTGATAGTTTAGTCTTAGATGCATGATTTTTTTTATTAGTTGTTAGTGGCTTTCAACTAGCTGTTAAATAACTGCGAGTACTCTCAAATGTGTTCATTTGGTCTTTTTGTGTCGGGATGTATAAGTACCTGGCCACGTCCACATGTATTTTTGTCCATCTGATGAGTTTAGCCTTTTGCAACTGATTTTTATAGTACGTTCTTATGTTGTTCTGTTATACCACTGTCCCAGGTTAGGGGGAGGGTTGGTATCCCGCTAACATGTTTAACCCCGCCATATTATTTATGTATGTGCCTGTCCGAAGTCAGGAGCCTGAAATTCAGTGGTTGTCGTTTGTTTATGTGTTACATATTTGTTTTTCGTTCATTTTTTGTTTACATACATAAGGCCGTTAGTTTTCTCGTTTGAATTGTTTTACATTGTCTTATCGGGGCTTTTTATAGCTATCTTTGCGGTAAGGGCTTTGCTCATTGTTGAAGGCCGTATGGTGACCTTTAGTTGTTTATGTCTGTGTCATTTTGGTCTTTTATGAATAGTTGTCTCATTGGCAATCATACCACATCTTCTTTTTTATATTAAACAATGTATTCAAATATCTTGTATACTGCCAGTAACTGTGAGTTCTCTTTGTCACGGTGAGTTATCGAAAGTTAAAACAACACTAAAAGAATGTATTAAAAAATCAGGTGAAAAGGCTAACTTTAAAGACTAAGACTACTTTCCCTCGATGATCTATACAAAACTAAAGTGTTTTTTTTTTTTTTTTTTTAAGTTAAACAGCTTAATATTCACTAAAGTCTATCATTAAAGTATTTCAAATAAAGGCAACAGTAGTATACCGCTGTTCAAAACTCATAAATCCATGGACAAAAAACAAAATCGGGGCAACAAACCAAAACCGAGGGAAACGCATTAAATATAAGAGGAGAACAACGACACAACACCGAAACGCAACAGCACACAGAAACGGACCAAGCAACAGACAATACACCACGAGAATAACAAATATAACATCAAAACCAAATACATGAATATGGGATAGACAAGTACCGTGCCACGTCTTATCTCAAAAATAAGAGAAAACAGAAACGACTCAACGTTAAAATGCAACACACACACAGAAACGAACAATATTATAACAATGGCCATCTTCATGACTTGGTACAGGACACTTTTAAAGGGGAATAAAAGTGGTGGGTTGAACCTGGTTTTAAGGCATGCCAAACCTCGCACTTTAATGGCACAGTTAAATATAACATTGAAATGAAAACAAAATATTACAGGACTACAATACAAATAAAAAGCAGAACATATTAGACAAAGAAAAGCATGATTAATAGATAACAAAAAGCATCAGGTTTAAAATTCAATACGCCAAAAACGCGTCTAGTCCACACGAGACTCATCAGTGACGAAAAAAAATATACACAAAACCGACAATTGCACCAAAGTTTTGCAACATTCCCTTAATTCTGAATGCTATTGCAGCAAGGTTTAACTTTCTAAAAAAGCTTTTGACTGCTTAGCACTACCCTAATTAAAGGTAATATGTGTGCATGTGGTTGTAAATTAGTTTTGGAAATTAATGTAGAATTTTAAGATATTGATTGATAAAAAATTGATGTTGTGAAGAGTGTCTGTATGCGTTATATACCCATGCTTTTAAAAAACCTAAATTTCTTGTTAAAAATTCAAATGATTATAAATAGACACGACTCTAGGATATCTATGGTGAGTTTATTTACAACCACTGGGTTGAATGCCGTTGTTGTTGGAGGTTTCTTACCAACACAGAAGTCAGCATTACTGTGTGGACATGAATTAGCATTGATATGGTACTTTCGGAATTATGGGTCGTCAATGCTATTCAAATTCACATTTATGTTGTTTTTTAATGTTTGATTCGAGCGTCAATGAGAGTCTTTTGCATACGAAAAGCGCGTCTGGTGGTCACAAATTTAATCCTGGTATCTATATTGCATTTTATTGCAATACTAAATTTTCGTCCTAAAATTTTGTCTCATCAGTTAATGTTATTGTGAACTTTTGTTCGTCTTCATCTGGTTTGTTCGGTTTTCATGCAATTATGGCGAATATTGAAAAGTGATTATATGTACAGTGGTTGACCTCTGTATATGTAGTTCATACGTGTTTCTCGTTTCTCGTTTTTATATAGAGTAGACCGTTAGTATCCCCGTTTGAATGGGATAACACTAGTAATGTGTTGGTGCCCTTTATAGCTTGTCGTTCGGTGTGAGCCAAGGCTTCATGTTGAAGGCCGTACATTAATTTATAATGGTTTACTTTTTATAAATTGGTACTTGGATGGACAGTTGTGTTATTGGAACTCAAATCTATATATAAATATCTTTCATACTTACAGAAGTTACATTACATGGGCTTCCATTATATCCATACATAGGATAACAAAAACCTTCGCTCAAACTAACACAATATACAAGACCCCAACAGTACGAAGGATTGGGCTCCTGTAATGATATAACTGAGATGTCCATGACCAAACTTATATTTTATTTTCAACTTTGAATTTTTGAAATATTAAGGCTATTTGTACCTCGGGAAATACCTTGGCTGTATATGAGAAAACTGAAGTAATTTAGTCCTCAATGCTATTCAACTTCATATTTTATTTGTCCTTTTTAACTTTTTTTTGGTTTCGAGCGTCACTGATAAGTGTTTTGTAGACGGGTATCTATGATGAGTTTATTTACATACCAATATTTGTATATCAAATAATGTTAATTGATTGGTCACAATGTTTTCATAATGTTTATACCAAATTTGGAACATAAACTATACAAAATGACTCTACTACGTCTGACCTATAAACAAATACTTCACTGAGCTAATCAATCTAAAATATTTTACTTTTTAACGCTCGATGTAAAATATCGACAATTATAATGCCCACCCATGTTAAAATGAGCATAGAGCATGAATACATCAAAGATTACAACAATCCTATTAAATATTTAACAGTTCAACCTTAAGAAGTAGTCTATAAGCAGCATGTAGAATCTCATTCAAAGTTTGTACGATCACTAACAATAATTTGATTAAATAAGATTACAAACACTGTCTATCCTCTCGGTCGTTATACATATATCATTGTAATCGGTAACATATCAAGAAGCAATCGTGTTAATATTTTGGATTGAATTATTAAAACTGTTCGTATATAATTGTTCTTATGCAAACAGTAAATTGAATCGAGAGAACATTTTGTATTAACAATACAAATTCTATTTTCTTTACCTGTTAATAAATTACATAAAATTTTAGAGGATTGCAAAACAATGTCATATTGCAGTCCTAAATATGAAATAGTTCAAATAGTAAATGCATATTGTTATTTTACACTTTTTACAAATATTAATTGCACTAAAGATAAAAAAAAAACATTTTATTAAAATCAAATATGGCAATAATGTTAACTCTTACCCCATAAGTTTCCTTCCTTCTACCATGCTATTTTACTATCTTTATCCCTAGGAATTTATTTAACATAACTTACCACCGCCGACCTTAGAATTTTACTACCCCGTACTTGATATTGGAAAATTTCTGAAACATGCTTTTTCACTACCTTAGAACCAAAATTCAACTCCCTCTTAGTCGATATATTTTCCAATAAAAATGTATTTTACACTCATCCCAAATATTCTACTTCTTCTGACCGATACATTTTACTACCTCTGAATACATGATGTTCTACCTCTGATCCTACAGTTTTCTACCTCTAATTTTAAAATTTATTTAATTCATTATATCATACTTCTGTGGATGTTAATATTCCACCACCATTCGATACATCAAAACCCAATTTGTTTTATATCTACAAGTCCAATCCCGCCACTAGAGACCTGAAGATAATTTAAACTGATTCCAAACATTCACTACCTCTGTCCCTTATATATAACTTTATAGACCCTTAAATTCGCAAACGTTCGACCATTATATTTAACTACGTCTACTGTTACTGAGCCTGATATTCAACTACCTCTGCCCCAAATACTATTAATCGCATATTGCTGTTCTGTTAGTATTGACAATATATTTTCCCATAGGAACTTCCTTTACGTCTAAAACTGTACCACTTTACTATAATGTTTTGAAAAAAATCATATCCTATAATGGAAAGTTCATATACACTGCAATTTTTTCCAAAGGTCATAAAATAAGGCTGTGCGGCATATTTTCAAAGTTTATGTGCCACGAACTTCTGAGAGTTTAAACTAACACTAAATTTCTTAACTACACACACCTCCACTGTAGGGTTACCACATATTTCAATATAAACAATATGCACATGTATATCTACTGGTAAACATTCCCTAGTTATGTCTCTATAAGATGCAACATGCAGATCATAACTGGGAACCAGTATGTAAACAAAATTAATAATCTATGAATGTTCTATATCTCCCCAAAAGAGGCGTGGTTTGAGAAACAGCTGTATTTACAAAGTGCAACATACACAGTGTGCTAGTGACACAATACGATGTAAAAGTTGCATTTTAAAAAAAATAAGACATTACGTGAACCTTAGATTCTTTTTTTATTCTAATACAGCTGAATAAGAACTTATATCTCAACGTTTTCTTGGCCATGTGAGTGGAGAATAATATTTTCTTTTTAATTGTAAATCATGACAATTTTTAGGCATGTTGAGAGGGGTGTTACATATAAAGCGAGTAGAACAAATAGATTCCCAGATGTATAATTAAATAAAGAATAATAATGTCATTTATTATGATTCAAAACATGGGGGACACATGCACTATCTTCCGAATCTAGAAATAAGTAATGATCAGCATTGCGAATTGGTCAGCTACCGAACTATCATCAATAAGTGTTACTCGCCTCCTAGACGCATTGAGAGATACGTAATTACTGGATCTAATTATAAAATCATTATTAAAGAGACATAACTTTTACATTTAAGATACAAAAAATGTCTCACGAGGTAAAAAAGGAATGCATTCTTATTGCCTATGATGTACGTCAATGTACAGCCAGGATACTGGTTTAAATTATAATCTAATTAACTTTATCAATAGCCTATTGTATTACTATGATACATCGGACGCAATTAGTGAACGCTAAGAGGTGACAACATGCAGGATCGACATGTCTCTTTATTATAACAGCATGATCGCCAAGAACGGCTGAGTAAGAACTGTTTGTACTTTTTTCCTTAATATTTACGAGTTTATTCATTTGTTTCGTTTTTCCAGAGTTTTATTTTCGTGCGACGTTTTTCCGATTTGTTATTTCACGTCTTTCCGTTATTTCTCTGAGAATATCTTGACACAGGTGTTTGATACCATAGGTCGTTATAAATCTTGATCATTCAACTTTCACTTGTTTATCATAGGTTGTTCCGACTGTCAACTTTGGATAAGTAAACACTTGAAATGCATAAATAAAGGCAACAGTAGTATACCGCTGTTCAAAACTCATAAATCCATGGACAAAAAACTAAATCGGGAAAACCGAAGGAACGCATTTAATATATTAAGAGGAGAACAACGACACAATACTGAAATGTAACACACACAGAAACCAAGCATCAGACAAAATCCCACGAGAATAACAAATATAATATCCAAACCAAATACATGAATTTTAGATAGACAAGTACCGTGACACGTCTTATTGCAATGTGAATTTACACTCAAAAATAAGAGAAAACAAACGACGCAACGTTGAAATGTAACACACACAGAAACGATCAATAATATAACAATGGCCATCTTTCTGACTTGGTACAGGACATTTGTTAAGGAAGAAATTGTGGGTTGAACCTGGTTTTGTGGCATGCCAAACCTCGCACTTTAATGGCAATGTTAAATATAACATTGAAATGACAACATAATATAACAGGAATACAATACAAATTAATAGGAGAACATATTAGACAAAGAAATACATGATTAATAGATAACAAAAAGCATCAGGTTTAAAATTCAATACGCCAAAAACGCGCCTCGTCCACACAAGACTAGACGACGTAAGACGCCCAGATATAAAATATCGAAAGTGAAATAAAGTACAGAGTTGTAAAGTTGTACAGCACTGAAGATCAAAAGTTGAAAAAGGTTGTGTCAAATACGGCTATGTGTTATGCTTGGGATAAGAACATCCTTATCATTTAGAACAATTAAAGCTTGCATACAGTTAATTTTATCAAATGAATATAAAACAGATATACATAATGAAACTTAAGTATTAACTAATTACAAAAAACTTAACCCGAATACATAATGCTAAGACCAACACAGAATAGACACACCCGAAACAGTCCAGGCCTCAACGCAATATCATAAAAATGACGTCACATACGATGGCAAAAAGGCATAACAAATATCACATTTAAATTTATGAAATACGATGGCGAAAAGGCATATATAGCTATAAAATATAGCTTTACAATAAACATATGTGTTTGAAAAGGATCTATAGATAGTTTATCATCATATATTAGATATGTGAATAAGCGATCTGTGAAAATTCTTTATTGTCATGTTTTACATATCTGAGTTACCCCGTATGGAGGTGCTCTTAATTAAAGAAAGCTAATACAGATAAGATGAATAATTATTCCGAAAGAACAATAATTTCTCCGAATATCCCTCCATAGACAACATTTCTAACTAATAAATATGCGTAAATCCTCAGGAGTTCACGAAATAAAGGGACCGGAAACTTCTAGTGGGGTGAGAGCAAGTGTTGATTTTACCCAATCATAATCCTGGAAATTTATAGGAGGTCAGATAATATACTTTATCGGTCGTCCCACTGTCTATATCACTCTGCTGAACTCTTAATAAAATTGTAGATCACATATTTGTGTCGTCAAACACGTTGACTCGGTTTTAATAAACTTTACCAGGACATATCAGCGACGTCATAAGCATTTACGATAAAATTTAATACAAGAATATACTTTTGTTTCCCCATAAATGATAACCAATACTCACCTTACATACAAAAGAAGTTGGGTCGTTCAATAAGTATCTACACTGATCGTTCAGTGTATATCGTTGTCCGGGTAATATAGATCTGTCCAGAAAACTAAAATCGTTTTGCGCTGAATGATGGTTTAAACATTCATATCTATGTGCATACGTGGTCTCGTTCGATATCATATCACTCAGGCTAAATGAAAGGGATGAAAAATATACATATAAATATATACAAGTCTAAATTGAAAACTATGTTCAAACCTATAATTGCGTGGGATAAAAACCGCAATTTTTATACGTGTTCATGTTAAACAAATTTCGTTGTAGATGGGTCTAAATACAGCACAAAAATTATTTTTCAAAAGACCAAAAGAGTGAAAAAAAAATATTAACAAAACGCATTTGGCTAACAGGTTGAACAACTGATGTTCTTAAACCTTGCTGATTGCCATTGACGATTACCAAATAAATTGATCATTAGCATCTTGGTAAAAAGTTAAAACAACACTATTTCAATGTATTTAAATATCTTATGAAAAGGCTGACTTTAAAGGTTGAAGAAAAAACTACAACAACTGTAATATTCCTATTTTGGAACAGGCATTTTCAATGGTACGAAATGGTGCATTGAATCTGGTTTTTTTTTTAGCGCTAAACCTCTCACTTGTACGGTAGTCACAGCAATATCCATTAAATTCACAATGAAGCGTAAATAACAAGGACTCCACCAACAACTAGGAGTTATTTTAGGTGGTATGGAAAGGGAAGTAGATTCTGCTCCATATGTGGCACCCGTCGTATAAGACTTCTTTCCTTCGATGGTCTATACAAAAAGAGTCTTTTTTAAATTGCAGTTTTAATATTCACTAAAGTCTATCGTCTATTAAGTTTCTTCCAACACTTTAAATTTCTAACAAGTAAGTAACCCCCTGAGTACAAACATACCGGAATACCAACTTCATCATAAGGCTAACTTTACATACAGTGGATTCATTATCATTCATTGTATACCAGTTTTTGTTGATTTCTTTGAAACAGGTATACCGCGAATTAAAATTTTTAACGAATTAAAATGTTTGTATAGACCCGTATGACGACTTTGGCATAACCACGGAATTAATTATCTCCGAAAATGAAACTTTACTCAACCTACGAAATTTTGTATCTACGAAAATAAATGAACACACAATATGTACAATATTAACCTTGTGATGATAAATAATCCTTAAATAGAATTAACGGTACTAATTTTCTTGCACCAGATGCGCATTTCGACAATACATGTCTCTTCAGTGATGCTCGTGGCCAAAATATTTGAAATCCAAAGCTTATATAAAAGATGAAGAGCTATAATCCAAAAGGTCCAAAAAGTATAGCCAAATCCGTGAAAGAAATCAGAGCTTTGCACGAGGGAGATACATTCCTTAATTTGTAATAATTTCTATCATTTTGTAACAGCAAATTTTAATAACACAAAAAATCCGTATTTTCATGCCAGTACCGAAGTACTAGCTACTGGGCTGGTGATACCCTCGGGGACTAATAGTCCACCAGCAGAGGCATCGACCCAGTGGTAGTAAATAGAATTAACGGTACTAATTTTCTTGCACCAGATGCGCATTTCGACAATACATGTCTCTTCAGTGATGCTCGTGGCCAAAATATTTGAAATCCAAAGCTTATATAAAAGATGAAGAGCTATAATCCAAAAGGTCCAAAAAGTATAGCCAAATCCGTGAAAGAAATCAGAGCTTTGCACGAGGGAGATACATTTCTTAATTTATAATAATTTCTATCATTTTGTAACAGCAAATTTTAATAACAAAAAAAATCCGTATTTTCATGCCAGTACCGAAAGGTCCTCACAACTAAATTACAACAAAGTTAAACTTTCTTTAAAAAAGACAATTGCGCCAAAGTTTTGCAACATTCCCTAAATTTAGAACGCATTTGCAACAATTACGAGATTACTCGTCTCCTTGATGCAAACCAGACTGCTAGCTTTATTAACTGCTGTTTTTCTTTCCTTTGACAACGATGCTTTCTCTGCGAAACATTGTTTGCAAAGACTCTCCGTATATTTTTACACAATTTTGTGATTAGCTGGGAGTTACTAAAGTACTTAAAACTAGTTCTACACATACATATTATTGTTCCGTTTCCACTGGGTTTGTACAACACGACGGTAAAGGTTATTTTAAGGTAAAAGGATACGGTCAATAGCATCTTTGGATTTTTACAGGAAAGTTTTAAAAATGTTCGTTCGTTTGGTTTAGCTCACTACAAGTGCATATGACCTTTTGCCGCGAAAGTTAGCTCACGTTTTTCAAGATAACGTTCAACTCAACTGGTACATTTTTGCACATATGAGGCCCAAGTTTGAAGATTTAATTCATCACAATGTTGAGACATATCTTCATTGGCGTCTCCAGGCTGGAGATATATGTGTGCGCCTGCGTCCTTGATCTGCTGCGACAAATATTGCAACATGATCGGCAAATAATTACATGCAACAACATTAGGGCATTGCTATCACCCATGCCGTAGATGCCTAGCATTGTTATCAGCGAGAGGTGGTCATAATTAAATGACACCGGAGTTAACCGGACTTTTATTTATCAACCTCAAGGACATTGACTGTCTTCTTCTTTAAATAATTTCGTTTTAAATGAATAATTTCCACTTAAATACATAATTTAAAATCCTTTAAAATCATGCGTTTTCTTCTTTGAAAACTTAACTAAAAAGTCACGATTATCAATTGAACAGAAAATTGAAAATATTTGATGCTAAACTACTCATCATTGAGATGTTGTGAGTTTCACGGCCGCTTAAATTAATGATAACGCCATGGTTCATACTACCGCTGTTTGTTGATAGTAATGTATTGATGTTTAAGCATATGCTAATGTAATTATTCTGTAAGCTCATTCATTCCAATTCATTTATTTCTTTTCTAACTTATTGATTTACAAAATGATTACGACAGTTGTCGCATTGCGGAGCAGAATGACTGACTTAAATGTAAAATCTTATAAGTACTCTTGCTTTTTGAGATAGCCTCTAATGAACTATGCTTTAGTTTAATATTTCTTTCTTAGTAGATTTGTACTGAAACATAAGATGTGACAATGAGACAACTTTCCACAAGAGACCAAATGGCACAGAAATGAACAACTATGGGTCACCGTACGGCCTTGAAGAACGAGCAAAGACAATAGTTCGTTCTATGAAGGATTGAATGTTAATATGTTTTCATAGATTAAAACAAATATATCAATTGTTTTGAGATTCTTCAAGAAAGAGCTAGTTATATGTTTTTTTATTTTATTTTGAATAGTGCATAATGCCCATGCTCTAAAAAGTAGTAATGTTGTGAAACGGGGAAGTATCAAATTAAAAATGTAGTCATAGTTTGATATAACATATCTATTTGGATGTTTACTATATTTTTCTAACTATAAAAAAGAAGTTGTGGTATGATTGCCAATGAGACAACTCTCCACAAGAGACCAAATGACAAAGAAATTAAAAACTATAGGTAACCGAACAGCATTCAACAATGAGCACTTACAACCAACTGAAAAATAAAATCATGCATCTTAGACTAAATATTTGAGTAATTAGGCAATTTATTAGGGTACGCATTTAAGGTACAAAGGAGCACATCGATGTGTATTATTCCTTGGTGCACTTTACGGTATTCGTACACCCATATGCTATTTATGTGCCACTTAATGGTCTAATCTTCTAAAATCTATCACCAACTTTTATATATATATATTAATATACTTACTCCTTAAGGTGCGCACGAATGCTTTCAATGCAGCATGGAGAAAATCTGTAGGGATTGGTCCTATATTTGTATGTAGCAACGTTAAAGTTCGGCGACATTACGAACTGTTCCTCTGTCGAACACCCGGGAGTGATATCATGGTCACACCTCATACTGAAAATAAAGTCAAGGAGTTTAATGAAATTTTGGTTTACAGTTGTTGTCCATTCGTTTTTTATGTGTTTTGTCATTTGATTTTGCCATGATTAAGGAAATTTTCGATTTGATTTTCCTCTGAGTTCAGTATTTTTGTGATCTTGCTTTTTATCTAGAGTTTAGTTCATACCACAATAAATATACAATGACATAATGAACATAATGTACCTCAAATCAAAGTCGTCAGTTTTCGTCAGTTGATATGGATATCTACGATTAAACTCATACTGGAATTAAACATATTGTGACAATATGAGCACATCTCGTACTCTTATTTAATATTTAGCATCTCCATGTTGCATCAGTTCAAAGGGACATCTAGGGTTTGAGTCATACAGTATTTAAGTTTACAGTATCAATATGGACACATCACGTTGTAAAATTCAAAGTCTAGCAACTTAATGTAACATCAGTTTTCAGGTAATCTAGAACTCAACTCATACAGAAAAAAATGTACAATGCCAATATGGCCACACAAGTTAGCTGATTTCAAAATATAGCAACTCATCTAGGGTTCGAGTCATACTGAAATTAAATATCCAGTATCAATATGAACACATCCCGTACTTTATTTAAACTAACTGTGTTCTGGTATTGTGAATGCTAAAAGAGGCATCAGTTTCGAGTTAAACAAATTATGGGTCATCTATTTATAGTGCTCATCCAACGGACTATCATCGTTGCTCAAGACCATACTCGCAAATGGTCTAAAGGAAGAGAAATTTAGTCCTTGAAATTTTCTCGCAGAAACGGGGATTTGTGTTTGAAGGCTAATGCGCTCAACCACTACACCACGGATTTCCTAATTTACCGCTTCATTTTGTTTATCTGCTTTATCCGATTGTCAACACTTATTCATTTAATTAATACAATTGTTCAAAGGGTATTAATAAGTGCCAAAGATGTTATTTTAATTATTAAACAGTTTGGTGGGTTCATTCTTATCATTGCGCAAGTATGATATTTTAGATATGGTACAAAAATCAACCCAAAAAAATGGATTCGTTTTGACCCCAGATAACTTTTGAAATGTTTATATCATTGAAAAAGCTCCAAATTATTTCCCTTTGCTGCAAAAATGACATTTTTGGGCATTGAAATTAAAATATTTTTTTTTACACATCGGTGTCCTTTTTGTATTACTGTTTTCAAATAAGCTGTACAAAAACTAAAAAATTGTAAAATTTAAGCGGTTTCTGTAATTAGGTTATTTTTCTATTTCGATATTACTTCTTTTTCTCCTTTTAGATCAACTGAAATGTATGCTTCTTTCGGAGGCAAATTGTGAGCTTAAATGAACGGTGATCCCATATTTTTATTTCATTTTTCCATTATGTATATGATAAAGGTCACTTATAAAAAAATAAAGCGAAATCCTATATCAAAATAAAAAAAAATTATACACGTGAGCCCCCTTAAATAAAGGCAACAGTAGTATACCGCTGTTCAAAACTCATAAATCCATGGACAAAAAACAAAATCGGGGTAACGAACTAAAACCGAAGGAAACGCATTAAATATAAGAGGAGAACAACGACACAACACCGAAACGGACCAAGCATCAAACAAAACACCACGAGAATAACAAATATAACATCAAAACCAAATACATGAATTTGGGATAGACAAGTACCGTGCCACGTCTTATCTCAATATCTCAAAAATAAGAGAAAACACAAACGACTCAACGTTAAAATGCAACACACACAGAAACGAACAATAATGGCCATCTTCCTGACTTGGTACAGGACACTTTTAAAGGAGAATAAAAGTGGTGGGTTGAACCTGGTTTTGTGGCATGCCAAACCTCGCACCTTAATGGCCAAGTTAAATATAACATTGAAATGACAACATAATATTACAGGACTACAATACAAATAAATAGGAGAACATATTAGACAAAGAAAAACATGATTAATAGATAACAAAAAGCATCAGGTTTAAAATTCAATATGTCAAAAACGCGCCTTGTCCACACAAGACTCACAATATAAAAGATCGAAAGTGAAAAAAAGTATAAAGTTGTACAGCACTGAAGATCAAAAGTTGAAAAGGTTTTGCCAAATACGGCATTGTTTTTATGCCCGGGATAAGAATTTTATTATTATATAGAACAATTTATGCTATTGCAAACAGTAAATTTTATCAAATGAATGAAAGAGATATACTTTATGAAACTGAAGTATTAACTTATTACAGAAAACTAAACCCGAATACATAACGCCCAGATATAAAAGATCATATGTGAAAACAGTACAAAGTTGTACAGCACTGAAGATCAAAAGTTGAAAAGGTTTTGCCAAATACGGCATTGTTTTTATGCCCGGGATAAGAACATCCTTATTATATAGAACAATTTATGCTATTGCAAACAGTAAATATTAACAAATGAGTATGAAACAGATATACATAATGAAACTGAAGTATTAACTAATTACAGAAAACTAAACCCGAATCAGTCCAGGCGTCAACGCAATTAAAAAAATGACGTCACATACTTAAGAGAGATATAAGCTGTGTATGACTTACTTGTGAGCTAATTCGTGTGCAGCAGTCCTTGCAACAAATCCTATCGCTGGTGACTCGATGATCGAGACAGCGTACCAAGGTTGTTTACATATGATACCTTCTTTATTATTAACGTACGTATATCCTAAATATCAAAACTTATACAATTAATTAAAGACAATAATTTTCTTTCATTATATTGTTTATGTGTGCTTATGTACTTGCATATCTAGCCTTTGTTAGTCTTGTATGATTTCAGTTTATGTTCTTTTATTTATTTTGGAGTTCCATTATCACTGAAATTGTACACATTTTTGTTTAGGGGGCAGCTGTAGCACGCCTTCCGCTGTTAAATTTTCTCGCTGTATTGAATATCCAATGGTGTCCATCGGCTGTTTTTTTGTCGGGTTTTTGTCTCTTTGACACATTACCCATTTCTATTCTCAGTTATGTGCATAATAGCAAGTAGGATGTTAAATTCACTGAATATGCTTTCCATAACCATAATCTACCTACATAGCTTACATTGGTCTTAAAAGGGAAAACAACCGTTTCACCCGATCCTTTTGCTTTATCGATACTAACATTGTTAATGAAAAAAATGTCAGTCAGTCCTATTGTGTGATATTCCATGAGAAATGATTTGAGCGTCACTGACGAGTCTTATGTAGACGAAACGCTCGTCTGGCGTACTAAATTTGAATCCTGGAACCTTTGATAACTTTTTATGTTTACATGTATTGATGTTGTTCATTTCATTCCGTGTATGATATCGATGTTAATTGATATCTGATTAATTAGATATAAAAGTGGGGTTTCAGACGATATAGTATTTCCAGTAAGTTAGAAAATGGGCTATTGGTAAATTCCATGTCTTTTTGTTTTTTCTGTCTCTGGTTCAGAAAAGTTCATTGTCAAAAACATTGTTGAATTTTTAAAGTAACTAGGTGTTCATATGTACATAAGTTTTTCTTTTAACATGTACATCGGAATATATTGACAAAATAAAAGATTTTTTTTAGCCAAAATTATAAATTTTTTCACCGTCTTTTGTTTACAATATCGATTTAAATTTGATATAAACAATTATATGTAAAAGTTGGATTTTAGAATAAACATTATTTTAAGTTAGTTGTTTGTTCATTTATTTCGGTGTATATGTTAAAGTACTATAAATGAATTATTTCACGAAATAATGGATTCACTAATTATCGTTCACGACATTGCTGATATAAATTTTGTATGTAAATTCCATAACATTTTGTTCTTTGTCTTTTTGATTTTGATTTTCTAATATTTTCTACAAAGATAGCGATCCTACCTTTAACTTCTCTTTGAAGAATCTTTGAGTTGTTCCGCACCATATCTTGCCTGAAAGGAACACATCAGTTGGAACTCGTTTATCATTTATAAACATTTTTTTTTTATTATGTATCAATATCAAATTAGAGAAATTTATGATAACTTTTGTTACTTCTTACAATTTCATTATTTAATGTGATCAAAGAGTAATTATTTTCATCGATTTAATCAAAATCCATTCTGGGAAGATGTCCACTGGTAAATGTTGATCAAGTACCTATTTAAAGGTTTTCAATATACCTAGCCTCTGTGTTATAACAATTGTGGTGATAATTCATGTTAAATGATAAATTTTTGTTTCTAGTTTTCAATTTAACGCAAATAGAGGCAACAGTATTTAATTGCTGTTCAAAAGCCATAAATCAATTCAGAGAAATCAAATCCAGGTTAAAAACTTAAACCGACTAAAATGCAGGTATTCATATGTGGCCTCATGGGTATGCACGATATATACAAACGCACCATAAATTGATATATGTGCATAAAATGTGCCAACAGATAGCAAAGAAAACAATCCTTCAGGGTTTTTTTTTATTTTGACCTCAGAATATAATGTTAATTTCTCAGTGTGTATTATCATTCTCCAGTAGGAATTATTTATTTCTCATATATAATTCATATTTTCATTTTTAAGTTAATTCGGTAATTATTAGTGTGTCTCCATGTGTTCCTATAGTTTGTCTTAAAGCAGAATGGGCTGAGTATTTACAATAAATTCTTGATACATCTTTATCGCTAGCGGACGCTACTGAGTGGTCGGTAAAGCTGGCGTTCATAGCAAATACCAATTTTTGTTAGAAAACATAAGGGGGTCAAAAGGGTATTCTACACTTCGGTTGAAATATTTACAGCTTGTCAATTCCCAAACTTCAAAGCATCTCTCATTCTGATGATTTAAACTGTTGTGACATTCTGTTCAAGCAAATAGTGTACGCATATTTTATTCAAAGATCTATTTTCAAATTGCAAAATTAAAATGTAGCATCAAATATTTTCGAAGCATAATTCTAAGCTTATTCACCCAGTGAATGCCATCACATGATCAACATTTAGCATTAGGTAACTGTTATTGTAAACATATTTCGCAAGATCATCCAGTGCCTTATTAGCATCCAAAAGTATTTCTGTATCTGTATATTGTATTGGATTCTCTGCCCAAACTGCAGCGTCCTCGTGTGCCTATTTTAAGATACAATAACAATTCATTCACTTACGTTTCATGCATCTGTGGAAAGTTAACGGTATTTATAAGGATTAACATTAAACTGTTAACTTTAGCTTTAAATATGTTTAAAAATATAAGATTTATATATAAGTTATTTAAATAACATTACGAGGAATAAAATATCCCCGTTTCAGTTTATTTAAAAAATGTTACGATCACTCTTATCTGGCATGTGGTGTTCTTCGGAAAAAGTAAAATCAACAAAATACTGAACTCCGAGGAAAATTCAAAACGGAAAGTCCCTAATCAAATGGCAAAATCAAAGGATAAAACACATCAAACGAATTGACAACAATTATAATATACTCTAATGCTGGTAAAGATTTCTGATAAAATGTTAATGATTAAACAATGAACAAACGTATCTTATTTCAAATCTGAACCTGACATGTTATCGAATTCAATCCTAGTGATATCTTCACAGTCAAAAGTATATTTCGAATTTTAAACGGTATTAGCCTAAATATTGAAAAGGTTTAAAACAACCTACCGAATCTAAAATTGAAATTCTCATTCGCAAATTTGAAGGGGTACATGTAAACATATGGTCACATTTTTTTTTCTATTTTACAATTGATTAAAAGAGAGTCGGTTTTCAAAGTCTTTTGAAAAACCAATATTTGTCCATTCCCTTATTAAGATCAGGGTACCTAGACGAACTAGCGACATTTTGTAACAAACAGAAAAATGAATTCATGTTCAATATACACTAAACTGATATAGCATTTTTACATTTAAGATTTCTAGCTTAACCGATAAGTTTTATATTATCGAACAGAAGATTAGGACAAAGGAATATTATAACCATAGATATAAGAAAATGTGGAAAGAATGCAAATGAGACAAATCTATATCCAAATCGCAATGTGTAACAGTAAACCATTATAGGTTAAAGTACGTTTGTCAACACAGAGCCTACACCTAGCTATAAAGGAGCACAGAAATAACTACTGTAAAACCAGCGGTCTACTCTGTAGAAAAAAAAATAAGAAACAAGAAACAGTTCAACAAACGACAATATGATAGTCAAAGGAGTAGGTTCAGTAAGACTCCTTTTTGACCCAAAAATATAGCAGTTTTACAAAATTGTAAAAAGGTAATCTTTTAGCTATTTACTGAAAAGTAGAATGCTTCTGCTACATAAATATCGGCTGTTTTTGACAATACAGTACACATATATCGGGTACTAGCATCATTAAGTCATGCTAAATTTCTGAAATTTTCACCATTTTAGGATTTTAGTTAAATTTTAGATGGTTTCCGTCTTAAATGAAAGTGGCCGCATTCATGCGCATTCATAGTATTGAAATGAATGTATTATTTGATGATAATACATAACATGTATAAAGGTTAAGGATGAACACTGATGCGGCCACTTTCATTTTTGACAAAAAAAACATCTGAAAAGTGACATTTTTGAAGCATATTTGATAGATTTTTCATATTAAAGATTGAATCAGTTTAAATCTTTCACATAAACCAATTGAATCAATTTAAATAGACACATAAACTTAAGTGTTTAAAAAGTGTCCACAATCTTTCGTTAGATGAACCTGAAATTTGAGGCCAAAATCGGCCCTTACCGGACCTACTCCTTTGACATTCGAACATGGTTTTGATATCTTTTATAAATCCGTATCCCCATATATAATTTCTATACATACATACTTTGAAACTTTGATAACCATTATATTGCAAAGGAATTCCATACAAAAATATTGTAATAAAGACAAATTTATTACATTTCTATTTTTTTCTTCAGGAAATTTAACCTTTCCTCGGAAATACATAACCTATAAAGTCTATAAAAGATGATTTTTGAAATGCCAATGTCAAGATACAATTGTCAAGATACAATACAAAGAGGTCTCTATGTTTAACGTGTTATAGACAATACTTACCATTACAGGGATGATTGCGTTAAGATGAACCCGTATTTTGATATCTGGTGCATCTCTCCTGATATTATACATGTAATTGTCAATCTGTAAAACCACTTCGATTATAATAAAAATGAACAATTAAAACTAGTAATTCATAGTATGTTGGTCAAATATTAGAATGGTGAACATAAAAACCGTTTTTCTCTATTTTGTGTATTTCTCCTTGCATCTGACTTTGTGATAATTTTTCATATCATGCTACTCGTTTGAGATGAACCAATTACCAGGATTAATTCGTATATTTTAACAAATTTGATTCGTTTAGGGATAGTCATATGTTAAACTATATTTTCGAAGGTAGAGAGAAAACGGCGGGTAGCCAAAAGTATATTGACCGGCAAAAAGCATATCGCACGGTTATTTTTAGAATATCTAAAAACCGATATACTATGTGACGTCATGTAATGAATTCAAGGATATTGAAACACATGATGTCTGTGATTGATTATTTGACGAAAAAAATCTTCAAATACATAAGATGCACAAAAAAAAGTAAATGAAATAACAACTAATCTGTTGGTATTGTCAAGGAGATAATGCAATATCTATAAAATTCCAACAAACCTAAATGAAGATTTTGATACAAATATGATCGGAAATTAATAATATAACAAATATAGCCTTTGTATGAGGTCAATACAGGATATATCGACCCAAAGAAGTATATCGACCTCGGACTACGTCCTCAGTCAATATACTTCTTTCAGGTCAATATATCCTTGTATCGACCTCATTCAAAGGCTATATTTGTATAATATCAGCTAAGAGTCACAAAATGAATCATTTCGTCGATTGAGTGAATCGAACCAGTTCAAAAAGGATTCATTTAGGGTAAGGAGCTGATTTTTCTCTATATAAATATACAGACAACCAGATAACCGTTTTATCGGGTTGTTTTTGTGTATTTAGTATGATAGAATCTTAAGATTAAAAGAAATTAATAAGCATTAATTAGCATAAAACTTACCATGAAGCCTGTATTTATTGATATTGGTACTAATTTTGTTTTTGAAATTTTAAAACAAAACCAATATATACTGCATACGGTAATGAAGACATATGATTCGTAAGATTCTACATTATATCTATACCTTTATATATTGGCATTGCACACTCGTATGTTTAGTTAAGTCTTTACAATTAATCATAGAATGTAAAATGATTCCCTTATTTTGAACTCGAACATCACTGAGACATTTATTGTCGAAATGCGCATCTGGTGCAGCAAAATGAGTACCGTTTATCTAAATGTAGTTGGATTTGAGATCCTTATCAATTCATATGTGTTTTTTGTGCTTTTGTGTTTTTGTAGTCCATATCTGACTTGTTAAGTCCTTTTATAACTAATTTTTCATCTTTTTTAAATTTTGTGTTGTAACAACAATGGCATAGTTTGGTGATGGAGTTGAGCGGTGCCATAGAGTTTCAAATCCAACACACTTTATCAGATAACTTGAACCTATAATCTTTGTAATGGTCATTGATTGTGATTGACCGTATTTGTTTTTCTATCATGGTTTTAGCATAAATCAGGCCGTATGTTGGCCTTTAGAATGGTTCACATTTTGTTATGCCGTTTTTTATAGCTTACTCTTATGTATGAGTTTTGCTTATTTAGAAAATTCCTGATTGTGATCTGTATTTGCTAACATTATAGTTCTCTGGTTTATGGAATATTGTGTCATCTGTAACCATACCATATGTCTGTATTTACTGTCGCATATGCTGAGTTTTATAGTATTAGCTAATACACGATTTTAAATATTTTACTATTGATTCTTAATGTGTACCGAAAAGCCGTAATAAGCTTGTTTTTCTATCATAAAATCCAGAGCTTCCTCTTCCGTCTTCTCAATGCCGTGCAGATTTTTAAACCTTGAATAAAAAAAAATGCCTGTCAGACATTTACTTACAGAATGATGTCTTTTATAAAACTAACAGGATTATTTTCGAATTTCGAAGAACATTATAGAGGGACAACGTTTGTCATCGAAGTAAAATAAAATATTTCCTACCTTCAGCGCGTGCGTATATATACCAGGGTACACTGTGCATCTTTCGTTTCTCTTAATTAACAAGTTAAAAGCTTTTAGATATATAACTTGTCAAAATCAGGTCAAAGTGCTTCTGACAGGTTCTTACCACACACGGCCGATTTTTCTATTTTTTTGAGAGACATTGGCTATCTTATTTCGACACAAACAATAATAGAAAATTATTTTTTAAGTTTAAAAAAAAGTATAAACGGAGTACAATTGTAAGCGACTTCAATAAGTGTCGTTTTCGAAATAAATGATTCCATGCATCCTTTCACAAATACTATAACATCAAGAAATTTTTCGAAGGATTGAACATTTTGACACACAAACATATTTAACCCTATTAAAATATGTGTGTGCCTCTCAAATGCCAGGAGCTTGCAATGAAATAGATGTTGTTTGACATGTCTGCCATGCTTTTTTTCATTTAATGTCTATCCTGCGACGAAAGCCTCACAAGGCAAAAGGGTAAAGAAATACTTATCTAACGGCGATTTAACTATGTATATGAAGATTTCTAGTTCATGCGGTTAAACTGCTACTTCCCTTGTACATAATTGCCGCATGTTACGATGTTTCCTTCTGATTTATGCCTATTTACCTTGACCTCATTTTATGGTTCAGCGGTAGCTTAAAAACACCTACATTGGAACTAAATTTGACACCGAAATACACTGACACTTTCACTTTTATTATGAGCTAATTATATTTGGAGTATGGGATCCTTCTCGCTTCATATGTCCGTCATACAGGGTTAACATGACTTTTGATTCGTATCACGGATCAGTCAGCAAGATTTAAACAATTACTAAGATATTAGAAGTTATTTTTCCACTATACTTGGTGTATGGAATGATTGTAATGTATAAAAAAGAAGATGTGGTATTATTGCCAATGAGACAACTATTCACAAAAGACCAAAATGACACAAACATTAACAACTGTAGGTAACCGTATGGCATTCAACAATGAGCAAAGCCCATATCGCATAGTCAGCTATAAAAGGCCCCGATAAGACAATGTAAAACAATTCAAACGAGAAAACCAACGCCCTCATTTATGTAAAAAAAAAATGAATGTACTCATCACCATGCTGCATTGTTCAATGTTAAGATTTCGTGGTTTCTTCTTTAGTTTAGTTTACAAGGATCATTGATAATGTTAACTTTATGTGATACCTGTATTAATTGGTATTTATCAAAGGTATCAGGTTTATGATTTAATACGCCAGACGTGTGTTTCGCCTACAAAAAAACTCGTCAATGACGCTATAATCAAAAAAGTTAGAAAGTCAAACAAGTGCAACGTTGAAGAACACCGAAGTCCAAAAAGTTGTGCCAAATACGGCAAAGGTTATCTATGTCTGGGATAAGACAATCCTTAGTATTTTGAATAATACATACTTTTGCAACCCGTAAATTTATAAAAATCACCATATTATGTCAACACCGAAATGCTGACTACTGGGCTGGTGATTCCCGCTGGGACGAAACATTTACCAGCAGTTGCATTGACCCAATGATGTTAACAGTTATCAAAGGTACCAGACGCGCGTTTCGTCCCCAAGAGACGCATCAGTGACGTTAAACGCCAAACAAGTACAAACTAGAAGAACATTGATGACCCAAAATTCCATAAATTTGTGCCATATATGCCTCGGATAAGAAACTACTTAGTAGTTTGAATAATTCATACTTTTGCAAACAGTTAACTTATAAAAAAAAGACTATTTGATTGATAGACTTGTCACCACCAAAGTGCTGACTACTGAGCTGGGGTAAATTGTTTCATGAACAGTAAAGTTTGTTTATTCATATAAACAAAAAGAACTCAATGTCGATGTAAAAATATAAGAAAATTGGGATCGATTGCCAATGAGCCAACTGTCCACCAAAGATTGCCATACAAGTTTATCAATGACTATTTATTATAGTCTAAACTTAACCCATGCCGTATAGTAAGCTTTTAAAGGCTCAGAGGGAAATATAAAATGAATTCCTTTGAAAACAGAAATTTACGATAAGTTAGTTAATAATAAAAAAAACCCAATGTTGATAAACGGCAATCTACTGTACTACGTATTGTTTAAACTTTGATAGAAGAAACAAAAATAATCAGGACATTGACATTAACATTTCTATGACAACAAATGAATAAATAATAGCTTACTTTTGAAACAATTGAAAATCATTTGTCATCAATAAATCTAAAACGTGTTCTCCTTCATCAAATAGTTGTTCTTCTGTTTGTCTTTTCTGTCTTTTCTGACTTTCCCTCTTATTTTTCTTTTTTTCGTTTGCTATTTTACGTAGCGCCTCCTTAGATAATATGTCTTCCATCTTTAATTTCTTACTTGCCTTTAATACAGGCGGTAGCTCGTCATCAGGATTTCCTTCTGGATCTAAACCTTTTATTGAATGAAGGATATGTCAATGCCTTTGCTTGATAAAAAGGATTGATACATTGGTGTACGTAAATCAGCAAATGTATATGAAAATAATAACACAATAATAATAAACAATCTTTATATTTTCAGTTAATCTTCCTTTATTCAATTATTTGCTTCTGTTACCTTTAAAGCAGTTTATATTTGCCACATTTCTATTCATATAAAACGATTACAAATGTTAATATTTAATATATATCAGAAACATTGAGATAAAAGAAACTATAAGGTCTTTGTTTTATTATAGTTTTGTCTAGATATTGAAACTAAAACTTATGACAAACTGTCAATTGTCTATTTCCTTTCATCGGAAGTTTCATAAAATCCGCTTGATAATATTTATCGGTCTGGCCAAAAGGATGACGTTTACTCATTTCGTTAAAATCGTAATCATCACAAATTGGTGAACTATCATTGAGCTCATTATTAGCAATTTTTTTCGATGTCGTCCATATCTAGACGGAATTGTTAGTCTTCCCTGCAAATTACCTTAACAACTTGTTATATTTTTTCTGGATTGTGGTAGTTTTCACATTGCGGACTGTGTTTGCACACATACGACACACCCAGTAAGTTTTGCTGCTTTCTTTTCGTTAATTGATGACGGTAAATAAACTAATCTCAGATACCAGGATTCATATTTGTATTAACACCAGACGCGCGTCTCGTCTACAAAAGACTCATTAGTGACGCTCGAATAAAAATAATAATTAAAAGCCCAAATAAAGCACGAAGTTAAATATCACTAATGTTGTCTCAAACCTAACTTGAATATACCTGAAGCATCAGAGGGGAAAGAAACCAAATGGATAAGCTAACTCGAAAAAAAAAACCGAATTGGCAATGACATGACAAATCATGAGCCACACTCAAAGAAACGCTACAATAAACCAAGCCACAAAATAAAAAAAGGAATAAAAAGCAATATGCACACCTCTAAAAACCGGATGATCTCAGTTACTCCAAAAGACTACGTCGATGTTGCACCTTACATGACACCGTTGCGATACTTTGTTCATTAAAAGTCCATAGAATTAAAAAGAAAATAAAGACATGTTTTTCAACACTTGTTCTCAAAATATCAAATCTACAAAATAAAAGAAGTGACAAGTGTGTTAACATAATTTTAAACTGATTGAATTCGCTCGCATTACAGATACGCCATTACATTGTTTTTCTTGTTTTTATAGTACTAACATTTATGTATTTTTACAAACCTGGTACCCGTGTGTCATCTGTTCCGGTAGGACTAGTGTCTTCAAATCTAGGGAGATATTTAACATTATGAGGAACCTTGTGTATTAATTCATCATATTCAGCTTTCTTCTCAGCAGCAGTCCCAGCTATTTCTATTAGCTCATCTTTTGTTAATAAGTCTCCGTTCTACATATAAAAAAAAACGTCACTTAGTGGTAATTTTATTCATTACGTTCGAAATGATGCTTGTGTCAACTTCACTTTAAAAATTAAAGTAGCGAAAGATAATATAGTGGAGTGACAGATCAAGAAAAAGGTGCTTATTTAACAATTTTAATAGACCGACATACCTGCAGTCTAAAAACGATTTTTTTTGCAAAGCCAATACCTTAAGCTACCTTTTTTGCCCAGTCGTAGAAATTTCATGCTGTGAAGATTTTTAAAAAGTGGAAAGAAAAAAGACATTTATATTTTTTCAAATTTCAAGATGGGAAAAAATTTAAATTTTGTTACTTTTTTTGTCTTTTGATATATGATTTTACATTTTATACAGAGTTCAATTGTTTATTCATAAGTTAATACAATAATTCCTTATTTTGTTTCTTCTAAATTTTGTCCATTTTCACTCAGTTTAGCGAAAGCACCCTCTATTTAATTTAAAGAAGTGGTTACAAGATATGTGAATTTAGATTACATTGATAATTTCATGATTTTTCGAATTAAAATGTTTTTAACTTCCTATTGTAAAGTTTCGAAGTCATTCCAAGTCAGTATTTCTAATAAATTAACTTTATTGAGGATTTTTCATTTTGTATTATAGATCAATGAATATGATATGGACCTCCTCGTTATTATGATGCTCATTGAAAGATTGTAGTAATGTTTCTAAACTTCGACAAACTGCAAAAAGTTCTGGCAATAACAGAATGCGTACTTGCTTTAATCATAAACCTGTTAATCCCATTTCATCTTGCTTTGGCATTATAATTACACCATAAGTTTTGAACTAAAATATTTATTGAAAATCCAAACTCTTATGGTTTTTGTGCATCCTATTCTGAAATAAGTAGATATCGGACTAGTTTAGCAAATTTGGAAATAGACAGAATCCAAGACATGTCTAATGTACCAAATGGTATTGCTGAAATTAGAAAAGGTGGTCGTATTATACAGGAGGGAGTAGACAATATTGACTTAAATGCTGAAACAATCGATGGTAGAAATACATTTCACTCCATTGCTATAGTTGTATTTCAGTTTCAAAACGAATCATCAAACGCCCACATGAGTTCCATAAAGGTTAAACGGGGACTACAAAGATCTTTGACGTTGAATGATTCGAATACCAATTTTATGGCATGTTTATCTTTTGTCAAGTCAACAGAACGGTATAGACCTCCTCGTTATTCAAATGTTAATGGGAAGATTGTGTCGTTTTTCATTGAACACCGAGATAGATCTGTCCTGTCTTTGTTATTTCTGCGACTGTTTTCGAGACAAAACAAAGATTCGATGCAATTATCTGCACTAAGTACTGAACAAACTATTCCATTTTTTACCGGTTCTTACAAAAGGCTCAATCTTAAATGTCGTCTGCAGCCTTTGCTTCGGTTAGAGATACCAAGCCTCGACATGGCAATAGTATTTATAACTATGAAACAAAGTTAAGGTATGTCAAAACGTGCTGGTCAACAATATTCTGTGAAAACATTTGATTTATTTTGCCCAAATGTAAAAAGGTCTATTCCAGACCTGTTCGAGGATGAACATTAGTATATGAGGCTAGCTCTCATGGCTCTTTTGTTTGATTTAAAAACATTCTTCAATTGGTAATATGACGAAAATCGTTAATTAATATTGAACCAATTGTATGTCACAGTTTATTTGCTGAATCACCCAAAAGTGCTGAAGGTAGAGCAGTTGTTTTGTTCTAGTTTAAAGAACATATGTTGCCATTGTTTGAAGAATTCAGAATACACTATTGTTTACTATCACCAACTTCGCATTTTGGGATATGTTTCTTCGTTCAGTTATGATATTGTTACAGAACGTTAGGGCTGAACAGAAAGGGTAGTGACTTTTCTATTGGAAAATGGTAGCTGCAATGTAGCGATGCTTTTTCATTACCAATCGGACGAACTATGCTAGGTGGACACAATCATACATATTGGATATGTTGAATCTGTCTGAAATGGTAAAACATTCCTTTATTTCAGGTGGTTTTCAAGCAGACAAGAACGTGGAGCCTTGAATAGTAAATGGAGTGATATGGATACTAAGAAAATTAAAGATTCTAAAGGTTGTAGAGGCATGATATATAATCAGCTGTACTGCAATGGATGCTTACAAGACACATCCTTGCGCATTTTAGTTCTAAAATGAGATCAAGATCGGGATTAGCCACAGATAGAGAAATTGAACACGAAGAAAACAAGCCAACGGCAATGACACGAGACAAGAAAAATGTCTCTGTCTTGATAGGGTATATGCATTCAAATATGACCGATTCATTTAACGTTGCTGATCATCCTTAGCCATTGATAAATACTAGTATTTCTACAGAATTGAAAGGCTCAATAAATATTTATGATTCTCTTTTTAAATCTCTTAAACGTGGCAACCAGATAGTTAAATCTTTTGTGGAAGGCTGCTCTAATAAGAATGAAACTCATGTCTTCTACAAACCTATGTCGAGGTCTCCTCTCATTACTTCCGATGATACGACCAAGACCTCAAAACTCAAGTGTAAATCAGGTGACTTTGGCAAGGCACTCACAAAACCAGTAAAATAATTCGTCGTGCTTTAGTTCTTGCTAATATTCGTGAGTATGAGACTGTATATTGGCATATCATATTGGTTCCATATCTTCAGCTCTGTTCAATGCTGATGGTATCATGTGGAAATGTTGTAAATGTGCTTAAATTTATCTTCCGAAGATGAAATTTGCTCTTCTTTCAATCTTCCAAATTATGATAATATTTATCAAAGGTACCAGGTTTATAACTTGATACACCAGACGCTTTCCGTTTAGATAAGACTCATCAGTTACCCTCAGATCAAAATAGTAATAAAACCAAACAAAAAGTTTTGACGAATCCGATAAATGGAGATTAGGAATCGCCGTTAACATTGGAAGTACATTTATCGCCTCATTGCATGATCCGAAGGGAAAGTTTAGAGGTATCTTCATGATGACATAAACAAGCTAAGGGTGCGTTTGCCGCCACAAAGGATGCCAGTCTTGTGAAAATTCCCCCATGTGAAAACACGTTTTTACAGCACATCCCACTTGCAATGCTTCAAACGCAAGTTTGGATAATCTCTCATATTGCTAAACCAGTGATCATACTTTCCAAAGACTCTGGTTGGTAAGAGAGTAAAAAAGGTCTTCTGTCGGTTTTCCTTGAGGGACCTATGTCAGTATATTTCCATCAAGACCTTGTTTGTACGTATACAGACAAGGGAAAACAGTTTGCAATAACAAATTTGTATTCAACCATCAGAAATCTGCGTATACCAATATGTGTTCATGTGAAAGGTCTGATTGTTGTTGAAATGAAATTATTTAACCCACCGAGCAATATTGGAAGAAGACGACGATGAAAACGATAACTGATGTCAGGTTCTTGAAAGTTGTCATGCCCTTTATTTGTTAAAATACCCATATAACCACTCTTTCTTAGGGGTACATGTGTGCTTTTGCAAGGCAAATGCACAAAAACATAAACAGTTGATAGAGCCAGAATATACGCTGAAATTTTATTCCATCATGAAACTCGACTTGATTTAATTACCTGGTGAAATATTTGTGACTTGCTATAAATATACATCAAAGCCAAAACCAAATGACTTCGATTCTTTTTATAAATACCATAAAATTCAGAAATATATCTTAAGAAGAACATGCGATTTAAAAAAAAACTACTTGAGATTCGGTTGATCCATCTATATTTTGTTGCTATTCTGAACTCTCTTTAAAATGTATATTTGGTGGTTTAATTATTTTCAAATTAAGTTGAAAATGAATTGTCACAGTTTATTTTATTATGCATTTCGTATTAAGTAACAATTCAGATATTTTTTGGGAGACTTTTTATAACCTCTTGTAAAAAAAATTGACAAAAGTGAAAAACCTTTGACCTTATTTCTTAAAAAAGCACCGTATTTCAATTCTACGACCAGGCAAAAATTCAAGAATAAACATTTCTATTTCCAAAAAGTCATAATTTAGCCTGCAGGTAGGGTGGTCCATTAAAGTTAAAAATTAGTTGGCTTGGTCACTCTACTAATAGATAAAGAGTTTAAAAAAGAGGGTATATAAGTATTACGTATTAGTGATTTCATATACCAGGAAAGAAATGTATACCTTTCATGACTCAATCATTTAAACACAATGCGACTGTTATACAAATGAGAGATTAACATAGCTATAAGAATATGTTTAATCCACCATTTGCTACATTAAAAATGTTTGTACTTAGTCTGGAATATGACAGCTTTTATTTAAACTGACAGCTGATGTGGAAAGGTAACACCGGCCCACCAAAAGCTTCATTTTTATGAAGACCAGGTGGTCGTGTGGTCTAGCGCGCCGGTTACAGTGCAGGCGGTTTGGTATCCCGATATCTCAGTAGCATGGATTCGAATCCCGGTGAGGAAAGAACAAAAAAATTGCGAAAGAAATTTACAGATCTCGCATTATTGGGTTGATTTTTAGACGAGTTGTATATATATATATGAAGAGACATTTATTGTCGTAATCCGGTTCTGGTGTACTAAAAAAATATTGACACCGTATGTTTGTGGCATAACATCGTGGCCACAAGTTAAAAAAATTAATCTGTTTAGTATTACATTTATATTAAGATCCATGTTGTTACATATTGTGATCAATTTTATTTGGCAATCGCCAATGGCAGTCAGCAGGGTTAAAGAACAGCAGTTGTTCGACCTGTTAGTCAAATGAGTTTTTCACTTTTTTGGTCTTTTGGAAAATGTTGTTTGTGCTGTTTTTAGACCCTTCTACAACGAAATTTGTTTTACATGCACACGTATAAAAATTGCGGTTTTTATCCAACGCAATCATAGGTTTGAACGTTGTGTTCAATTCAGACTTGTTTATTTTTTTTCGTTTGGGCTTGTATCATATTTTCCATCCGTTAAAATTCAAGAGTCTATCTAAAAATGAGGGTACATTATATATGGCCTTCTACATACTGTTTCGATCCCTAACATCACTGAAGAGACATTTATTGACGAAATCCGAATCTGGTGTACAAAAAAAATATTGACACCGTATGTTTGTGCATATGTACTGGTAACATTCCCATAAGTTCTGACTCTATGCAATGAAACAGAGAGATCATAACTAGGAACCAGTACGTTAACAAAATTAATTATCAATTAATATCATATATCTACCCAAAAGAAGCGTGGTTTGAAAAAACAGCTGCATTTACGATGTGTAACCTATAGATATGAAAAGGGTTAATGGTAACGTATAGATAATAATATTATGTATACTGTCTATCAAAACAATAGTACATCAAATATTACAAAGTGGTTTATATAATATCGACTTACGATTTCGCATCTTGATGATGAACAATCCTTTTTAAACCGACATTTTACCATGATTGGAAATCTGAGTCCATCCTCCTCGTAATAATAAAGTGCTGTCACCTGACACAAACAAATATAAATATGAAACACAAAGAAAATAAGTGCTAAAATGTTATTCGTAAATATAAATCAATATGTATACATCTTTAACGTTCAGATATTCCACGTCCAATTTTTTATGGTAATATTTTGTTCAAAGCACAAACATGTCGGTATTCACCTCAAAGGCTAGCTAAAGCTTAAAAAAACTGCGTATAAAATTATAATCCTGGTACTTTTGATAACTATTATTAAGAAGGGACATAGTTACGATACTGTTGTTAAGGTATTAAAGACGGTATATTTTAGTTTTGATATTGATTCACTTATAGGGTCTTTGCATCGCAAATACACACATTTATTGCCGATCCTTCGACTTTAGTCGAAAAAGCGCAACATAGCGACCCTATATTCCGTCGGCGTCGGCGTCGTTGTCGTCATCGGCGTCGTTGTCGTCGCACAAATATTCACTCTGTGGACAAAGTTTTTGAAGTTTCAATAAATGTCTTGAACTACCCATGGATTTCTACCAAACTTGGACAGAAGTTTGTTTACGATCATAAGATAGTATCCAGAAGTAAATTTTTAATAATAAAATTCCATATTATTACTCCAAATATTACATTCACTCTGTGGTTAAAGTCAAAAAATTTAAATAACTTTCTTCAACTTTTCTGGATGTGTACCAAACTTGAACAGAAGCATGTGCCTTATCTTAAGATAGTATCCAGAAGTAAATTTTGTAAAAAAAACCATTTCCCCTGTATTTACTTATGAATAGACTTAGTTTTTCTTCCAGTTAACATTACATACAGGCTGCAGTTAAAGTTTTTTTTTAACATTTTTAAAAACTATCCTGGATTTTTACCAAATTTGAACAGTAGCTTCTGACAAACAAAATATAGTATCGAGAGGAATATTTTATTGATTTTTTCATCATTTTTGGTTGAGTGTGTGATTAAAAGCAAAAGTAGGCTCGACACTGGTTTCCTCGGAACCCTTACAATTTTTTCTAAAACCAGTTGTTGGCATGATACGCGCTATGTTCTTCTAATATATTTTATGATGTGTATTAGATATTTCTACATTGGATAGAGGTATAGGGCAGGGTTGAGATCCCACAAAAGTTAGTGACAACAATTTATCAAAGTCCAAAGCCCGTAATTTCGGCAAAAATTAGCAGACCGGAACGAAACTTAAACTTGATCTGTAACTCATCATGGTTAACTAACATACAACAAATCAGTCCAATATCTGAAGGCGTTTAGAAAAAAAATCCATATAATGATTTGTTGCGAAATGACGGAATGACGGAATTACGGAATGACGGAATGACGGAATTACGGAATGACGGAATTTCGGAATTACCAAATTTTGGACAAGGGTAAAACTATAAGGCACCGACAACTTCGTTGCGGGGCCATAAAAAAACAAATCTGGGTTTCAAACTAAAACTGAGGGAAATAAAAGGCAACAGTAGTAAACTGCTGTTCAAAACACATCAAATATAAGAGAACTACGACACAACAGAAACACAACACTAAAATGTAACACACACAGAAACAAATTATAAATAACAATGGCAATTTTCTTGACTTGTTTCAGGATATGTTTAGAAAACAAATGGTGGGTAGAACCTGGTTTTGTGGCATGTCAAACCTCCTGTTTTTATGACAATGTTAAGTATACCATTAAAAAGAAGGTTTTCCTCGGGTGATAACGTGAATTATTAGCGAAATATGTCCAAAGAAGAATGATAGTTTATTTAAAAATGCTAAGGGTGACCATGATTGACGTGTCAAGTGTGGGTATTCATGATGACTTATTGACATTAACTAAAATAAAAGCGTATGGAAGCTCGAAAGGTTTGAAAGGTCCATCAATCAAAACCACAGACCTGCTACACAGAGTACATTTAAACTTCTATTTTTTCCTACCTCATTCTTTTTTACTTTTTTCTTCTTTACTAGATACCCGACTTCATCCTGTATCAGCAGTGGTATAGTTTCTGGAGAAAACCGTCTATTCTTTTTAAGTTGTAATGTTTTCTTGTGATTTTTATAGGAAATAGGAAGAAAGAGCTCTTCCTTTAAATCACATGGAGCTTCATCAGTTTGTCTTTTGTGTCTGGTTTCATGTTCCAATACCTTAGATAAGTCTACGAAAGCATAGCCTGAAAAATAATTGTCTGTGCATGAGTATACGACATATACTAGGCAAAAAGAGAAACGTTACATTGGATTTTAATTTGAAAATATCACATATATTAATTTCAAATATTTTCATGATTAAAACTAGTAACCTCAATGATTTATCTATCAAATTTTCTCATTTATAAAAAAATAGGAAATGACGTGACGTCATTTTCTGATTTCAAACAAATAACCATTTTTTCAAAAATGTACCTGTATAGAGTTGGAATCGAGTTGTCCTTTTTGTCATTTATTGTGCGAACACAATTGTAAACAAAAGGTCGCATTAAAAAATTGAAAAGGTTACACGTAAAGCAATGCCCCGTATACGCCAAAATGAGAGAGAACGAGCTGACATTGATACGGATTCGATGGAATAGGCATACATGGAGGTTCTTTTTACCGATGAATCTAAATTTAACTTGAAATTTAGCGACGGCAGAGCCAGGGTCTAACGGTGCCGCAATGAACGATTTTCTAACGCGTACGTGCAGGAAACAGATCGGTTTGATGGTTGCGGAATCATGGTATGGGGAGGAATTACCTACCAGGAATGCACCGAGTTCAACATCATCGTTGGTAACCTAAATGTAACAAGGTATAGGGACGAAATTCTGGCTCCAGTCGTTCTCCCGTTCCTCCGTCATCCGACATCGTTTTAACCACGTTTTTCAGGAGGACAACGCCCGTTGTCAAGTGGCACACATTTCGATGACCTTTTTGGAGAACAACAATATTTGTGGGTTGCCTTGGCCAACAATGTCTCCAATTGAACATCTTTGGGACTAACTTGGACGACGTATCAGAAATAGTCAAAATCCACCGGAAACGCTAGCCCAGCTCCGATCAGCACTTTTCAGGGAATGGAACAACATCCCTCAAGATTTTATTCGACGTCTTATTGATTCCATGCGACGAAGGTGTCAGGCGGTCATACATGCAAGAGGTGGTCATACAAGGTATTGACATGTTAACCCGAATTATATACTCGTCCTGTTAAAATTGTCCGAAAATGTGCAATATTGTTTTCAATAAAGAAAACTTATTGTTCTCTTCAAAATCATGTTAGCTAACTATTCCATAAAATTTTAATTATCAGTTTTTTGTTATAAAAAATTTAAATGATCTTAAAAGCATGTAACGTTTCTTTTTTTTTGGCCTAGTATATAATTAATATTTATCATTTCCTATCAACTTGAAATGCAGAAAACAATCTAAACGCTCTATATGCAGACTTCTTATACGTTTAGGTATTTCACATCCATTTTTTATGGAAATATTCTTTACAAAACCTTTAAATATACTTATTAAGTAGAGATATAGTTACGATACTGTTGTCAGGTCATTAAAGATTGCATATTTTTGAGTTAATATTGATTCACTTATTGGTCTTTGCATCGGCACTAAACACACTTATTTAAAAACCAGTTGTTGAAATGACACGGGTTATTTTCTTCTCATATATGTTATGATGGTATGATACTAAACCCCTATCGGGAGGGATTGTGTTTGATAGTCATACACTGAAGACATAACCTTTCAATCAGTTTCATTGAAATCTGGAGCTGTCATATCAGTTAACTGCTAGTAGTCTGTTGTTTTTAATGTATAATTGTCATTTTTTTTATTTTCTTTTGTTACATCTTCTGATATCAGACTCGGACTTCTCATACACTGAATTTTAATGTGCGTATAATTATGCGTTTACCTTTTCTACATTTACTAGAGGTATATGGGGAGGGTTGAGGTCTCATAAACATGTTTAACACCACCGCATTTTTGCGTCTGTCCAAAGTCAGGAGCCTCTGGCCTTTGTTAGTCTTGTATCAGTTTTAATTTTAGTTTCTTAATGAGTTTAATATGGCGTTCATTATCATTGAACTAGTATACATATTTGTTTAGGGGCCAGCTGAATGAAGACTCCGGGTGCAGGAATTTCTCGCTGCATTGAAAACCTGTTGGTGACCTACTGCTGCTATCTGTTCTATGGTCGGGTTGTTGTCTCTTTGACACATTCCGCATTTCCATTCGCATTTTTCCTGAATTAAAAAAGTTTGATTTACCAGTAAATGGTCCGAACAGTAGTGGTTTAACACTGTAGATACACACAAATTTGACTAAAATACTTAACATGACCTGGGAACAGTATATATGTATCTGACATGACTAAACATGTTCCTATCTCCTTCCTGCAATGATGACCTGAATAAATTTGTTTTTTTTATGACCATTTGTGACATATAGCTTCACGTGTATTTAGCTATGTTTACATCATTTAGCTTTCAAATATTAGGCTAAAACATTCTTGGTGGAGATAAATCTGGAAAAGGACTTCAAATGCACTGAAGTTATCATTTTCTAGAACTGCGTTGGTACCACTTCTGATAGACTGCGTGATGCAAGTGTTGGTCGAAGTGATTACCAACTGAAAAGACTATGCTTCTGGCGAACTAAATTATAATCCTGGTACCTTTGATGACTACTTCTATACTTTAATGATTTCCAAAACGTAAATACTAAAAATAACTAAGGACTGAAAGTATATTTTCATAATATTTATGTTATATTAATTTAAGGCGCAATTACTACATAAGTAAGCCGCCTACAAACACCAATATAATCCACAATAATTGACAACATACTTTTCCTGATTTTTTATATTAAATGGACAATTTCGAAGAGTTATATTATAAATCATGTCAATATCAAAATATCGACTACTAAAAAAATAATACCTCGGAGAAGGATAGTAATCCAGCAGCGAGATACTGACTTTATATATTGTAGTCACATGACTTTGGTTCAATAAACAATTTTTAACACATTTGTAGGACAACAACGGCTACCCGAAGAATTTGACAATTCTGCATTTCCACCTTCTAGGACGGTCATTAGTGTTTTATTCTTGCTATAACACTCAAAATTGTCATAAACTGTAGAAAATATAGCCGTGTTGAGACGTCTTTAATATATATTATCAGTACATGAAAAGCTGTAAAAATTGAAAACGGTTGAGCATATTTATATAGAAGTAATTTGCATTGTGTGTGATTCAGAAATTCAAAAAGTTTCGTTGAATTTTAAATTTCGAATGCAAAAAAGACTGGATGTATCAATAAAGATTTATGGGTAGACAGTATATAAATTACCTGATTCTGAATCATGCATTACATTTCCCAAGGTACATCCAATAAAGCAAAGAATTAGGAAAGGAGTCATGCTTAACTGTTGCAAAGTTAGTTGTGTTAATAATTCGGGATATTTAAGCATATCGTGTAATAATTTCCATATCATGCCTGTGAATAAATCAAGAAAAAACGCAGGATGAAAACAGATCATTATTAATTGTCCTTATTGATTTCAGATGATATCATTTGGTTATACAAACTGAATGATACATTTTTTCGTCAAAATAAGTCAGAGGAATTGATCATAATTTCTTTTCAATTTGGACTCTCAGGTTGATTGAAGTTATCGTCGAAGGACTAGAAATATTTGAAGATGAACTACTACGAAATTACGACCATCCTCACATATGATTTTGATTTGTCATAAAAGTTTATTTTTTTCGAACTTCATATATCAAAAACAATCTGATCGTGATTGATGCTCGATTAATTTATAACTACTTAAGGTCCGGTGCCAATTTACCACGAAAGGAGCTTGTAAAAGAGATGTTGCAAATAGATTGTAACAGTCCGGACAAATTCATTACTTTCACTTTTCAATTTCGCATGCTTGATGTAGTAAAACCCTGACATCATCAATTAAAGTCTTCTTACGATTTCGATGAGGTTCTTGTAATTTGTCATGGTATCAGACTTTATGTTTACATGCTTAGCATTTATTGCTGATCAACTCCCTGTTTACCTTATAACTATATGTGCTTAAGCATTATGACAAAATCAGACTAGTTTTGAAATTTTCATCACATTTCAGAGTGCCATGAAATTTCATTAGCTTTTATGGACGTTTTTCAATAAAAACGTATTTTTCTTGTCCCAGCCACGTTTATAAAAACTGTGTTCGATCTTTGCAAGTAAATTTTGTGCAGTCAGTACATTGAATTAGATTTAACATTTTTAAGTAAAGAAACAGTTTACTTTTAGAGGGATTGATAAGATATTGACTCCTTAAATGTCCAAAACAACCAAAATGGCATGTCCTAGACCGCCTGTTCAACATTCATACTTTAAAATATCGTAAAAAATTAAAGCAAAAATGTACTATTTACTTTACATAAGTTCTTTAATAATTCAAAAGTATGTTCAGAGCCAACATATTTTAATAAACAGCTTTCAATATAGGATTTTTAATTTCAGAAGGTGTGTTCCTCACAAAATGTCCACTACGAAACGAAGTCATTAAAATTTGCCAATAAACAGTTTTATAAAATCAATGTATTTTTTGTTTGCAAGAAATATGAACATAAGGGTCTTTCAAAAGAAGTGTTGTTTTTATAACGGCAATTAAATTGTTGGTAAGAACAATTAAGCACATCAAATGGACCAGAGTGATACCGTATTTTTGTTAATGTCTACTGCGAAACGGGTCAAATCTCCTTCAGTATCTGATTTTAAAATTATGAAAAAAATATCAGTGTACAGCTTAATAAATGATTTGATGAATATTATCAGTCTTGTTACTATTGCAATATAGAGATTGTGTGGAAGAAAAAAATAATTATCAAAGGTACCAGGATTATGATTCAGTACGCCAGACGCGCGTTTCGTCTACATAAGACTCATCAGTGACGCTCATATCAAAATATTTATAAAGCCAAACAAGTACAAAGTTGAAGAGCATTTAGGATCCAAAATTCCGACATGCGAATATGTCCACTACGAAACAAGTATGGGAGAAAAACGTTTCGTAGTGGACACTATCACTACCATGCAGTCTTTTTTAATCTTTTTTCAATTATATTCGTGCAAAACAAATAACAAGGGCTAGTTTCATGTAATTTCTATTATGTTTTTATTAACAAATAATAGGGTTGATGTCAACTACGAAACTTTTTGTCCACAACGAAACGCATCAAAATGACCACTACGTAACATGAGTTGTACCTTCATATGTGAAGTACTGTCTAATCTTTATCGATAAAAATGGTTTTTTCAATTCAGAAAAGAAGAGATTTTTTATAGTTTTTAAAGTAAACAAATTGGAATGTCTATAGGAAACATTTAAAATTGCAAAAAATATGCATGTTTACAAGAAGTTTCGTAGAGGACTTTTACGAAACAGTACACAAATTATAAAAATAATATCATTTTAAAGAATATTCAAGATTGCACTTTTTGTTTAATAGGGGGAGGGTTGAGATCTCACAAACATGTTTAACCCCGCCGCATTTTTGCGCCTGTCCCAAGTCAGGAGCCTCAGTCCTTTGTTAGTCTTGTATTATTTTAATTTTAGTTTCTTGTGTTTAATTTGGAAATTAGTATGGCGTTCATTATCACTGAACTAGTATATATTTGTTTAGGGGCCAGCTGAGGACGACTCCGGGTGCGGGAATTTCTCGCTACATTGAAGACCTGTTGGTGACCTTCTGCTGTTGTGGTTTTTTTTATTTGGTCGGGTTGTTGTCTCTTTGACACATTTCCCATTTACATTCTGAATTTTATACTATAATAGAGGTGTTCAACATAACTCTTGAAATTCAGTTTTACACAAGTTGATTTCCATTTTTTTTAGGTCTGAAAGTTACGCTTTTTTTGAAAAACGCCCTTATACAAGTAATTATTTGGCATCAGACTGACAGACTCACTGCACTCAAAATGCGTCAATTCAAATTATAGCGTGTAGTTTGTAGTTTATTATTTTTTTTTTTAGATATTTCAGATGATGGAGAAGACAATTTCAAAATGAAAAAAGGCAACAGTAGTATACCGCTGTTCGAAATTCATAATTATAATAAATCAGCAGCTGCATCAATAATAACAGTTGATTGTATATTTGGATTCATTAAACTGTATAGTGCAATGAACACTAAAAACACATATTCTGTTCAGTTCCTCAGTATAAACATAAGGAGATGGTGTATGATTGTCTATGGGTTCAAATAAATGGATAAACTAGTAAGCAATTATAGGTCGCCATATGATACAGTCAGTTATAAAAGACTTAGTTCGAAGATAACTAGTATTAAAATATATTATAATAGTGAGACCTATTTATTTCATTTATGCATATTTATCACCATCGTGTACATTTGTTTTGTTTTCTGAACACATGTCACAACACAATGGTCTTAATAACAATATGGTGTTTTTTTTTTACACAAGATGCATAAAAGAATAGAAAATGGCATAAGTCATGACTAAACATTATTTTTTTCTCATCCTTGACAATTAATTATGATGAAAGTCATGCCAAAAAATATTTGATTGACAGAAAAGATGTAACTTCAATGGTTAAGGGAAACGTAATGTCATAACAAAACATTGGCAAAACGTTTCTATTGACTGGTGGCCATTTAGCATCTGTTTAATCGACCTTCAGCATAGTATATAGTATTTTTGGTGTAAATCATAAAAGCGAGGACAGTCATACTAAATACGGTTTGTGCAAACAAAACGACAAATTGAAAGTCCAGTACGATAATGTCTTTGGTGAAGATATGTGTTGCTCGTTGGTTATAAGTCGACAGCAGTATAACGTAATCGACGATGTTAATTTTGGAGATTTGGTATGATTTTACTGAGACAACTATACCTATAAAATAACGAAAAGGACAAGGATGTAAATAACAACAGGACACTTTAATTCTATACCCTGCAAAGATGGGCAATATCACTACTGTTGTAAAGTTTGATATATAATAGGCATCATGCGTATGTTGTAGAATTAGTTAAAAAAAAACAGTGTTCTAAGATTTAATCATATCTATCAATAAATCAAATATTTTTTTCTGTCACAAATCCTTAATTAATACTTACAGACCTGTACATGTACATGAAGGTCACAAAGTTTTATCGAGCACCAATCTTATAGTTTTATTATTTATCTTCACCCAAGTGTACCTAAACGGAACATTATACAGACAGAAGAAAAAGCATACTTAACAACAAAAATATTTTTATTTACCCGTGTGTAATATGATGTAATTTTTATACAAAGTAGATGATTTTCTGAAATTGTTTTGCATTTCAAAGCGGTATAATACTTTTAACTTTATCTTCATCAACTTTGTATTTACATTGTACCATAGATGGATTTTATTCGTTCAGTGTGTGTTCATTTGTGTTACTATGTTTTTTTATTGAGTTAATTTGATATTTTATAGAGTGTCTTTCGATGTCATGATGTTACACTTTTGTTTCAGATAAGGGAGAAAGTTTCGTATCATTAAAACGTTCAATCCCGCTGAAATTATTTGCACCTATCCTTGGTCAGGAATCTTGATGTTCAGTAGTTGTCGTTTGTTGGTGAAGTTCATAAGTGTTTTTCGTTCCCCGTTTTTTATATAGATTAGACCGTTGGTTTTCCAGTTTGAATGGTTTCACAATAGTATTTTTTTGTCCCTTTATAGCTTGCTTTTTGATGGGAACCAAGGCTCCGCGTTGTTGACCGTACCTTGATCTATCACGGTTAACTTTTATAGATTGTAACTTGGATAGAGAGTTGTCTCATTGATAATCATAACTCATTTTAAAATACGTCAAGTAACATATATTTAGTTTAATGTCTACTCTAACTGATCAGTGGAGGGATATCTTTTGTGCCCTTGCACAGCTGTTTATTGAGATTATATTTTTTTTCAAATTGCTTTGATCCTTTAGTTGAAATGAGTTATTGTGCTGGACTAGATATTATTGTGGCTAAAGTTGTAGCAAAATACATGCATACACAATGATGAGTGAGGTTAAAAATAGCAACAATTAAATATCTTGATCTAACCGAATATATGTCTTATAATATTTACATTGTTAATTGAGTTTAGCCTGCCAATTGATATTTTATCGTTTGTTTTTTTTCTATGTTGTAATGTTATGCTATTGTTTCAGAAAAAAAGGAGAAGGTTTGGTACCATTAAAACGTTTAATCCCGCTGCAAATGTTTGCATCTGTCCTAAATTAGGAATCTGATGTACAGTAGGTGTCTTTTGTTTATGCAATGTATACATGTTTCTCATTTTTTATATAGATTAGACCGTTGGTTTCCCCGTTTGAATGGTTTTACAAATGTAATTTGGGACCCTTTATAGCTTGTTGTTCGGTGTGAGCCAAGGCTCCGTGTTGAAGGCCGTATATTGACCCATAATGGTTTACTTTTATAAATTGCTATTTGTATGGAGAGTTGTCTCATTGGCACTCACACCACATCTTCCTATATCTACTTATAAAACATTTTAATCCTGGTATCTATGATGAGTTAATATACTATTGAAATCAGAAATTCACATGTGATTTGTCTGTTCAATCAACCACTTTCTACATTTGAAAATGCCTGTACTAAGTGAGGAATATGACAGTTGGTGTCCATTCATTTGATGTGTTTTTTTTCATTTCATTTTGCCATGTGATTATGAACTTTCCGATTGAATCTTCTTCGGAGTTCAGTATTTTTTGTGATTTGACTTTTTACAAGTTCTTTGCTTTTGATGAATACTAATTTAATGAGAAATATTGCGGCACAAACACATTATACATCCATCTTAATTACTAAGATAAAGCAAGGCTTACACGTTCGTGATGATTACAACATCATTCCAGATTTGATTTGTTAAACGTTTGATAAAGATCATATGAATCGTGGTTTCAATTCAAGCTTTAATTAAAATTCGTAAAAACAATTATTAAATCACGACAACAATCATATATTGTCCAAGAAGCGTCCTAATTTATCCGTTTCAAGCCAACTTTGTCCCGAATATTCCCTTTCACACACCGATTTGTATTTTTGTATGCTAAAAACGACCCAATCTGTCCCGAAATCATCCAAATGAAACCAAATGTGATCCAACAGTGAATCAACACTGACGGAAGATATTTGTTAGATAACTGAAATAATAGGTCATTCCAGATCATTGAGAATAGTGATCCGACCTTTTTCATATTTTTCGTGTCCTAGCGCTGTTTGATCTCAAACAAGATCTCTGTGGTCACTATGTGAACGGCGCATACTAGGCTATCTGATAATTTCTCGTACGTTTATGTATATGAAGTGTTATCTCTTTATTACAATATCTGAGTATAGTATGATGTGAAGACCACAGACTTACTATCAAATTAAAAGCTTTAAAAAATGTATAGAAAATACTCTAGGTGCAAGATATTCTGGCTTTGCTGAAACCTATTGGATACCTTGGGATGTTTTCTGCTCTTCAGTCAGTTAGTTGTCTCTTTGACAAATTCCTTGATATTGAAAATATAAGAGTTTTCAAACTAGTTTGCATCGGAAAAATGTTAAAAGAGGGAAGATCTTTTCTTTAACTGTCCTTTGTCGACAAATTAAGGTCTCGATGTCATTAACCTTGGGAATATCATTAGCTTCATTATAAATAAGGTTGCCTGAATATACCTCTGTAGTGTAAAGATCAGAGGGTACCTATCATTTCTTATACCTATACAAAAAAGAGTAGCAATTATTTTTTTAATAACGAATATGTGTTATCTCAATATCGACGACCTCAAGTATTTGCTTTTAGATTTGTTCCCCATTTTTATATAGGTCGAATGAAATGTTATAAATTACGGGCAAATTAGGATAATTTTTAATCAATTACGAGCATCCTTGTTTTGAATCGCTGATTCGTTACGGTCATCTCGATTTTAATTTACGGTCTTCTTAGCGATATTTTCAGATCGAATTTCATGTTTCATACGCATTTCTCGGTGGTAAATTGTGATTTTCGTGTGAATCTTTTATAAATTTACATCATACCAATGTATGCTTTGTATGAAGAATAATATAGAAACACTTTATTAGACAATACATATAATGACCTGATTTTTCATCCGCCATCTTAGGATGACCATGAATCGAAGTTACGATCATAAGCTTTACCCCAGTGAGTACTGACATAATGTAACACATAATTTAGACAAACTTATCATTCGATGTCTTTAGCCATTCTTTATATGTTTCTCTTAGTTATTTAGATACTAACATGTTCAAGTAGATATTCATCTCCGCGTTTAACAAAAGTAGCAATTGAATGTTTCTGTTGAAGCTCTTTAGATTCTAAAATCACAGTTAGAGCATGTTCAAGGTAGGAAATGGTCAGGGTACGAAAAGGGTGATACGAAATGGTTAGGGTACGAAATGACTATAATCCTTCTGAGTTTCTTTTAAAGCCGGTTTTTGGTAATAATTAAAAAAAAGTTTTCTATCTACTTAAATTTGAGGTACAATATGCAGGTGATTAACAAATGATGAGGAGGACAGATTAAAATTGACACTCCGTAAATTTTATGGACACCATCACGAATTGGTGGATCCATACGATATGTCTTTGACCAAATTAGCTAAGGACATTTTTACCACATGGTAGATTGTGATTGTCATAACGCCGTCTAATCTTTTAATTACCAAACGTGACCTATTCCCGGTTGTGACTGTTTTATTGAGTTTAAATTCGCATTACTATAAGACGTGTTACGTTACTTATCTATCCCAAATTCATGTATTTAGTTTAAATGTTTAATGTTATATTTGTAATTCTCGTCGGATTTTGTGTCAAATGTGTTTATGTCTTTTCTATAATATTCATGTGTTATGTGTAAGAAAATTTATCACCGCCTTCATTTATTAGATTTCATTGTGTTCAACGTAATCTGTACGATGTTTTACGTTTGAAGTTAGATTCAAAACAAACCGGACATAGCTATATAAATATAGTTAATTGCTACCTTCGTTTGTTATTAATAAGTATTGAAATGTGCATTGTTATTAAATGTAATATCAGTATTTAGTTCAAACATAATCTTAAATCAATCCTTATTCTATCTTATTCATTCTAGTGTGACGTCATTTTTAATTTTTTTATGATCTGTTTTACAAATTCAAATGTGTCGTCATTTTGTTTGTCATTTTTTTACAATTTCAAATAAGAGGACACTTGGCGTTGAGGTTTAAACTCATTCGGATGTGTTGCTTTTCGTCGGGTTATGTTATGTAATTCGGTTGTTTCCTGTAATAAGTTAATACTTCAGTTTTATCATATATCTTTTGTATAGTCATTTTATAAAATTTACTGTTTGCAATAGTATAAATTATTCTAAATAATAGGGATGTTCTGGTACCTAACAGAAAACCCTGGTCGTTTTTGGCACAACTTTTTTGAACTTTTGGTCCTCCATGCTGTTCAACTTTGTACTTGTTTCGGCTTTCACAGGTTTGTATCTGGGCGTCACTAGTAAGTCTTGTGTGGACAAAATGCACTTCTGGCGTATTAAAATTTTAAGCTTGTTGCCTTTTATTAGCTATTATTCGTGTGTTTCTTTGTCAATTATGTTCTCCTATTTATTTATATTTTAGTCCTGTAATGTTGTGGTGTCATTTTAATGTTATATTTCACATGGCCATAAAAGAGGGAGGTTTGGCATGCCTCTAAACCAGGTTCAACCCACCATTTTTTCCTTTAAAAATGCCCTGTACCAAGTCAGGAATATGGCCATTGTTATATAATAGTTCGTTTCTGTATGTGTTACATTTTAACGTTGTGTTTCCGTTGTGTCGTTTGTTTTCTCTTATTTTGGAGTGTGAATTCACATTGCTATAAGACGTGTCACGGTACTTATCTATCCCAAATTCATGTATTTGGTTTTGATGTTATATTTGTTATTCTCATAGGATTTTGTCTAATGCTTATTCCGTTTCTGTTTGTGTTACATTTTATTGTTGTGTCGTGGTATTCCTCTTTTATTTAATGCGTTTTAGTTTTTTATCCCGATTTTGCTTTTTGTCCAGGGATTTATTAGTTTTGAACAGCGCTATACTACTCTTACCTTTATTTATTCTGTTGTCAAGAATACACTTTTTCAACTTGTGGTTTGAATTATATAATCTCCGACAGCATTGGTCATTCTACTAGTAAAAGCACATGTTACTTGAATATGGTGTATACAATTATATAAGAACTTTTAATTGAAGCAGATATGCTGTCTTCATTTATCTGCATTACTCAATCCCTGAAGACAAATACACCAAAGAAGTGAAACATCCCCTAACACAAACACACATAGTACGCACAAACAAAAAAACAGAACAACAAAGCCACCACTCTATTCCAGAAACCTCAAACTTATATCACATGCTTAATTGAAAAATTATAATTGAAACTTTCATAAAACAGTTTTATCTATATTGGAAAAGACTATAAATGAAGACCGAATTATATTATCTCCCCATGATGAAAGAATAATTGAGAAACAAACCCGAGGTAACTTACATTAATCACAGAGAGGTCTTGCAAACATTTTATAATTATAGCTTAACTAAAGTTAAAAAATATATCTATTAAAATTGAATGTTACTTTATCCGTATATAAGGACTTTGTAATCTAAATCTACCAATCTTATTAGATATTATTAATTTTTATGACAATAGAAAAATATGCAAATAAATATTTTTTTGAAAGAGTTAAATGTGCTTACAATCAAGTATGTCTTAATGTGTATGAAAGAAAATTCTTTAGTGATTATACATGAACAGAAATTTAAAAAAAACCCATATATTTACGAAAGGATTTTTTTTTATATTAAATAAACTCATCATAGATACCAGGACCAAATTTTGAATAAACGCCAGACGCGCGATTCGTCTACAAAAGACTCATCAGTGACGCTCGAGTCAAAAGTTAAAAAGACCAAATAAAGTACGAAGTTGAAGAGAATTGAGGACCAAAATTCTTAAAAGTTTTGCCAAATACAGCTAAAGTTATCTATGCCTGAGGTAGACAAAAATGAAAATAACTATGGAATACTGTTACACAAATGATAACAGATATGTTCCTAATGTCGTAACTACAAACCCGTACCCTTTTCTCGAATGTGAACTACTGAAAAAGACTTATTTTTGTGTTTGTATATACTTGCACAAAGTCTATTTCATCCAATATTTTCAACCTTAAGAGGGTTTTAGAGGCCTGTTCATGTGTATCGTAAAAATACAATTATAATACAGCTGGTCATGTTTTTACTGGTGACATTGCGACTTTACCAATGAACAGATTAGAGAGATGGTAGTCAAGGACAAAAACCATAGAATTCTCCCAGCCTATCAACTGGTATAAAAACTTCAGAATACTGATGGGTACAGTTGAGTACTATGCATAAAAATGGGTAAAGCTCAAACCACACGAACCAGAACCGGACAATTTGTTTGAATTGACTATTCGAGTAAGCATCCCGATGCGCATTCAGAAACTATGATCACAAGGGTTTCTAGATCTTTTTGGAATCCGGAGGTTGTGAATGCGTTATCCTCTTTGTCTGACAAATACGTCGTTCTTACGCAATATAAAGTCTCCAGTAATATTGTCTTCGTGTGTAAAAACCATTATTTACAATGGCTCACATATGAGCTTGGAATAAACATCACAACTGCACAATCCTACAAAGTAAAATAAAAAAAATACTGAACTCCCAGGAAAATTTAAAACGAAAAGTCCCTAATCAATGGCAAAATCAAAAGCCTAAACCCATCAAACGAGTGGATAACAACTGTCATATTCCTGACATGGTACAGGCAATGTCAATGTTGAATTGGTGGATTGAATCTGGTTTTAAAGCTAGCTTAACCTCTCACATGTATGACAGTTGCATCAAATTTCATTATATTGACAACGATGCGTGAACCAATAACATAAAGTAGGCCGTTAGTTCTCTCATTTGAATTATGTTACACTATCATTAAGGGGTCTTTTACAGCTGATTATACGGTATTGGCTTTGCTCATTGTTGATGGCCGGACGGTGACCTATAGTTAATTTCGGTGTCATTTGGTCTCTTGTAAAGAGTTGTTTCATTGGCAATCATATCACATCTTCTTGTTTATATAAACATTACGTACAAATGTTAAAATAAGGGTAAAGCAGTCAACATTGTTTTATAATCTTAATCACAATAAAAACAAACAAATATCCATCAATAAAGCAAAAAAGGCATATATTACAAAATCACAAATCTGTCCTTCTTTTGTTATCAAAGAACACGAAGAAAATCATTCAAGTCATTATACTTGATACCAAAACTTCACAAAACTCCGTAAAAAGAACTATCCATAGCTGGATCATCGAGACGAATAATCATCTTTCTTAAGTGTTGACTTCTAAACTTTTATCAGTAAAAGACGGCTTTCGAAATATTGTGATGAGAAATATTCAACCAGTGATGTCAATCAGATGTGGATTCTCTAAAATTCTAAAGACCTACTGCTAAATCACAGTCTCTGGAATGGTGCAGCAAAATTCAAACATTTGATTTGTTAACGCTATTCACTACTCATTCCTATGCTCAACTAAAATTTTAATTCACCATAGAATTAAACAGAGATTTTTTGAAAAAAAAATGTGAAATCGTAGATATAAAACTTTTTTTTTGGCAAGTTATGATAATTTATATTTTGCGAAGAACCGCACTGATTCTATCAGAAAATACAGCAAAGGGGATATTATCAAAATACTGGACTTTTTAATCGACAATGCATTTGTAGAGTTTGGAGGATTAAAATTTCAACAGACAGGTATTCCAATGGATACTATATGTGCACCCCTTCTGATCGACTTGTTTTTTTTATATTCGTATGAAGCATTCATTGAGACTCTGTTTTTTTCACTGAACAACCAAAATTTCAATTAGTACTTGCATCTCAGATATTCAAGTGAATTTGAAATTAAGGAAATTACTGATACAAGAAGGACTGCTTCATACCTTGCTCTTTTCCTCAGTATTGAGGTCTTTTAAAGTGCCAGTCTGCCTAAGAATCAGGCAGTGGTGAAAACATGACAAAAAAAACCCACCCAATTTGACATTGATTTCAGTTCATAATATGTAGTTATGCACAAAAAATAACATCCGTTTCCGTTTTCTGTTCTGGTAATAGAAGATACAATTTTGTTGAAATGCACTAGAAATTAACAAATAAGGGGAGATAACTCTGTAATTTGCTATCATTCTAACCAATTTTCTAACCGAGTTATTTTATATTACCAGACACACACAAACGAAAGACTGATAATTTGTAACTCAGGGTGATGGTTAGTATTTAATAGCATGATTAGCTCAATGGGTTTTTTCTGATCATGTTTTGATTTTAAACTAAATTGCCTGAATCTTACAAAGACTGGCACTCAAAGTACGGATCATCGAGAAAATTTATCACCACACAAATAGTCCAGTACTTAGTACTCCTTTCCGAAAAGATAGAGAAAATTTCTGGATAAGGGAACTAGGTACTGCAATGCCATATGGTTGCAATGATAATGTCAAAGGAGTAGGAAATTTGTCAAGTCCAGCCTGCAGTGATGTTAATGTAATGAGTTTATTTAATACTACCTTACGAAACCAACGTAGTCATGGACAAAAACGTTACCATCGACCTAATGTAAAAAAGTCTTCCAAATCTAGATCGGCCTCTGGAAGCTTTGATGACCTTCTTTCTCATCTGCATCATCCGTTAGGGTTACATTACATTAGAACTATTCTTTTTTCACTGCCGGTTAATTTTCTAAAATGTTTGAGAGATTATGCACTTGACAAAGGAGGTACTTATACATTTTCTCCAATATACAGACTTGTCAGTATAATTTGTGATGTAGCTCTTTTCCGTCTCTTTAAACCAGTAAGATCGGAACCTTTGCATGAGGAAAAGAGAAAATTCCTTCCTGTTCACTTTAACAATAGAGGAATTGATGCAATCAACATCAGCAACGTTCTACATAACAAGGAGGTAACATCTAAAATTCCTATTTATTTTCAAAATCAGTCTGTTCCTATTGTATCCTACAGTTACACCAAAACCATTGCACCCAAAATATTTAACTATAAACAAGCATTACATGACCTTGATTTAGAACAATACCTAAAAAAACCTCTGACATGTGATTGTTCCAACTCGCCTTACAATTACAGCCCCTCTGGCCATGTTATTACTGGGGATCTAAACATAATTCAACATGATAATCTCCGAAAGGTGATTTCTCGTGGTCCTAAGTTTAGAGAACCCCAACACATCAATTGGAACCATAACTTCAAAATAATTATGGATTCCATTGAGAACTACGCCAGAGCATGGGCTAAGCGAGAAGAAGTTCAACTGAACACTTTGTCAGAATGGGTCAAAACAATCAGGTCTCTGATAAAACGTCGCATTCATAAGTTGAAAAACTGTGTGAATGATCGACCTAAGTCCATTTTCAGTGACAAAGAGGCTGTGAAATGTCTATCATCTCTTCAAGATAAGTATGTTGTTGTTCCTGCGGACAAAGCTTCAAATAATATTGTCTTTGTATGTAAATCGTATTACTACGAGTGTCTTATAAAAGAATTAGGAATAAATGAACACTCAGGTAATCCCACATACAAAAACATATCATTTGACAAGGATGAGATTTTGGCGAATCATAAGTCCTTCATGGCTTCTGAACGACAAATCGGAGGACTTACCTTGTTTGTATTGGATACCTAAACTTCACAAAATTCCGTACAAACAACGGTACATTGCCGGCTCATCTGCTTGTTCTACTAAAGAATTGTCCATTAGACTGACTAAAATTCTGTCCGCAGTTAAAGAGGGTCTTCAGATATACTGTGAAACTGTTTACTCTCGTAGTGGTATTAACCATATGTGGATTCTGAAAAATTCTAAAGAACTGATAATTTTAAATCTCGGTCTTTTTCTGAAATTAGTTCTATTAAAACTTTTGATTTTTCAACCTTGTATACAACCATTCCCCATGTGAAATTGAAAAACCGTCTAAAAGAAATAATCCAAAATGCTTTTCATCATAAAAATGGTAGCATACGCTATAAATTTATCACTTTGGGATACCATAAGGCATATTTTGTTAATAAGGAACAAAAGGGTAAAACATACTACACAGAGGAACAAGTGATCAGTATGCTGGAGTTTCTTATTGACAACATATTTGTTGAATTTGGAGGTAGACTTTTTCAACAAATTGTCGGCATTCCTATGGGAACGAACTGTGCGCCTCTCCTTGCTGACCTCTTCTTATTTTCATATGAATCGGAGTTCCTTCAGACACTTGTCAAAAACAAGAAGATCAAAGAAGCCAGGTTATTTAATTTCACTTTCAGATATATTGATGATGTTCTTTCTATTAACAATCCGAACTTTTCTGATTGGATTCCATTAATATACCCACCAGAACTAGAAATTAAAGAGACCACAGACACGGCTTCCTCCGCCTCATTTTTAGACTTATACCTCGAATTTGACATACACAGTCATCTCAGTACCAGAATCTATGACAAACGAGACGATTTTAATTTTGAAATTATCAATTTCCCCCACCTTAGTAGTAATATACCAACTTCACCTGCATATGGAATATTCATTTCCCAACTTATTCGGTATTCAAGAGCTTGCAGCTCCTATTCAGACTTTGTAAAACGTCACCAGTGTCTGAGCAGAAAGTTGATGAACCAGGGGTATGTCAAAGAACGTCTCGTCCTTTTTCTAAAAAAGTTCATCGGAAGATACCCAGAACTTGTTGATAAATATTCCGTATCAACTTCACAAATAATACAAGATGGTCTTGAAGGATAGATTTTGCGTACTGACGTTTGTTATCATCTTAATAACGTATTATAGAATTCTTTTATAAGTCTTTTTTAGATAATCATTTGAAGTGACTCAGTGGTTATGTAAAACCACATACTTTGAACGGCAAAATTATTTCATTGATTGATATTACTTTTACTTAAGGATCTTGAATACTATGAATGACAAAACTATTTTATTCAATAATACTACTTTTTCTGTTTAGTCTGTTTTTCATGATATACATTTGACGTGAAACTGTACTTATGTATCCCGTCATACTTTGAACCACACCATTATTTTATTTATTATTATTACTTTTACTGTTAAGTCTGGTTTTTGTTATATCTACTTTACGTGAGTCTGTATTTATGTATGCCGACATACGACAAAATTATTTTGTATGTCTACCTGTGCGAATTTCAAACGCGCTATTTTACACCAGTAATGAAAACCTTCTATCATTTATGGGTAGACTTTACATAGATAAATTCAGCCGTATTTGACGTTAAACTGTTCTTATGTATCCCGTCATACTTTGAACCACACCATTATTTTATTTATTATTATTACTTTTACTGTTAAGTCTGTTTTTGTTATATCAACTTTACGTAAGTCTTCATTTATGTATGCCGTCATACGACAAAATTATTTTTATGTCTACCTGTGCGATTTTCAAACGCGCATTTTTAAACCAGTAATGAAACCTTCTATCATTATGGGTAGACTTTACATAGATAAATTCAGCCGTATAAGAAAAGCAAAATGAGAATGTTAAATTAATGTATGCCTTTTTGTTCTTCTTTGTTACATTTGTTGTTTATGTAGAGATATTAAGATGATAACACAATATTGACTGTTGTACCCCTATTTTTGACATTTTTACTCTTTGAGTATGTTTGTTTTGTTCATGCATCGTTGACAATTTAATGGAATTTGATGCGACTGTCATATAAGTGAGAGGTTTAGCTAGCTATAAAACCAGGTTCAATCCACCATTTTCTACATTAGAAAATGCCTGTACCAAGTCAGGAATATGACAGTTGTTACCCATTCGTTTGATGTGTTTGGACTTTTGATTTTGCCTTTTGATTTTTGATTTTCCTTTTTGAATTTTCCTCGGAGTTCGGTATTTTTGTGTTTTTACTTTTTTTTTAACACTACAGTCTATGACATACGGTATAATATCAAATTCAAATTATCAATTTCCAATTCCTCAACAGTAACATACCTTCCGCTCCGTCACACCTTGTTCAAAATCTCAATTGACCATCTTCATATAAAGGATTGTGCTCCTAATGGAAAAGTGCCCAAACAGAGTTATGAAGAGAGAAAATTAAAAAACATTCTCCGAAATGTTTTAGGATACCATCACTAATTGATTGATTTATTCGATTTGCCTGTGTCTAAACTAACTAATGACATGTTAACCACGTCTCATATTGTGGTTTTAACATTTTTGTCGTCTGTTTGCCAAGTACCGAACGCAACCTAATCTCGAATATGACTGTTTCATTAAGTGTAGTTTTCAATGCTGAACGATAATTATAAACAATGACATATAAGCGAGAGGTTCAGCTAGCCAATAAAAACCAAGAACAACTCACCATTTTTTCTAAAACAATGTTCTGTACCAAGTCAGGAATATGGCAGTTGCTATCAAACATTTCATTGATGGCGTTTGTTTTTGTTGTTCTTCCGTGTTCCTGTTGTTCCTTTGGTTTCTCTTATTATTGATGTGCTTCCGTCGGTTATAGTTTGTAACCTGGATTTGTGATCTCTCAACCGATCTATGACGTTAAACAACGGTATACTACTCTCGCTTTTATTTTTTAATAACATGAGCAACTCAACAGGTGCCACATATGGAGCATGATCTACTTTCTAGAGTACTTGCTAATACCCTGAGTTTGGTTTGAATAGTGTTGTTCAGTCTTCAGTTTTTCATTTTGTGTTTTGTATACTATTGTTTTTGTTTTTGTTTTTTTTTTAATGTTCTTCTGGTAAATAAGTAGGCAATCTTTTTAGGTTTGCGGTACTGTGTATTGCAAGGCTCTGTATTGAATGCCATACTTTGACCTATACTTGTTAATTGTTTATGCATTTGACTTTGATGAATATTTGTCGCATTTGCACTCATACAACATGTTCTTATTTATGATCATTGTGACTCTGAAACATGCGATGGAAAACTAGTGTATGTAATATATTGGTAGATTAAACCAATAGATGCATAATTAATATGCAGACACCATTAACACCTCAGTTATAACGTTAACAGCTTCGTTTGCAAAATTTTTCTATAAATAATAACAATGAAAAAATAGACGTTTGTATGTATATTTCAAACAACAGGTAAACATTTTTTTATTATAAAATGTATGATTGTTGTTTACAATAACAATGATAAAAAAAAGATCTGTTTGATTACCGAAGAAAACACTTGATTTTTACACCTTTTTAAATTGAAGAGCTACTTTTCTCGGTCATCTCTATTGAACGATACTTTTGGTAAAACTGAACTAAATTCTAACACATTTTGAATAAATTACTATTTAATAGCACGCTTTATCTGGGAGCAGTATATATGACAGAAATAATCCTTTGTTAAACTTCATCCTCGTCCATTGCCGTTGCTTGTCTTGTTTGTTTTTGCCTAGAAAAGAATAGAACATAAGGTCTGCAGGTTAATCAAGATTGTCACACACTTAGTTAAAACTTATCTTTATTTTTCAATCTGAGTTTAAACGAAGAAGAGGATATGATAATACTCCAATTTGCAGGGTACACTATGATGATTAACATCAAGAAATTATATTGGTTGAAAGTTGCTGGGTATAATTAGATATCAAATTTGTTCCTTTTTAATAGTACTACAAATTAAACGATTTTTTCAATTTTTATCGACGTTTTAGAAAATCATTAACATCCTCATGTATATATACATGTACAACCACGCAGTTAAGAGTTATAGGAGGCATATTAATTTAATTTTATTAAAATCATTTATAAGAAAAGTTGTATTGTCACACACTTTTGCAAGGGTGTTTCATTTCACTATATCATTAAGGTAATTGGGATTGTCATACAACAAGGACTATGTCAGGCAATTGGCTTATCAACATAATGCATGGACTAAGTCTGTCTGTAAGGTCGTTACAAATCAAAGTTGTGAAACTGAATGGATCTATAAATCCCAATGTTACATCTTTACAGTCTATGCTGAAATGCTGCAAAATCCTTCCTCCATTAATAATATGTTGTTTTCCCCGCAGATAAAGCTCCTAACATCATCGTGTTTGTATGTAAATCACATTTATAATGATTGATTAAAGGGACACTAGCTCCGAGTAAATAAAAAAACTTATATATATTATTTTTTCATTTATGAAATGCAAATAATGAAATAATAATTCGCTTTTAGCAGCAAGTATGGTGCATTTTTGTCAAAATAAACTAAAAAAAAACATTGATTAAGAATTATTCACTTGAAGGTAAATAATTTGACCGCATTGAATCCGTATTCATGTGAACTTCAATTTTATTCCTTAGCTTGAGAGGATAACACGTGAACTGCTTGTGTTAAGTTATCTAAGGGAAAAAATGTCAACATTGAAAGTGAAACAAAGGTAAATCATTTGATTGACTGATTCGACCCACAAAAAAATCATTTTTATACAGGTAAAAACGATGATTAACATTTATTTTTCATCTATGATATGAAATTAAATAGACCTAGAATAATCCAACAGCAGGAGTTTGTTTAATCTATTTATTTCTATAATAATGTTTACATCGCTTATATGGTCATTGGATGACTTTAGAGGTCAACTCGATAAATGAGTAGATGGCGTCCAGACTAGAATGCACACAAACGAAGATTCGTATTTTCATGCCCAGGCCCTGTTAATTATTTATTTTAGACTTTTTATAGTATGGATTAAATCAAACATGAGAATTAATCAAACTTGCTGAACATGAATTTGACAGCTAGTGCCCCTTTAATGAATAAGGAATTGACAATTCATTACAAAAAAAACTGAACATATATCCTGACTGCAATTACTAAATAGGAAATCCTGGATAACCATACGTTTGTACTATGTTTCTTTGGAAATTTGACCAAAAATGAATAATAAGATCTTCGATCACTTTCTGGATACATATCGTACAGGTGTGGCATCCGTGTAGTTGATCACGTTAATACAAACCCCCGTAATAAGTCTAGTTTGGTAGTTCAAATTCGGTAATAAGGGATGGGATTGTTGTAAAAACATAAGGAACATATCAATAACGCTCAATAATTTCGTGATTGCGTCCGTAAAATTTACGAAGTGGGGATTTCAACTTCACCATTTGGAACTCCTAGTTTAATATCTTTCTTGTGAGCAGCAAGGCTCAATCAGGAAAATCATAATAGGAAAAGCCAGCCTGGGAATATTGTATTAATAGCTATCAGTTACACACATACACATCCCCTTAATAAATAAAATTTTAAAATTCGATGAAAAAAAAATATTCCTTTTAAAAAATTTTTAATATAAAATATGTTGAAAAAGTTATATTGAAAACTGAAATCTTAGTGTCTCAATACAAAAGTAATTTTCCTTTTTTATAAAAGAAAATTTAAAAAGTTGAGATTTACAGATGGTAAAAGGTTTTGAAATCATCAGAAATTTTAGTGGAAAGCTGTAGTTTCGAAAGCTGTAGTTTTAGATAATAAATGATGAAGTAATTACCGTATCTTCTTCTTCACAAAAATCATTCGTACAAGCTTCATATTGTTTGATTCGTCCATTGCATTCTTCATTACTTCCACAGAACCGGGTCCTTAATCTGTCACATTTTTTACTACATAATGTCCATTGAGACCATTGTGGTAAGTTAGGATCTTCTGTTGTTGTTAGTTGAGTTGCACCTGTTGTAACTTCCTCTGTTGATTCTTTCTCTGTTGTAACTTCCGGTAGAGGTGAAACCTCTGAAGTTGTTGTTAAGTCCGTTTCACCTGTTGTAGCTTCCTCCGTTGTTGATTCTATCTCTGATGTAACTTCTGGTGTAGATTGTCCCTCTGTGATTGTTGTTAATTTTGTTACAAATGTTGTAGACGGTGATTCTGTTGTTGTTATGTTTAATATATAGGTCTTGAGCATGCAATTGCCGAAGTAGCATATCTGAATATAAGAGTGTTTCATAGAACTTATTTATCACATAGCTACATTAGCATTATGATCATAGAAAGTAGTTCTAAGATATATAACATCATTTATCGGCCTTACATAATGGTTTACCTTTTTTTAGGATCTGTTTTCTCTCACGGTATTATACAGATTTATGTTTTAGGCAAAAGACTACTGCAAGATATATTAGATTTTTTCGAAAAAATAAATGAGGAGGATGTAATCTTGTTCTTGGAATATCAAAATGTATTTGATAGGGTGGTAGTGGTAATGGATAGATTATTGTTAATTAAAATTTGGGTTTGGGAAAAAGTTAGGGAGTAAGGCAGAAAAGCTCATGATTGCTAAGAAGTGTATCCGAATGAATGGGTTTATTTCTAGATTTGTAAGCATAATTGTTCTATTTCTCAAGGATGCACACTCGATCCCATGTTGTATATTCTGAAAGGAGAATCCCTTGTGACATCAATTGGAAACAACCTGGATATACAAGTAATACAACTTCAAACTAGAACAGGGGAATATATTGAAACATGGTTAGTATGTTTGCTGACAATACATAACTCTTTAATAAAAAAAGTAGTCTATCGAAGAAATATTTTAATCTTTAAAACTGTTTGAAACCGCTTCAATGGTTTTAATGAATATGGAATAAAAATGTATAAATGATATAATAACAAGAATGTGTCCATAGTACACGGATGCCCCACTCGAACTGTGTTTAGTGGACTGTGAAATTGGGGTAACAACTCTAATTTGGCATTCAAATTAGAAAGATCATATCATAGGGAACATGTATACTGAGTTTCAAGTTGATTGGACTTCAACTTCATCAGATTCTACCTTGACCAAAAACTTAAACATGAAATGTGCACTCATTTTCTGTGTTCAGTAAAGCGTGAAATTGGGGTCATAACACTAAATTGGCATTAAAAGTAGAAAGATCTTATCATAGGGCACATGTGTACTGAGTTTCAAGTTGATTAAACTTACAACTTCATCAAAAACTACCTTGACCAAAAACTTTAACCAGAAGCGAGACGAACGGACGGAAGAACAGACGGAGGAACGAACGGACGCAGACCAGAAAACATTATGCCCCTCTACTATCGTAGGTGTGGTATACAAATTACTTTATTGGCTTACATGCAGAAAACTAAAACATCCTTCATAAAAGAGGACCTTTTAGAAAAAAATGTATTTGGCAATTACGAATCCATGTTCAAGGGCCATGCTTTATATTATTTTGCCAGTGAAGTAAACAAAACGTAATATAACAAAAATACTGAAAATTCAAAACAGAAAGTCCCCAATCAAATGACAAAAATTAAATGATTAAACACATCAATCGAATGGACGACTGTCATATTCCTGACTTGGTACATGCATTCTCAAATGTGTAAAAATGGTGGTTTGAATCCGGTTTTAAAGCGCTTAAGGAGGCTCGCGGGTATAAGATTTTCAGGAAAAAAACCTTTTTATTTTACATTACAAATTTTAGTAATTACCTTTAGTAGTTGTTACTTTATCATATGGTAAAAAAATCATCCCAAAAAATCAATTTGTGTTGACCCCAGTTGACTTTTAAAATGTCGATATCATGGAAAAGCTCTAAATTATCTTACATTACAAATTTTATTAATTACCTTTAGTAGTTGTTTCTTTATCACATGGTAAAAAAATCTAAAGCTCTAAATTATTTTACATTACAAATTTTCAATAAAATGATAAAACACATCAATCGGATGGACGACTGTCATATTCCTGACTTGGTACAACTTTTTGGAATTTTGGATCCTCAATGCTCTTCAACTTTGTATTTATTTGGCTTTTTAACTATTTTGATCTGAGCGTCACTGATGAGTCTTATGTAGACGAAACGCGCGTCTGGCGTATAAAATTATAATCCTGGTACTTTTGATAACTATTGGTACATGCATTCTCAAATGTGTAAAAATGGTGGTTTAAATCCGGGTTTAAAGCGCTTAAGGAGGCTCGCGGGTATAAGATTTTCAGGAAAAAAACCTTTTTATTTTACATTACAAATTTTATTAATTACCTTTAGTAGTTGTTACTTTATTACATGGTAAAAAAATCATCCCAAAAAATTAATTTGTGCAAAAAATGCCATTTTTTTGGCATTAAAATTGAAATATCTTTTTTAACTCATCGGTGACCTATATTTTTTATTGTTGTTTTCGAATAAGCTGTACATAAACTAAATAATTGTAAAATTTAAGCGATTTCTGTAGTTTAGTTCTTTTTTTATTTCGATATTACCGCTATTTTCCCAATTAGTTCAACAGAAAAAAAGGCCATTAACAAAAATGCTTGCTTCTTTCGAAGGCAGATTGTGAGTGTAAATGAACGGTGAACCCATTTTTTTTATTTCATTTGTCTTTTAAGGATAAGATAAAGTTCGTTTATAGAAAAATATAGGGAAATCCTATTTTAAATACAAAATTTAGACCCGCGAGCCCCTTTAACAGCCGCATCAAGTTCCATTTTGTTTATTACAATGCGTGAACAAAACAGACATTATAGGTAAAATTGTCAAAATATGGATAAAAGATATAAAGAACCTAAATAATAAATCATTTAAACCATTATCGAATTTTTAAAAAGCTAAAAGATTCATTAAAGCCTGAACAAATTGACCTTTTAAAAACCGATACTAGTCACTATCGTGTAAAGTCATTCTTTTAGACCTATAAATTGTTTAAGTTCTAGTCAATGTAGAAAAATGGAGTTGTTGTTGATGCCAAAAAAATGTATCTTAAAGATTTTCGATGCTAATATAAAAATAATTCAACTCCAAATAGTCAGTCTAATTTGAACTTACATTTTGCGAAGGAGTAAATACAGGATGATATTTGGGGAAATTAAAAAAAACAAAATAGCTTATAGGAAAGGAAAACACCTTATGTGAAAATTACTTCAAAATATAAATCTATAATGGGAGTTTTTTTCTTTAATTGCATTTTCCTCGACAAATGGGACTCTAAAAAAGTTACTTCATCTGGCAATTTAGATGATGATTGATTAAATGTGTAAAACATTTAGACCAAAACCTGTCAATCCTATCCTTGATTATCAAATAATTGCTGATCTTGTTAATAAACTAAATACTGATGGTCAATGGTATTTGAGAAAGTTAACGTAACACTTAAAACGATATTTGAAAGAGAAGACTTAAAAGGTTAAAGACCAATTTCTCTAGATGATACATGATACAACAATGGTGTTCTGTTTTTAGTTTTTAAGTTATGCAGTTTTAAAATAACCAAATGAAGTCTATCGTCAACGGTTTTGGGGTTCTTAACACCTGAGATCACTTTCATTTTTTGGTGGACTCGTGTTTCTCAGTCTTTTTCTATGTCGTGTTTATGTACTATTGTGTGTCTGTATGTCTGTTTGTCTCTTTGTCTATTGTCCGAATGCCACTACTGGTAAACGTTCCTCTCTGACGATTCCTGTATTCAGCACATATGTGTTAACATTAATTATCATTGACATAACTATGAATTTACTGTTTATATGGCTTTAATTTTTCGACATTCTAAGAATTTTCTACCCCGTAAATATTTTTCTTAGCTGTATTTGACAAAACCTTTGCGAAATTTGGATCTGCAATGGTCTTCAACTTTGTAACATTTTTGCCTTTTTTAAAGTTATGATTCAAGCGTCAGTGGTGAGTTTTGTGAAGACGAAACGCACGTCTGGCGTAAATATTAAATGTTATTCCTGGTATCTAATATGAGTTTATTTGTAGACGAAACTCTTGTGCGTGTACAAAACAAATACAAAATCCTTTAATCAGTGATTAGTATATCTAATAAGTAAAATCACAAAAATACTGAACTCGAACAGGAAAGTCCCAAATTAAAATGGCCAAATCTAAACCAAATCATATCAAACGAATGGATAACAACTGTCATATTCCTGACTAGGTATTGGTACATGTATGTTTTTATGTAGTAAATTGTTGATTAAACCTGGTTTAAATGCTAGCTAAACTTATCACTTGTCGAAGAGTTTCATTGTAATAAAAAAAATAGTCAAAAGATTTTGTGTTATAAGTTAATGAAATTGTGATTTGTTGTTCATCAGCATTTGGTATGTTAGATTTTCATGCAAATATGACGAAAATAGAAAAGTGTTTATACATAGATATCATTCATACTTACAGAAGTTGCATTACATGGGCTTCCATTATATGCATACACACCATAACAATAACCATCTTTTGAATTTAAACAGTATAAAAAATCCCAACAATACGAAGGACTGGGAAGCTGTAATAAAATTAACAATTCTGTATACTTATGTATGTATATCAAAATATTTTAATGATTTTAATACCAAACTTAGAATAGACCTAAATGATATGAATTACTACGTCTGACTTAAAAATATATACTTCAGCTGGTCCAATCAACTCAAATATTTTACGTTATCTGACTCTAATATCTAATTACCTCTGACCCCAATATTTATTACCTCTGACACTTATATTTTGCAACCATTGGCTCTAATTATTTACTACCTCTGAATCTAATATTTCACTACCTCTGACCCTAATATTTGACGTTTTCCTCCTATCCTAAAAGTTCTACTAATTATTTTAATTTACCATCTTTGATCCGAATATTTTGCTATCTTAGGTCCTCATATGTTACTCCCACTGAACATATGTTTTACTAATCCTGTATCTAATATTTCTTTACTTTGACTCTTATATTTAACTTCATCTGATTCAAATATTTTACTTCCACTTATCTCGAAGACTTTATTAAATCTTAATGTAACCTATCGATGGTAATAATTTTAAATCTTACCGTTACATCTTACATACACCTACCCATATACTTTACTACATCTGTCCCTTAGATTTCACTACGTCTTCTATTTCAACAGATCATAATACTTCACTGTCTCTGACTGAACCTACTATTTCCCCCTGGCTTTGAATACTGGTATACATATGTTGCCTTCGTTTAAATGTTGTACAACCTATTGCCAAATTAATTTCCTACCTCGAACCATACACATTTACTTCTTTTTATTCAAAGTATTTTATTATCATTGACCAAACTACAAAATTATTGATAATCCTAATGTTTTTAGTAGTTCTGACCTTAATATCGTATTACTCTAATATTTAATTTAGCTATTACTAATTCTTGTATTTTATTACCTCTTGTCCCAAATAATTTTCCACAGTGACAACATGTTTCTACACCATACCTTATATTTGAATCCCTTTTACCCCAAATATTTTATTAGTTCTGATGCTCACATTTCACTGGCTCCGAGTCGAAATATGTTCCTACCAGAGTCCGGAATGTATTTAACACTGATCCCAAGTATTCTTTTTTCTCTGGTCGTTACATTTTACTTTCTGTGAGCCTAGAATGGTTTACCTCTAATCATATGATTTTCTACACATTACCCAAAGATGATTCTAAAACATTATATCATACTTCTTCGGATATAAATAGTTTACCCCCTAATGCGACTCGCTTCTGATATTAAACAATATCAATTTGCAGACCATGATGTTCTACGAATTGTGAATGTGGTTGTTTTTATTGTTACTTAAAGAAGCATTTAGAGTCAAGTTAAATTAAAAAAGTACTTTGGTTTTCCCCAATAACGATAATAAATACTCACCAAACATGAACGAGAATGAGGGTCCTTCATCATGTATCTACACTGGTCGTCTATTTGATATCGTTGTCCGGCTAATACAGATTTGTCGAAAAAAGTAAAATCGCTATTCACTGAATGATGTTTTAAACATTCATATGTAGGTTCATACGTGGTCTCGTTCGATATCAAACCACTCAGGCTAAATGAAAGTGATGAAAAATATACATGTTGATAGCGAATAGTATGAAAGGGAATCAATATTTGAGAATTTAAAACTCATTTTTTTTCTATATGTAAATGTCATAGTATCCAAAATTATCTAGGTATTCTCTATTTTTCACAAGGATCTAACAATTATACATAGACAAACAAATATTGGATTACAAATAAAGGTAAGGATATTATTCTTATCGTCATAGGTACATAGGTACATAGTAGACTACCAAATAACATTTTAACACAAAACTTGATGAAACTTAACGTATCTCTAAATCAAAACTCTTTAAATCCCTCACTAAGTACATGGATTTTCTAAATTTTCACGGATTTGGCTATACTTTTTGGACCTTTTGGATTATAGCTCTTCATCTTTTATATAAGCTTTGGATTTCAAATATTTTGGCCACGAGCATCACTGAAGAGACATGTATTGTCGAAATGCGCATCTGGTACCGTTAATTTTTTTCTAAAGAAAATAGTGTGTTTAAATTGTTTTCCTACCTAGCCAAACCTCTGTCTAAAAAGGTAACTGTAACGTTTATTGTCTATGTTTTTTTTATACTTGTTTTTACTGGTAAAAAAACGAATAGCTCGAATGATTTTTCAAATGCAAAATATAAATATAAGAAAATGAAACCTTCAATTTTGTTATTGTGTTATGTTCAAATTTTGTATTCTTGTCTTTCGTTTTTGCTAAAGTAGTTTAGTTGGCCTATAAGTATTTTTATTTTAACTTGTTGGCATGTATCCTTATTTTAAAGTGATTAAGATTACAGCACAATGTTGCATTCCTATTTTGTCATGTTCATTTCATATGTTTGTTTGTTTTGTTCATAGATTGTTGACAATATATTGGAATTTATGCGGCTGTCATACAAGTGAGAGGTGAGGCTAGCTATAAAACTAAGTTAAATCTACAATTTTTTAGCTTTCATAAAACTCTTCATAGTATTCTTGGGTTTTTTTTGAAAGCCGGTAATGACATATGTTTTAATGTACTATTTCTTTAGGGGGATAAAAGTCTGCATAACAAAACTTTGATATTTTGAAAAACTAAGGCTTTTCTATCTCAGGAATAGAATACATTAGTTGTATTTGGCAAAACTTTTAGAAATTTTTTGTCCTCAATGCTCTTCAACTTCAGACTTTATTTAGCCTTTTAAACATTTTTTTGATTCGGGCGTAATTGCAGAGTCTTTTGTAGTCAAAACGTGTGTCTGGCGTTAGTGTAAAATTTTATTCCTGGTATCTATAATGAGTTTATTATCATCATGTCTTTGATTTAAATAATTAGACAGACAAGTGTAAAATCCCTACATAAAAAATACATTTTCATAAAAAAAAAAGGAAAATTTGTACTGAAACATACAAAAAATAGGATGATTGTTTAATTCTACATTGAAAGTACACAATTTTACAAATATCGATTTATATATTTCAGTACTTTTGTATATTGAATTATGCACATACTCCAAAAATGTAAAGTTTATAACACGGGTAAATATTTGATAATTAATTACGGTACGCATGTATTAAATGTACAAAGCAACCCATCGATTTATATAATTTCTTAGTGAACTTTACGATTTAGTACACCCACATTATATATCTATGCCATTTAATAATCTAATCTAAAATCTATATCCAACAATATACTTACTTTTTAAGGTGCGCATGAATGCTTTCAATGCTGCATGGAGAAAATTTGTATGGATTGTTCTTATATGTAGATTTTCCAGCGTTAAAGTTAGGCGACATTACGAACTGTTCCTCTGTCGAGCAACCAGGAGTGATATCATGGGAACACCTCAAACTGAAATTAAAGTCAATCAGTTCAGTGTTATTTTTGTTAACATGGATGTCTAGGGTTCATCTTATACTAAAATTAAATATATAGTGACAATATGAACATCACGTACTTAAATACAAAGTCTAGAAACTCAATGTTACGTCAGTTTACATAGATATCTAGGGTTCAACTCACACTGAAATTTAAATATACAATGATAATATGGGCACATACGTATTTAAATTTAAATCCTATCAACCCAATGTTTCATCAGTTAATAGGGACATCCAGAATTCATCTGACCCGGAATTTCAAAATGCAATACCCACATTAGCAAACCACGTTCATCAGCTTTCAGTAATAAATACATACTGAAAAAAAATGTACAATGCCGATATGGGCACACCACATACTTACATTCAAAGTCTTGCAACTCAATGTTTCGTCAGTTTACATGGTCAAAAAGGGTTCAAACTCATTCTGATATTAAAAATACGGTAATAATATGGGCACATCCAGGAGCCTGTAATTCAGTGGTTGCCGTTTGTTTATGTGTTACATATTTGTGTTTCGTTCATTTTTTAATATAAATAAGGCCGTTAGTTTTCTCGTTTGAATTGTTTCACATTGTCATTTCGGTGCCTTTTATAGCTGACTATGCGGTTTGACCTTTGATCATCGTTGAAGGCCGTACGGTGACCTGTAGTTGTTAATTTCTGTGAAATTTTGGTCTCTTGTGGAGAGTTGTATCATTGGCAATTTGGTGGGTTCATTCTTCTCAATGCGCAAGTTCAGTTTGGAAAAAATAAAACACATTATTTGTGAAACTCCTCTTTCAAGCGATGGTTAATTACATTTAATTAAGAGACGTAATAGTTGTGTTAACTTACTTGTGAGCTATTTCGTGTGCAGCAGTTCTTGAAACAAATCCTATTGCTGGTGACTCAACAATCGAGACGGCGTACCAAGGTTGTTTACATATGATGCCATCTTTATCAAAAAAAGTATATCCTAAAAATCAATACTTGTACAATTAATTAGAGGCAATAATTGTATTTTAGTATATTGTTAGTGTGTGCCTATGAAGATGTATACTAGCAATAGGAGATGTTCCAATCCCTCATTGTGCTTTTGATAACAATAATCTATTTCTACTTTCAAATTCTACAGTAAGCTACCAAAATAGCTTCAAATAAGGCTAAAAGGGAAATAAAACACTTCAATAAAAGTCGGGATGATTTGAATTTACCATAAAATTATGGTATGCATTCCTTACATTATTTTGCAGAAAAAATGATCCAAAAGCCTGAATGATGACGTAGAAAAAAGATATAGTTCCTTACATGTTTTATATTAAATTCTTAAAAAAAGACATTTGCCAATGTAATAAAAAGAATAACTTATTAAACAACAACAACAACAACAACAATACTTTAGTTTAAGAGGAGTACACAGTTAGATATATAACTAATCTTCCCTAAGGCCCTCATCATGAAAAATCAAACAAAATGCAAACATATACATTGATATAGGAAGATGTTGTGTGAGTGCCAATGAGACAACTCTCCATCCAAATAACAATTTAAAAAGTGAACCATTATAGGTTAAAGTACGGCCTTCAACACGGAGCCTTGGCTCACACCGAACAACAAGCTATAAAGGGCCCCAAAATTACTAGTGTAAAACCATTCAAACGGGAAAACCAAGGGTCTAATGTGCATACATTAGTATAAAAAGTCAAGTATGATAATAATGTTCAATAGAACTTGATAAAAAAAATAAACATGATGACATGATCAGTTTTTAAATATTATTTATGCATCTAGGTTGATTAATATTTGTAATATTTCTTAATGGTATTGGTAAATTATTCCAAAATAATGGTCCAGAATACATAAAAGATTTTTTGAATAATTCTGTTAATTAAATAATTCAAATATCGAAAAATATTCAACTCGTGACCGAACAACACTAGCTCTTGCACGCTACGCGCATTCGTGAATTAATATGTTGTTCGGTCACTCGTTGAATATTTTTCTCTATTTGAATTCTTCGATTAGTTATAAATTCTATAAGTATTAGACGTCAATTTGAACTCATATATAGAAGAATAAACGACAATTCAGCATTGAGGAAACTTACACGTATATCAGTTATAGTCATGATATTTATTGGTAGATTAAATATAGCTTAAACTCTTTCTTACTAAGACTTTACAACATGCGGAGAGAGTTTTAAAAGCTTCAAGATTATATCATTTTGAGTATACTGTGTGCCAGCATTATGACGTTTGTTCTATTATTGTCCCAGCCTCATCAACCACATCACGTGCACAATATATTAGTTTATATCACAGTACATCTTTGTTTTTTTTGTGTTTTTGATGTTGAGTTTCTAATATGTTCTACAAAAATAGCGATCCTACCTTTAACTGCTCTTTGAAGAATCTTTAGCTGTGTGTTGTTCCGCACCAAATCTTGCCTAAATGGAATAAAACATTTAGAACACATTCATCGTTATAGAAATTATATATATGTTACAGTAAATAGGTGAAATTAGGAATTACACGTAATTACTAAACATTTCAGTAAATACCTGTAAATACTAGCCAATTTAGTAATTACAAGTATTTACTAGTTGTTTCAGTGATTACTGGTAATTACTGATTTTTTTGGTCATTTTTACAGCTATTTACTAACTTGATGTTTTCGTTTTAAAATTAAAAACATAACTCAAGATACCAAATAAAAAAATAAAGGGGTAGGGATTTTAAGGGAGCTTACTTGAGGATGTATGAATATAAGGCACATCAAAAGTGCAGACTCTTTAGTGTTTGTGAATTGAAACTGGAAAATGGTTGTTTTATAGGTCTTGAAACTCCGTAAATATATGCATGCAAGACAATGATATCAATCCAAAATTGATTTTCATAATTTGATAAACTAAAATCTCAATCATGCACTGTGGTTTAAAACTTTACAATAACTTTCTCCAAATATCTTGGATTTCTATCAAACTTGGACAGAAGCTAATTGTTTATTATCATAAGATAATATCCGAAAACAAAGATTGTAAAAAAAATCCTTTTTTTCCTATATTACTTATAAACATGATAAATGGACTAGTTTTTTCCCCAGTTAACATTACATACGCTCTGCAGTTAAAGTTTTTAAAACATTAGATTTAATAAACCATCCTGGATTTTTACCCAATTTTGACAGAATCCTCTTATAGTGCTAGTCAAAAGGTAGTATCTAGAGGAAAAATTTTAATATTTTTTCCTCATTTTTGTTGAGCCTGCGATTAACAGCAAAAGTAGGCGAGACTATTTGTTCTGCAAAACACTTAAAATTTTAATAGCTTAATACATCGATAACCCATCTTCAGCTAGGGATTGAATTGAAGGTCACATGAATACGTATTCAATGAGGTCCAAATATTCACTCGCAAGTGCACAACTCATTAACCTTGTTTCTCAGCTAATTTACCAAAATAGAACTAGATTGGCTACTAACAGTGAATTAAAATTCACTATATCATTTTTATTAATGATTTAGCAAAAAAAAAATGTATATTTTTTTTTTATATCTCGAAGCTAATGCACATAATAGTTCATTCCAGTTCTTCATCTTCACAACGTTATCGGATCTTTATGAGGTAATAAGTCTAAATATTCTTCAAACTCGGAATTTTTTGTTGAAAAAAGTTAAAACATAATGCTTTGGGAGAATTTTCCATTTCTGATTTCCATGTCTGCTGAATTTGGTCAAAAATTATCTGTATAATGTTCAACTTTAACCATTTTGGATTTAAACTAAAGTTAATCTGATTTAACTAAATATTTGAAAGTCCACATTTATTCAAGATATTTTTAATACAAATCAACCATTCAATATTATAAGAGTACTAACTGATCTTCTAGTTAGTATTACCATAACTTTTGATCATCTGACCATAATACAACATTGTTTTAGCAGTCAGTAATAAGGTGTAAAAACTCATTTTTAAATCAGTAATTACTGGTAATAACTGGGCCGTTTCAGGAATTACTTGTATTAACTAAGTGCACCGGGAATTACCTGTAATTCCTAAATTTTAGTAATTACATGTAATTCCTAATTTCACCTATTTACTGTAACATATATAAAGTATGCATATCAAATAAGGAAAAATTCTGAGGTTCAAATTTGTCAGTATGTGTTAGAATGTTGCCTCCAGTATATGCTTGGTAGGTACAAATGTACTATAAGTGGATAAGTGGATCTGTGTGCATAAAAAGGTACCAACAAATCGAAATCAATCTAAATGTGCATTTTGTAATACATACTGTGTTCAACCTTCTCAATCGCCACGTGTTCATTTTATAAAATTTTGGTGCGACGAATATTTTTATTGAACTATTTCTTATTTTGTGAGTGGTCAGGTGAATGCAGCCTCTGCGTGCGGTATTTTATTGGTGTGTTGAAGACCCATCGGCAATCTTACGTTTTGTTCTGCTCTTTGGTGGGGGAAGTCTCTTTGACTCATTCTCCCTTTGCATTTGCTTTTTTTCGATGCTTGCAGGAAATCTTTTGTAAGTTGTTGTTATAATGAATTGATTTGCAATTTTTCTCATCTTTTTACCAAACAATATAGTACGGTAAGATGCATTCCCTATCCTGATTTTCGTTGTAGGTTATTTTTCAAACATCACTGATGTGTAGGTAATAAAGTGTGGGTAAGTTTACTGACGACATCATTTACATGTAGAAATGATTCCTCTCATGAAGTATAGAGAAAACATGTTCTATGTATGCGTCATTACAGTTCGATCGACCTGATGGACGTTCCTTACTTCCCTATCTTAAAGTAACGGGCTTAGTATTTCCAACAGATATTTGACATGTCCATATCGGTAGCCTATGCTACTAAGCTGTCGGTAAAAATGGCGTATATAGCAAATTGCAATTTAAGTGAAAACAAATATGAAGATGAAAAGGGTACCCTACACTTCGGTTTGAATATTTACAGCTGGTCATTTCCAAAACATCAAATCTTGCCTCATTCTAATGACTGGAATTTGCTATGTCATTCTGTTAAGGCAAAGAATTAATGGATTGTGATCTTCTAACTGTCAGCATTGAGCAAATATCGACCTTAAATTTGATTTTACCTATGCAATAGGTATAAGGCATGCAATTTCTGTACAACCTAGAACTATTCAAGGAGCTATTATCAAATTTCAGAATTTTATAGAAAGAAAAAAGATATCTAAAATATTAATATGTTTTTGAAGGATAATTTTAAGCTTATTTACCCAGTAAATGCCATCACATGATCAACATCTAACATTAGGTAACTGTTATTGTATACATATTTCACAAGAGCATCCAGGGCCTTATCAGCATCCAAGTGTATTTCTGTTTCTGTTAATTTAATTGGATTATCTGACCATGCTGCAGCGGCCTCGTGTGCCTATTATAAGATATAATGCATACACATATGTTTCATGCGTCAGAGGAAGAAAAGTTAGCTGTAAGGATTATCATATGTTTCATGCGTCAGAGGAAGAAAAGTTAGCTGTAAGGATTATCATATGTTTCATGCGTCAGAGGAAGAAAAGTTAGCTGTAAGGATTATCATCGATTGTATCAACTGTAGCTTTTTATATGTTTCCAGTTTTATGTTTTATGAACATTATTTAGACAACTTTTCCCAGACATGGTATGCTCTTCGAATAATCCGGCATGTAGCTTGCTGGTCAAGATGTCTTTTTAAATGTTAAAGATTTAACGATGAAGAACTCAAATAAACTGAATATGTCTACTTTTTAAATTTTAAACTTACATGTTTATCAAATTCAGTCCATTTTTTTCAAGTATAAACCTCACAATATGTTTCGAATATTGGACGATTTTAACCTAGATATTGACATGGGATTAGGAAACCTTACCAAATATAAAGTTGAAATGTTTATTTCAATATATATAGGGCTATATGTAAACATATGCCAATTTCTTAAAAAAATGATTAAAAGATACCGGTAATCTATTTTTTATGGGTTTTAGAAACACCAAAGTTGGTCTATCCCCTTAAAAAGAATAAGGTGTCTAGATGGCCTAGCCAAATATTGCAAACATTTTTGTTTCTGTGATCAATAAATGCTAAATAGCTACATTTTGATTCGAGCAAAAACTCGAATAAATTCTTATATTATCAAACAGGAGATTATAACACTGGACCATAACAATTATGTTTAGAGGTCGAATTTGACCTCTAAAACTAGCCAAGTGAAAAACTTTTATGTTTCCGTCTTCAAAGTGATAAACATAGAAGCTTTGACTGACTATCATATTGAAAAGGAATTTGGGAAAAAAATGTCATTAAGACCATTTTTTCTTTTTCTTTTTCTTTCTTCTGGAAATATTTTTTATAAAATATATGGCTTATTAGGTCTATAGAAAGATGATTTTTGAATTTCAAATTTTTAACGGATAATACAAGACGGTCTTTTAAAGGCAATCGGTAAAGTTTCGATCTCTCGGTGAATTTTTAACGAAAATTTGCAACAAGTTATTATTCACCTAAGAAATTCAAATATGTAATAAAAATGGTAAATGTGGTTGAAAGTTTCGACATTTACCCTAATTTTTTTTATCATGTCTATCCTTTGGATAAACATGTCACACTTTTTAATTTCAATACATAAACACAGGCGGATTTCTGTAAAATCATTATGAAAATCTTCTTAACATAATTATGCTTTGTATATGTACAACAATTCTTTGATAACAAATCTTTTTTTGGCGGTATACTAGTATTCATCAAATGTTGAATCATTGAATTTTTCATTAAAATTGGTACAAATAATCTTCATACGTTAATAAACATAATGTCATTGTGAAAAAGATGGGCCAATGTACTCACTCGACTTCAAGTTAAATCAGTTTGAATAATAATAATAATAATAATAATAATAATAATAATAATAATAATAAACAAACAGTCGAAAAAATGCATCTTTTCCAAATATGTTACAGTTTGATGTCGTGAAAATTAAATTTCACGTAAGCGTTTAACGTTTTATAGACAATACTCACCATTACAGGGATGATTGCGTTAAGATTACACCGCAGTTTAACATCTGGTGCATATTTTCTAATGTTGAAAAATATATTATCCATCTGTAAAACACTTTGTTCATAATTAAATTGAAGAGCCACTGCTATTAATTTATAGTATACCGGGTAAATTGCCGAATGTTAACAGAAAATAACTGTAACTGTGTATCATTAGTTAGTTTGTCTGTCTGTCTGTTTGTCTGTTCTACATTTCAGAGTTGATAGCTAAATTATCACGTTTACTTCTGAAAACAATGTTTACATCCCTTATCAACGCTTCAAAAAGTAAAATCGCATTTAAAAAGTAAAATCACAAACATATTTAACTTGTAGTTATATGAGCAATCTAAAACTATTGTTTATTTGAATGGAGAGCAAATTTGAAGCAGGATGTTTCATCCTTTTTGAACACATGGTGTTGTGTTACTTGGTCTAGTTTATATGTTTCTACATCATATCAGTACCTATATTTTGGCATTGCACAAGGTAAAACTGTTCTCAGATATTTAGTTACGTCTTTACACCAAATCAATTGAATGTTAACTGATTGATATGTAACGGTTGGGAAACTTCATTAATTCATTAGATGTAACTGGATTTGAGATACCTATCAGCAAATGTAAGTTCGGTGTTTGGTAATGTCTATTCGTCCTCCAAATCTAATTAGTACATGTAGATTCCATCACTGCAACAAGTGTGTTATGATATTTCTCTACTCGAGACAGTTACATTTAGATATGTAAAGAGCGAGTCTTGCCGAGCTTTTGAATAATTAAAATTTTACTGTTGAGGGTGAAGAAATATTGTAATACACGTGTTAGTGTGGTGGAATATGTGTGTCTTATGCTTTTTATCCTAACTTTTTAAAGATTTACAGAAATATGTGTTCTTCATATGTGACGTCATCAGACATGGTCACTTTTTTCGTGACGTTACAATAGGAATCTCGCAGAAATCAAGAAAATTAAACATTATAATCAAATGTCGACCAAATCTTTGTTGAGAACAGATATTTTACTAGAGACGAGGAACATCTTTCTCACATCGCTCAAGAAATGTGAAAAATGTAAAAAAAAATTTAAAAAAATAAAATAGAGAAAGTCCTTATTGTTAAATTACGGTACTTTGGTAATGGAATGTTGTGTCATCTGTAACCATACCTCATTTACTATTTTTAGTAAACAAACATTAATTACTTTGACACTTATGTAGCTTTGATTGCTAATTACAACACTGGGTCGATGCCACTACTGGTGGACGTTTCGTCCTCAAAGGGGGGGGTATCACCAGCCCAGTAGTCAGAACTTCGGTGTTGACATGAATATCAATTATATATGGTCATTTTTCATAAATTTCCTGTTACAGAACTTTGAATTTTTCGAAAAACTAAGGATTTCCTTATCCCATGAATATATTACCTTAGCCGTATTTGGCACAACATTTTGGAATTTTGGGTCCTAAATGCTCTTCAACTTTGTAATTGTTTGGCGTTATATAAACTACTCTGATCTGAGCGATACTGATGAGTGTTATGTAGACGAAACACGCGTCTGGTGTATTAAATTATAATCCTGTTACCTTTGATTACTATTTAGACCACTGGGTCGATGCCACTGCTTGTATACGTTTCGTCCTCGATGGTATCACCAGCCCAGTAGTCAGAACTTCGGTGTTGACATGAATATCAATTTAATATATGGTAATTTTTATAAACTTCCTGTTACAAAACTTTGAATTTTTCGAAAAACTGAGAATTTTCTTATCCCAGGAATTCATTACCTTAGCCGTATTTGGCACAACATTTAAGAATTTTGGGTCCTCAATGCTCTTCAACTTTGTAATTGTTTAGCTTTATAACTATTTTGATCTGAGCGTCACTGATGAGTCTTATGTAGACGAAACGCGCGTCTGGCATATTTAATAATAGTCCTGGTACCTTTGATTACTATTATGGTTTTGCTTAATAGTACTATAAAATACATGATTTCAAAGATTTTACAAATTCTAATGTTTACCGAACTGGCGTAAAATGCTACTTGTTCCACCATCAATGCTACAGCTTCCTCTTCCGTCTTCTCAATGCCATCCAGATTTCTAAATCTTAAATAAAAAGTGACCAGTCAGTTTATTTACTTTTATAATGATCCCAGTATAGACCTGAAAAAAATATTTTTGAAATTCGAAGAATGTTATACTGCAGTAGGAAAACGTTTGGCGTCAAAATAAAATGAAATATTGCTCTACTCGTATGTGTGTGTGTCAAAACCAGATTGAAGTGCTTCTAAAAATAAGCAACCACAAACGACTGATGTGTACCTTTTTGTTGGCTATTTGGTATCTTTTTTTAAAACAAACAAATTAATAAAATATAAATTTATAGGTAAAATTTTCAGTAAAATTGTAAGGGATTTGATTAAGCATTGTTTTCAAAATATATGAAACTATTCTCTCACCAAAACAATAATATTTTCAAAGATTAACATTTCTACTCACAAACATATTGAACTCCGTGTGCTCTTTGTTTGCTTATCCCAAGTCATGAGTATGTAATGTAATGTATATCGTTTGATATTTTGCCATGTTTATTTCTCGTTTATTTTCTATTCTGCAACTGGAGTCTCACAATGCCAAAAAAAGGGAATGCTTATCCAGGTGCGATTTAACCATTTATATGAATGTTTCTATATCAGACGGTTCAACCACCTTTCTATGAGAAAATAATGAATGAAATCATAGCTTACTGTTGATAAAATTGAAAATCGTTTGTCAACAACAAATCTATAACGTTTTCTTCTTCATTAAATAGATGTCCTTCTGTTTGTCTTTTCTTTCTCTTTCCATTATTTTTCTGTTTTTCATTTGCTATTTTATGTATTGCCTCCTCAGATAATATGTCGTCCATTTTTAATTTCTTATTTGCTTTTAACACAGGTGGTAGCTTGGCATCGGGATGGCCTTCTGCATCTAAACCTATTATTAAATGAATGATATGTCAATGCCTTTGCTTGATAAAGGATAATTGATACATTTGTGTACATAAAACAGGAAACATAGATATAAACTACCTATGCATATGACTAGTACCACTTTTTAGTAGTAGTTTTCTTTCACGATATATACAACTAAACAATCTTTACTCTTTCGTTTATTTTCCTAATTCAATTATGTATCCCGGTTACTAGTAAAGCAATTCATATTTGCATAGAACATGATGGACGACTTAGATGGACGAATTAGACGACTGTTTACCCTTTCCGGATTGCGACAGTTTTTGCATGGCAGGTAGTGCAAGGTGTTTTTTCCGTCATTGTTTTTTTATTGATAAGATTTGAGAATCAGTAAACTATTGTTGTCTCAAATGTAACTGGAAGATATTTATATAAGTAAAGCGTCAAGTTTCTTTAACATTTCAAAGTTCTCTCCCTTTGTATGAACTTTTTATACAGCTTATGTGTTTTGCGTCTGGTGTTTATTAAACATCGGCGAAAGATAACAAATGGATGATAAAACTCAGAGTCAAAAACAAACAGGGCACAAACAACGAAAAAAGGCTCAAAGGAAACGCTAAAATAAACAAAACACAACATATAAATGTTCACAAAGACAGCAACATGAACAACTATAAAAACCGAAAGATATCAGTCTTTTTTTTCAACACTTTTCATACTATCAAATCTACAAAATAAAACATTTTTTTCTGTACAATTGTGTTAAAAGCCTATTTATATTGAATAATTTCGCTCGTATGTTGAAGAAGTCGACGCATTTCTGGCTTTTTAAAAAAAAAAGATACCACCATCTATATGTATTTTACAAACCTGGTACTCGCGGTTCGTCTGTTCCAGTAGGAAGATTATCTTCCTCTCCACCGAGATAGTCAACATTATGGGGAACTTCATCTAGTGCTTTATCATATTCAGCTTTCTTGTCAGCAGCAGATCCAAGTATTTGTATTAGCTTATCATTTGTTAATAAGTCTCCGGTCTGCATAAAAAAAGGCCTTACTCATTTGTAAGATAAGAAGAAGCAGATTCGATGATATATTAGGGGAATAAGTTCATACCAAGAAACTTTTCGATGCATATTCAAAGGTATATAAGTGACAGTCGTAATGAATAAGTTAAATTACATAAGATCTTTACATATGCTTGAACAATTGTAATATCGATATAATAAAAAAGATATAACCTAGAAGTAAAAGACACTAGTAGAAGAATGTTATTCTTAAATTGACATTGTGTTTTTCACATCATCTGAAGTCTGATCCATGAATTATTCAGTCATGTTCAGGTCATCGATCAATTTCCAGATTTATTCACTACCGTCTGAAAATGTCTGTTAAGATCTTTTACAATTAGTCTTAACAGTACTGAATATACCGCAGTAGATAAGTCTGAAATTGACTGAAAGGCTAAAAATTGACTGAAAGACTGCAAATTGACTGAAAGACTGCAAATTGACTGAAAGACTTAAATTTACGTATTAATGCATTGTTCGGTGAATTAAGATGTGTTTAATTAAGTCAAAGGATGGTTTATAAAAAAAAAATATTTGCAAGTGAGAGTTATTTTTGTCTGTATATATGATGAAGGAGCAATGGTAACGTCTGGCTAATAATTAAATTTTAATCCTGGTATCTTTGGTGATAACTAATAATATTATTTAAAACTGTCTATTAAAAGCATACTGCAAAAATATTAAAAATTGGTTTATATGAAAGTAAAAATTACTACCGATTTAAAGACTTACGATTTCACATCTAGACGATGAACAGTCCTTTTTAAACCGACATTTTACCATGATTGGAAATCTGAGTCCATCCTCCTCGTAATAATAAAGTGTTGTCACCTAGCAATAACAAAAATATATATGAAACACAACAAAGGTTAGTGCTAAATGGTCTACTACTAAATGGCAATCCTAAATTTTTATTGGGTGTCTACAGAATATGGTCTTGCTCAGAAGACTAAAGCATTAGTGATGATATTATTAAGTTAACTGTAACGGTAGTTCGTTTTTTCCGTGTTAACTAATTGTTATTGTTAGGTTTATTCCGTAAACGTTTTTCATGTTCTATTTGAAATAAACATTTGAAATAACTTTGAATGTTTCAGTTAAGGTTTTATTTTACACTAACTGTTTAAGCACAATATTCTTTTTGAGGATGTAATCTGTTTTCAGGCCCGCCATAAAGTTTTAGTCCAAAATGGCAATCGGTATTGAATACGATTCTTTGGTATTCTCTTGTAAATATACGTGAGTAGATCACATGACTGGGGTAGGGAACTTTACATTTATAGGTAGAACATCCCAGTACCAAGAGTATAGACATTAAACATTGGACATTATATACATTACACATAGCTGATACGGTGATAAGGCAGATTATTACACCGAAAGAACATTGTCAACCGCGGCTGAATGTCCTATATATATAATTATTTTCATTTATACTTGAAATAAAAGTATTCATTTATTATATTCTGTATACATCTATGAGATCGTTAAAAAAATACGTTGCAAACTTGCTGTTGTTGAAAAATAACAAAAAAGGGAGCAAGAATTCTTAAATTGAGCATTACAAACCTGACATTGAGATTAAATTTCGTTTTAAAATATACACTTAGAATTGAAAATTATAATTTCACTTTTAGATATTATCCTCATAATACTAACTAGTACAAAAATTTATTGCAGAAAGTGCGCACTTTTGCCATAGATGTCCGAAATGTGACATTTCACTAGGAATATATACAATTAAAATTTCCAAAATAGCCTACGAACAGTCTCTTCGATTGTATGCATTTAAAAAAAATCATGAGTATAATAAAGTTTCCCTCGGGGAAAACGTCGTTTTTTAGCGAAATATGCACAAACAAGAATGGTAGTTAAAATATGCCAAGGGTGAAAATTCTTTTATTTAATAGCTGTATGTATTTGTACAATGGTTACGGACTGTCATAATTTTAACTTCTTTTAAAAACGCAAATAGCCAAAATTTTGAAAGTTGAAGGTGTGTTAATCTACCGAATTAGACTATTTACCGGGTTTGTAATAACATGAGCAACACGACGGGTGTCACATGTAGAGCAGGATCTGCTTACCTTTCAGAGTACCTGAAATCTCCCCCAGTAAGTTTTCTATGGTGTGTCTTGTGTTCGTTTGTTTGTCTGTTTATCTTTTTCTTTATTTACCCATGGCGCTGTTATATTTTCTATTCTATGAGTTTAAAATAAACTCGTCATAGACACAGGATTAAATTTGTATTTACACCAGACGAGCGTTTCGTCTACAAAAGACTCATCAGTGACACTCGAATCCAAAAAAAGTTAAGAAGGCCAAATAAAGTACAAAGGTGAAGAGCACTGAGGCCCAAACTTCCTAAAAGTTATGCCAACTACAGCTAATGTCATCTATTCCTGAGGTAGAAAAAGCCTTAGTAATGTTTCTCTGGTATCTGTATCCATTCTTTTCACAATCACAGACCTGCCACAGGAATTTGCTCAAAAAGTACATTAAAACTTTTCCCCTACCTCATTCTTTTTTACTTTTTTCTTCTTTACTAGATACCCGACTTCATCCTGTATCAGCAGTGGTATAGTTTCTGGAGAAAACTGGTCATTCTTTTTTAGTTGTAATGTTTTCTTGTGATTTTTATAAGAAACAGGAAGAAACAGCTCTTCCTTCAAATCGCACGGAGCTTCATCAGTTTGTCTTTTGTGTCTGGTTTTATGTTCTAAGACATTAGATAAGTCTACGAAAGCATAGTCTAAAAAATATATGGCTGCATGTGAGTATACAAATAAAATGAGGAATATTCCTTATTTCCTAGAAACTTTAATGTACAAAATAAGAATTACTAGCATTTGCAAAAAAACAAAACGCTTTTCAAGTATCAATTTTATGCGTCTATGGTGCTTTTCGGGAATCCGCCTTAATCAAGAACGCTCAAAACCGAATAATGGAAGCCAAGGGTAGTACTGTATATAAAAACCAAAAACAGTAAAAAAAAAATAAAAAAAATAAAAGAAACAAAAAGGTTCTAATAATATTGATAATCAAATCAATTTTAAGTAAACTTTGACAGAGGGAGCTGACATCATTGTTTCTTTTGTGAGTTCTAAATCTATAAAATATTCAATTTTAGAGAAGTTTATAAATTATGTCAATACCGATGTACTGACTACTAAGCTGATGATATCCCCGTAAATTGATAGTCCTTCAAATATAGCCTTATTAAAACGTGACAAAATATATCATCCATACATGTATACGAATCTGTGCAAACTCGAAAAAGTTTGAAAGCATTTTGGGGCCTGATTATGAAGAAGTAATATACAGTGTGTGTGATTAGGAAAATTCCAACAGTTTCGTGTAATTTTAGACTAAGGTTGAATAATAAAACTGAATTCATAAATACAGTTTTCTGCGTATTACGGTAGATAATATACAAGTTACCTGATCCAGAATCATGCATAAACTTTCCTAGGGAGCATCCAATATAACACAGAATTAGGTAAGGTGTCATGTTTAACTGCTGCAGAGGTAGTTGTGTTAATAATTCAGGATATCTAAGCATATCGTGTAATGAATTTCATATCATGCTTATGAATAAATCAAGGCATTCGCAAGAATACAAAAAGGTCATAAATAACTTGGCTTATTGATTTCAGATGATACTTTTTATTTTATACACACTGAATGATACATTTCTTTATTAGTATAAATCAGAGAATTGATAAGGCCTTCGTTTCAGAAACTAAAGACCTATGGGTATAAAATGATTATTTCTTGAAATTTTGGTGTACAACCAATTGAATGTTGGCCAATAATATTGCGTTATTTTGTTCCTAAACCAATCAAAATATGTTAGTGTACGTTTCACTCACAATGCATTAGATTATGAAATGGCGAAATTAATTGGACCCCTTAAATTCGGTCGATTGAGGTTGTTTACAACCACTTGTATGACCGTGCTGCTTACTATATCATGGCGGTTAAGTTTGGTGATCGAGAAAGCGAGTGTACCAGGTATGAGCCACAGAGATTTCACCAGGAAAACTAACAATAATATTCTAGTCAATTTATATCGGAGTCAAACGCACCTGCCAGTATTTTTCTTAGGTTATAACTCATAACTTCAGTGTCGACAGACTAGTAATCACTGTAGATAACTTCTTCGACCACTGACCATCCTCGCATATGAATTTGATTTATCAAATAGTTCTCGCTTTTTCCAAATTCAAATATGACAACTGAATCATGATTGATTGCCTGGTTTATTTTTGACTGCTTAACGTCCGGCGGCAAATATATCACGAAAGGAGCTTGTCACATGAATTGAAGAGATGTAAAAATTGATTCTAAGTTACTTTTACTCCTTGATTTCCCTAGCTAGCAAAATGTTTAAACAATATTTATTATATAAAATGTTTTTCAAAGTTTAAAATATTGTGAGTTATTCATTCTTTATGGATTTTACTAATAATTCGTAACAATAGTGTTTGATACATGTTGGATAAAAGCCAGAATGTGTATCGTCGGTTAGCTAGGATTTTCCGGCCGAGTATACATACATATATAGAAAGGAAACTATCTGCTAGAAAACAAAGAAACATCTATGTTAAAAACGTTAATGATGTAATGCAAAGAGACAGTAAATATGAAAACAGATTTGAAAAACATTGATAAAAAAAATAATCTGCTTTTGCCCTGAGACTACTATAACACATTATAGTAGTCTTAGTTTAGCCATGGAAGAATTATTGTCAATATAATACTTCCATTGTTTAGCCGAGTCCCTTTGTCTTAAACGTAAGGTTATATAGATGATTTATACAGAACTAAACAGTTTAATGTCCATTTGTTGGTTACTTTTTGCAGTGGCTATTTGACCGGCACTGACTAAATCGGGTCATTGATGCGATTAGTAGAGAATAAAAAAGCTTTATAATAATTTAAAATCATTTTATCACAATATCAAGCAATAAAAATACAATATAATCAAAAATTAAATTTTGAAGATGTTCATTAATAAATAATTTATAACTTTATAATATATTAATTAAAAGCATGAAAAGACATTTGTGTATACAATTACTAAATATATTTTTTTCTAAAATATTCATAAAAAAAGTTGATGTCCAAATCTGTGTAAAACTATGGTTAAAATACCCTGCCATGCGATAAATATAGTGTTATGTAAAATACGTACATCATAAAAAAGACAATATTAAAAGTTGTTTGCTACGAGTTTCAAAAGGACACATGATTAAACATTTACAACTGTTACAAAACCAATTTTTTGCCTTTAGAATTTTTTTTTAATGCAGCACAAGATAAATGTTGCCACTCTAAACAGGAACTACACATAACACTGGCTTCCTTTGAATATGCATCATGGCACTCACACCACATCTTCCTATATCTATATGTTGCATATGTATAGATATGGTTATTTTTCTTCCCTTTATATACGCTCTTAAGAGCTTCCCAGACTCTTCCCATGCATCTTTGTGACAATACTTTTTGATTAAATCAATATCATTTTTCAATTGAGTCCAAACAAGGGGCAGTTAAAAGTTCAGGTCTTGCTTCAACTTGTTCCTCGGTTATTAAAATGTTGTTATAAACAGCATTTTTTTTTTTTTTGCAAAATCGCTTCCAACAAACCAGTCTAATAAAAGAAATCTGATTTCTTTGGAAATTGTCTTATGAAAAGGTACACAATTGCTTTTTCGGGTACGCTTTTTTGGAAGACCGATGACAGTTTGTGTCAAACCTTTTGGCCTTCCTGCACGTGTCTTCATATTTGGTGGAAGAAATATATGAGAAACACGCGATCCACAACAACTGGAATCCAGTTACATGTATATGCTCTGCCAATTTCTGTAGAAGTATGATATTACTGAGTTTGATGATTCTTCACAAAGTTCTTTGTAAAAAGATTGATATTCATCCTCTGATTTTGAGTAGACTATCTTCTGCATGATTTCTAGCTCGGGGGGGCCACTTCCTATGTAATGACTGGTAGGGATGAGCCGCTGGAATAGGTCACTATTTTATGCTTCATGATATATGAAAAGGGTGAGAAAATCAGATTAAATATATCAATAGGTTGATATTATCACTTGCTGGATTATATCATAAGTATCTGAAACTAATCAAATGTTCGTATTTATTTTTGATGCGGTTAAACCACAGTCGTAAATGCATCAGCTATTTGTCAACCCAATTAAACTCTATTTATACAATGTGGTATTTCCACTGAGGTCAGTTATAGATGCAATAAATCCAATCATTTTGACATTTCCACCTAATTAACATTGAAAAGTTTGTATACATGAAACATTTAAAGAAATTCCATAATATAGTGTCAGCGTCCTTCAAGAGGGAACGGCAAATGTGACTTTTTATCAGTTTTTAAGTAATGTTAATCTCAGTAAAAGTGATACTATGTGAAGTGCTACTACGTTTATCTGACAAAACATATTTTATTGTCTTTTGAAATTGAAAATTCTTCTTAATAAAAGATAAAAAAGGGGCAAATAGAGCAAAGTGTTTAAGATGTAACGAATTCATTGGAAAAGCAAGGTGTGATTATTGTGACTGCGTTGCTTCTAAACAAGAACGTAAAATGAGCGGGACCTAAAAATTTATGCATATACTAATGTACAAGAAGATGAAAAATATATCCAAATATGTGTATAGGTCTGTTTTTTGTTCATTAAAATATGATAAGGTATATATTTTTGATAAACAAAATATATGAAAAGGGTGGGGTACTTGATGTCTCAGCTGCTCACCCCTACCAAAAAAAGTTTGAAGTGGCCCCCCCGAGATTTCTAGTGCTTTAATTTTCTCACCAACTGTTATCCCTAATATTTCGATTGAAACTTCTAGTCTAAAATTCACTAAAACATGAGACAAACAGTTACACAACTGCAGCTCAGTAGTCTGTGGTATAGCTTTCCCCAAAACATTTCTTTCGGTCATGTCTTTGTCAGTTAATATAACTCGTATATTTTCCCAGTTTTTGTTCTTCAATTTGAATTGTTCGATAACTAGTGAAAGTATAAATTCCTCCTCCTGTGTAAGCAAAAACACAGCAACTATTTCATCAGTTTGTCCATTCCTATCTACATTGATTTATTTTAAGTAGGGTGGCATTCTCAGACTATTTGTCTAATATTTAAAAAAAATGATTGCACTGTACTTTTAATGCTTGCTATTGTGATAAAATGGTTTTAAACTATTATTAAGCTTTAAACTGCTTTTTTATTCTCTGTACGAGTCACATCAATGAACCGTGAGTTTTATTCAGTGCCGGCTAAATAGCAAAGCTATTTTGCCGGTGCCGGTCTAATAGCCATTGCCTTTTTTGTTGTTGTTGTCAATATTTGAATTGTTCTGATAGATCCTAAATTTTCCTAACTTTTAAAAACCCAGGTTTTACATATTGCCTGAAAATAATACATCTTTGTGTGTCCACACTGAAGTATTATTTCCCTTCCTTGTTATTGTACATTTCCGGTTTACACCTGTAAATTCTATTTCTGAATCATCGTATATTTATTTAAATTTGTAACAACATTTGATCATGTCATTTACTAAAAACACATTTAATGGAGTATGATGGCCTCCCAAAACAGAAAAATAACAGAAATACAAGTAGAGGATATTCAGAAGAGACGACATCCAAGTAAACACTATGTAAGTTGGCGTAGTACATAATTGTGTAAATGTCTTATATTTTCAGATAAATCAAAAACAAACAATCAATAGAGAAAATATGTCAAGTAAATGCAATTGCTTTAATGGTTATACACTTACAAATAGTGTTAAATCAAGTCATATTTTATTTTTTAGACAAGTATTTATATACTGATGTGGTATAAGACAAACGATATCATGGAATACACCTGTCAAAAAATTACTACAACACAGTTATAGTATCTTCGGATTATACTATACATGTATATTTAATTAAACAATACTTGCTTGAACTTAATCAATTATGTAGTTGAGCAGCGCCAGGTCCAGTACTTTTAAAAGGGGGTGGGGGCACTGACTGCCAATAAGAGCCTGAGGTGGTCTGCTACAGTCATGCTTTAGTGATTCCTTTTATAATCAACCAAATGTGGAAGTGGTCATATGTGGATCTAGGGTGGGGGGTGGGGGGGGGGGGGTGTGCATTTTGTTGAAAACATTTGATTGTATAGGGAATCACTGGACCCCCTCCTTAAGTTAGTTCAGTTAGTCAGTGCCCCCCCTCCCCCACTTGACAGAATATTCTGGATCAGCCACTGATGTTATTTAGGATATGTGAATATCTATTGATGATTTATTTATTATTTACATATCACTACAATGCAGATATAAAGTAATTAATGCTCTGTATTAACAGACTATTTTTTTTCTGTTAAAATAGGTTTATGTCATCAAAGTTATCTGGTCAGATGGCTCAAGACATGTTATTTACAGACGTTACAGTAGATTTTTCGACTTTCAGGTAAAAAAAATTCAAGTTTACTTAATAATTATTTTGTCTATGTTCAAAAGATAAAGGTTACACTTATAACATGTATAAGTCGGTTGCAGTTTTGGACATATACATTTATCATCAATTATGTTTATACATTATTAAGTTAAAGGAAACTGTCAATCTTTTGCCAACAATGAAAACAAGCAATCAAACAAAATGCTTTCTTTCAGGTTATGACACTGGGAAAATCTAGAAAGCTGCTATAATAAATTTAGCCCTGTATTTTACAAATGTATTTTATATTTAAAAATTAGTAAAGAGCAATGATGAAAAATTAACTCACACAAGTTTAAATGTTTTCTTTTTAAGCTTTCTCTGTTGGAGAAGTTTCCTATAGAAGCTGGATCTATTGATCCACAGAGAAGAATTATACCGTTTCTTCCAGGTAAGAATGAAATTAACAAATGAAAAAAAGTGAAAGAAAGGTTAAGCTTTATTTGCTAGTTAAAATGCCCAGTGAACATGTTAGATTTTGGCATATTTTTATGCCCCACCTACAATAGTAGTGGGGCATTTTGTTTTCTAGTCTGTGGGTCTGTTTGTCTGTATTTAATTTAAATTTTTTGGTCACAGTAGTTTTAGATGAAGTTGAAGTCCAATCGATTAGAAACTTAGTACACATGTTCTCTATGATATGATCTTTCTGAATTTAATGCCAAAATCAGAGTTTTGACCCCAATTTCACAGTCCACTGAATATAGAAAATAATAGTGTGAGTGGTGCATCCCTGTACTAGGGACACATTCTTGTTTAAGTAAGATACTATTTGAACTATTGGAATTATAAAGAAATTGCAGACACATTGAAAACTTCAATATCTTATAGAACATGTGAATCTAAAGTTGGAATATCTTAATGTATGTGTGCACATAAACATGATAAAGATCAAATATATTAAAGTACAATATACTTAGTACTAGTATACATTAACTGAAGATCAAATATATTAAAGTACAATATATACATTAACTAAAGGTCAAATATATTAAAGTACAATATATACATTAACTGAAGATCAAATATATTAAAGTACAATATATACATTAACTGAAGGTCAAATATATTAAAGTACAATATATACATTAACTGAAGGTCAAATATATTAAAGTACAATATATACATTAACTGAAGGTCAAATATATTAAAGTACAATATATACATTAACTGAAGGTCAAATATATTAAAGTACAATATATACATTAACTGAAGGTCAAATATATTAAAGTACAATATATACATTAACTGAAGGTCAAATATATTAAAGTACAATATATACATTAACTGAAGATCAAATATATCAAAGTACAATATATACATTAACTGAAGATCAAATATATTAAAGTACAATATATACATTAACTGAAGATCAAATATATTAAAGTACAATATATACATTAACTAAAGGTCAAATATAATAAAGTACACTATATACATTAACTAAAGATCTAATATTATCTTCAAGTACATCTTAACATGAAGGTTCAATTTCTTAATAATGATACAATATTATAGAGTTTATGTGCACATAAAGATTCAAAATCTTTTATAACAAACATGTGTACAAAATGGTGAAATGTCTTTAAGTGCATGTGTACTTTATTCCAATAATAATGTTTCCTTCTAGACATATTTGAATGTTGGGTATGAGCATGAAGGCTTCTGATATTTGATTGTTTGCTCAGAGCATAAAGGCATCTGATTTTTCTGGTTAAGCATCATGATGTCAACCAAATTAGAAAATAATCTAAACACATGTAATGATTGTTTAGACTAATGTGTACACATGAGTTGGTTATCTTTAAGGTCATAAAATTGAGAATGGAAACTGGGAATGTGTCAAAGATACAACAAAGCGAACTAAGAACAATAAACATCACAAAGCCACCAATGGGTCTTCAACACAGAGAAAAAAATCCTGGACCCCTAAACATATACATGTATACATACTGATTAAGCATTGTAGATTATCATTGATCATCTCAAGTAGATTCATTTTCTCGCTTAAGCTGGTACAGCGAAAGTGAGAAAAGCAATCGAGTTGAGATGACCAATGATAATCTATTTATCGCTATTTTACCTATGACGACGTTGTCAATTTCATGTTAATTTCGTTAGCAACGCCACATGGCCTCCTTAGTTTCTAGTGATATTTTTCCCATCTCAAGCAAGAAGCATGATATGAAAATTATCACAAAAAAAGAACAAAAGAAAAATGCACAAAATAGCGATAATATGATATATTTTATGAAAAGATTTGTTAACTATTATAAACAGGAATCTATCAAGAAAACTTGTAAAAGGAAACTACATCTACATAAACGTGTCTATTGTTTGTTAATTAAAAGTACAAAAACACAGTCATATAGATGATGATTTTGCATTTTATTTAGTTAACATTCTAAACGGTAGGGTATATTGTTTATTTTTCCTGGAGAAGAAAATAAAACTTTATGAAGAAGGAAGATAGGAAATCCTTATACTTATCATACAACAACTCTCATATCAATGTACTTCTTACTTGTGCTGTACACACGCGAATAACATTAAACAAAATAGATCTTGGGAAAATTTCACTAGGTTTCAACTTGAATATTATGGTTTTCATTGATATTCAGGATTCAGGTACACTGTTAAGATACAATGACACAAATTTGACCGAATCCCAAACAAAGCGGACATTCGATCAAAGGCTGATTTTTATGCAAATTACTAAGTCAACACTGAAAAAAAAAAAAAGAGTAGTCAAGAATACAGTTAGATTGCTTATTTTATTTCTAAATAATACAAAGAGATGTCAAGAATACAATATAACATTGACAACACATGATGTTTCTGTTTACTTGGCCAAACAATTTCATTCCCAAGGTAAAAAAACGCGTACTATACATGCCTTTCTACAGTATTGTTTACTTTTCCTGGAGAAGGAAATAAAAACTTTATGAAGAACGAAGATAGGAAATCCTTATACTTATCATAAAACAACTTTCATATCAATGTACTTCTTACTTGTACTGTACACACGTGAATAACAATGTACTTCTTAGAAGTGATATGATTTTTTATTAAGGAAGGGTATTATGATGTACAGTACAACCTGTCTAATTTGAAACTTGAGTATTCCAATATCCTGCTTTAACCAACACATTTTCATGGTCTCAAACCATGCCAATCCTTGTAGAAAAAACCTGAATATTCCGATATCCTGCTAAATCTGATTTTTTTTTCGGGTTCCCTAGTGTGTCAGATAACACAGGTTAAACTATATATACAAGTTTCCCTGAAGAGGTTAGGGATGAATAATCAGAAAAGTCAAGTCAATCAGTTACGAATTAGACACTAATTTTGAATGTTATTTTTTTACACTTCCTTTTTAACAAATTGTGTTTAAGAATTTTAACACTCCATCTACCACAGAAGAGGGGATTTATTTTCTGGTTTGTTGTCTGTCCATCAGGTTGAAGGTTTTGGTTGAGGTAGTTTGTTGTCTGTCCATCAGGTTGAAGGTTTTGGTTGAGGTAGTTTGTTGTCTGTCCATCAGGTTGAAGGTTTTGGTTGAGGTAGTTTGTTACCTGTCCATCAGGTTGAAGGTTTTGGTTGAGGTAGTTTGTTGTCTGTCCATCAGGTTGAAGGTTTTGGTTGAGGTAGCTTGTTGTCTGTCCATCAGGTTGAAGGTTTTGGTTGAGGTAGTTTGTTGTCTGTCCATCAGGTTGAAGGTTTTGGTTGAGGTAGTTTGTTGTCTGTCCATCAGGTTGAAGGTTTTGGTTGAGGTAGTTTGTTGTCTGTCCATCAGGTTGAAGGCTTTGGTTGAGGTAGTTTGTTGTTTGTCCATCAGGTTGAAGGTTTTGGTTGAGGTAGGATTTGTTACCTGTCCATCAGGTTGAAGGTTTTGATTGAGGTAGTTTGTTGTCTGTCCATCAGGTTGAAGGTTTTGGTTGAGGTAGTTTATTGTCTGTCCATCAGGTTGAAGGTTTTGGTTGAGGTAGTTTATTGTCTGTCCATCAGGTTGAAGGTTTTGGTTGAGGTAGTTTGTTACCTGTCCATCAGGTTGAAAGTTTTGGTTGAGGTAGTTTGTTGTCTGTCCATCAGGTTGAAGGTTTTGGTTGAGGTAGTTTGTTGTCTGTCCATCAGGTTGAAGGCTTTGGTTGAGGTAGTTTGTTGTTTGTCCATCAGGTTGAAGGTTTTGGTTGAGGTAGGATTTGTTACCTGTCCATCAGGTTGAAGGTTTTGGTTGAGGTAGTTTGTTGTCTGTCCATCAGGTTGAAAGTTTTGGTTGAGGTAGTTTGTTACCTGTCCACCAGGTTGAAGGTTTTGGTTGAGGTAGTTTGTTGTCTGTCCATCAGGTTGAAGGTTTTAGTTGAGGTAGTTTATCGTCTGTCCATCAGGTTGAAGGTTTTGGTTGAGGTAGTTTGTTGTCTGTCCATCAGGTTGAAGGTTTTGGTTGAGGTAGTGTATTGTCTGTCTATCAGGTTGAAGGTTTTGGTTGAGGTAGTTTGTTGTCTGTCCATCAGGTTGAAGGTTTTGGTTGAGGTAGTTTGTTACCTGTCCATCAGGTTAAAGGTTTTGGTTGAGGTAGTTTGTTGTCTGTCCATCAGGTTGGAGGTTTTGATTGAGGTAGTTTGTTGTCTGTCCATCAGGTTGAAGGTTTTGGTTGAGGTAGTTTGTTGTCTGTCCATCAGGTTGAAGGTTTTGGTTGAGGTAGTTGATTGTCTGTCCATCAGGTTGAAGGTTTTGGTTGAGGTAGTTTGTTGTCTGTCCATCAGGTTGAAGGTTTTGTTGAGGTAGTCGATTGTCTGTTCATCAGGTTGAAGGTTTTGGTTGAGGTAGTTTGTTGTCTGTCCATCAGGTTGAAAGTTTTGGTTGAGGTAGTTTGTTACCTGTCCATCAGGTTGAAGGTTTTGGTTGAGGTAGTTTGTTGTCTGTCCATCAGGTTGAAGGTTTTGGTTGAGGTAGTTTGTTGTCTGTCCATCAGGTATAAGGTTTTGGTTGAGGTAGATTGTTGTGTCTCCATCAGGTTGAAGGTTTTGGTTGAGGTAGTTTGTTGTCTGTCCATCAGGTTGAAGGTTTTGGTTGAGGTAGTTTGTTATGAGGTTTTGTAGCATAAATTTGATTCTTGGTATACATGTTCATCTTGAGTTGATCTTTTATAATTATTTGGGAAATGACACTTTTACCCCATTTAACTCCTCACTGAACATTGAAATATGATAGTGCAAACAGGGCATGGTGTCCTAAGTCATTTTATACTTTGGTTGTTTGTTGTCTCAAAGGAAATCATACCAAATCTCATTAGTATTATATAATGTTCTATAAAATTGAGAATGGAAATGGGGAATGTGTCAAAGAGACAACAACCCGACCAAATAAAAAAACAACAGCAGAAGGTCACCAACAGGTGAGTTATAAGACACATTCAGAAATTGTATTCTTTTAAAAAAAGAAATAAGAAATTACATTTATTTTTAAAATGCTAAACTGTAATTACATTTACATCCTCAATGAATACATTTTTTCTTTTATGCCACCTGCATAAGAAGAGGCATCTCTATAGGTACCAGTCTTGTATTACAACTCCAGTTTCCAGTGCATGTCAAAACATGGAGGGAAACAAAATAGTGCATTTTTTTCTGATTTTTTTTCTGAACTCAATTCTTTCTGTTTGATTATAGGTTTATGCTGAATTGAAACATATATATAGACTTTAAAAAAAATCTTGCATCTTTTGGGGATATCAATCTAGGAAAGTGGAAGGATATCATGTTTACTGGGAGTGGTGCGGCCTAGTATAAATAGCTAACAGAAAGTAGAAAAAAAAATGTTTTGACTTCAGGATTGCGTAAATTTTTATTCTTACTTTTTTTTCTTCGATTAAATCATAATTTTACATTAGTACATACATGATATGAACACGAATTTTTTATATGTAGCATTTTTTATTTTTTTATTTTCAAAGATCAGCTGTTTTGCATGTAAGCCTATGGAGCAGTCAATTACAAGACTTCAACCTATATGGACATATGTTTAGCTTTATCATCAAGTGCTTTTAAGTGATGACTAATACTATTCACATCATAACCATTTATCAAAAGTAGATTATCAAAAGGTGATACCCTTTTCACTGTCTATTTACCAATTATCATTTCTTGTATAATAGCAATGACAAAACAAATAACACATTGTAAGCAGTCAGCTAATGAGAGGTTTATTTGGTGTTATTAACCCGTCAGGTTTTGGTCATCGATAACAAGACATTTTACTGTCCATTTTATTGCTATATTTTACACCTATTGTCTGTGGTCAGATCAACATTAAATCTGGTATTGACGTACATTGGTGTTTTACCATTGGCTCTATCTCTTGTATTAGCTAAGTCATATAAAACACAACTGTCTATTATTTAGTTTCATTTGTTTTGTCTATTATGTAGAAGTAGAATGCCTTATAATTGTAAGTCTATTTTACATGTAACTATTTTTTTGTTGTTGACTAGGGCAAATTCATCATTTTTTGGGTTGTTTTTTTGCAAACAAACCTTTCATCCTTAGAGTAATACTTACTTGAAGCCATCTTCCTCCCTAGCCTGGAGTTGAAATCATAATAGTTATCTTTAATACTCATATTGTCATATTATATTTAAAAATAATTGTTAGTCAAATTTTATTATCATTTCATTGTTGTGTGTTGTTCTTAGGAACTTGAGGGTATACACATTTTTCATTTTCATTCTCTAATCTAACATTGCCTCAACCAAATGTTATGACACTTATATACAATGCAACAATCACAAAACTCAGAATTACCATTCTTGACTTATGTCCCTTTAATACTTTATATTCAAGTCTTTGTCCCATCAACAGGTCCCCCATTTATTTAAGAATTTCCAATTATTTTGCAGGGAAAATATTTTTTGGTAGAAGTCATATAAGAGAAGTAGCCCTGAAAAGACAAGTACAGATTAGTGAATACTGTTCTGTAAGTACACACTCTAATTTATGTTCAGCAAAGTACATATAACTATCATTAATAACTACTCTATAATATAAATTCAATATGTACATATATGTATCATTGGATACTGCAATTACAATGTGGATATTTGTGTAACATTGAATACTGCAATTACAATGTGGATATTTGTGTAACATTGAATACTGTAATTACAATGTGGATATTTGTGTAACATTGAATACTGTAATTACAATGTGGATATTTGTGTAACAAGTAAATATCATTGAACATTGTATTTATGTTGATTGATAATCATACAATGTTCTGTAATACTGTAAATACAGTTTTCCCATTTTAAATATCCTGATAACTAAATACTTATGTATTTCCTCATTAATTGCTTATGAACTTCCTGTTTACGTTATAATTATATACATGTAAATGATATATTCTTAAACATTTAGATGATTTTTGACATTTTCATCATATTTTTCACCAGAGCTACTCTTCAGAGCATCATGAAAACATGATATGATGCTTTTATGCCCCACCTAGGATAGTAGAGGGGCATTATGTTTTCTGGTCTGTGCATGTGTGCGTCCGTTCGTCCGTCTGTCTGTCCCGCCTCAGGTAAAAGTTTTTGGTCAAGGTAGTTTTTGATGAAGTTGAAGTCCAATCGACTTCAAACTTAGTACACATGTTGCCTATGATATGATCTTTGTAATTTTAATGCATAGAAAATAATTATGTGAGTGGGGCATTCGTGTACTGAGGACACATTCTTGTTTTTTTACATCCATTGCTCTTCAAGTTCATATTTATCGTAAATTATAAGCGGGGGATAACTAAAGTCAGCAGATGCTCACAGCTTAACTTATAATATTTTGCTAAATATTGTTACATCTAGCAGGGAAGAACTCCAATTTAAAAAAAGTCACTACATGTACTAAAAAATGAAAACTTAATGGTAGACATTTTGAGGTTAGGAAAGATAGGATATATTCTAATAACCAGAATACAAGTTACATTTTTATTCTTTTTACCTCAGGCTCAGAATGGCTCATGACTCACACCACTTACAATGCAATTACAATTAATATTTCAGTGTGTAGTTTCATAGATATTTCAAATGATTGAGATTGAGAATGGAAATGTAGAATAGATCAGCTGCTTGATCCATACAAAACAGCTGATCAATATATTTGGATTCATATAAGTGCATGGTGCAATGGACAATAAAAGTACATGTTCAGTTCAGTTCCTCAGTATAAACATCAGAAGATGTGGTATGATTGGGAATGAGTCAACTCAATTCCCTTGAGAGTTCAAATAATAGGATATTAAGCAATTACAGGTCACCATTCAAAAACCCATACTGTATAGTCAGTGTTAAAAGGCCTTGACAGATGTAGATTTTCATTATTTTGACATTCAATTATATTGTTTTCCGAACACATGTTACAACTCAATGGTCTTTATAACAATTATGTTTTTACACAATATGAATAAAAGAATAGAAAATGGTATAAGTCATGACTAAACACTATTTTTTTTTGTAAAAAAATTTACTTCAAAATTCAATAGGTAAGGGAAAGGTGAATATCTTAAAAACATTGACCCAAGGTTCTATTGACTGTTGGCAGCAAAGCATCTATATTATTGACCTTGAACACAAAGCATCTTTTTTATTGACCTATAGCATAGACCATTGTCTTTTTGTATGAGTTATAAAGCCAGGACATTCATACCTTAATAGGGGTTTCGAAAGCAAAACGTTAAATTAAAAGCCAAGTAAGCTCATATGTTTAGAGAAGATAATTAAGTCAATAGTGAACCATATCCCTACTGTTGTATAGTTAGATATAGAAGGCAGTATAACCATAATGAAGATTGAGTTGAAAAAACTTGGTATTGATCTTTGTGAAATTTTACAAGAAGGTTAAATACCACAAAAGGAAGATTAGAATTGATTTTAGGGGTTATGGTACCAACAGTTTTGGAATTAGAGGCCAAAAACAAGCACTTTTGTAGTTCCCTTGAAGGAAGCAATTAAAATAAAGTAATCTTCTTCTAAATATGAACAAATTAAAGAATTTTCTTCAGAATAAAAGTATATGTACATAATTTTTATAATGAAAACTATCCATTGAGTTATAAAAAGACATAAGCATTATTTTTTTTAATTTGAGGTTTCTTATGACTTTAAGTATAAGATAAAGTTCATTTAAGGAAAAATATAGTGAAATCCTATATTGAATAAAAAAAAATTGATTTAGACCTTTGACCATGTTGACCATGTTTATTTTGTGTCAGAAACCTATATTATGTCAAATTTTTTATCAAAATCCAAATTTAGACAGTATCAAGCTTGAATATTGTGTCCAAAATCCAAATACTCCCAATCTGTTTAGGATTCGACCTCTGTTGTCGTATCAGGTAGCACTCAACGAATCTTTTAATTTGTTTAGTAGAAAAAATAATTTTTCACACCAAGTTAAAATTTGTTAAACCTTATGATATAACATGTACATGTCGTTTGGATGAATAGTTCCAAAACATATTGTCCTCTCTAATTTTAGATCATTTTTAGATTAGGCATTCCAGAGTTGTGAGATTTAATATCTAAATAACTTAGGCAGTATTTCAGATGTCTCCAAATAACTCAAATATTTTTCTTCTCATAAATCCTTAACAAACACTGTTATGTTCCTTAAGCTACAAATATTCAATCTTAAATAAATTTATACTTTCCCTTATATATAGACAGACAGAAATTTTTTGTGCTCCTTGCATATATATTTATTTAGATTATGACTTGTTTTTATAAATTGCTAGTATCTTTATTTGTAATTGAGTTATAATTTTGGACTAGATTTTATTGTCGTTAAAGTTGTAGTCAATATATATATGCATACACAATGAAAAGGGAAGCATTTAAAAATGATGAACAACAAACCAGCATCCTCATTAAACCCAATATATGTCTGATAGTATAAATAGTCCAGAAACTCACATTTTATTTGTCTGTTTGTTTTACATATGCTTTGTTATTGATGAGTATTAATTTGATAAAAAAAATGTTGCAACACTAAAACATTGTGAACAAGAATGTGTCCCAAGTTCACAGATGCCGCATCCGCATTATCATTTTTTTAAATTTTCAGTGGACTGTGGAAATGGGGTTAAACTCTAATTTGGCATTAAAATTAGAAAAATCATATCATAAGGACCATATATAGATATAGAAAGATGTGGTGTGAGTGCCAATGAGACAACTCTCCATCCAAATACCAATTTAAAAAGTAAACCATTATAGGTTAAAGTACGGCCTTCAACACGGAGCCTTGGCTCACACCGAACAACAAACTATAGAGGACCCCAAAATTACTAGTGTAAAACCATTCAAACGGGAAAATACTTAGTTTCGAGTTGATTGGACTTCAACTTCATCAAAAACTACCTTGACCAAAAACTTTAACCTGAAGCAAAATGTATGCACAGACCAGAAAACATAATGCCCATCCATGGGGCATAAAAAAATAAGGTTCTTGACAAAAGTTGAGTTGAAATTTTAACCATTCGATTGGAAATAATATAAAAGTGTTGAATGTCAGTTTCTAGATTCAAATTTAATTTTCATGATTTCAAAAAAGGAGAAGACCAGAAATAAAGAGTTTTAATTGAAAAGTTATTGTTTTTCACTAAATATTTTTAAAAGTGTTTGATTTCCTAAAAGGGTGGAGTTTGATAGAGAAAAAATGACATGATGCAATATGTACAATTTATTATATCCTGTGAATTTATCTTGATAGCCTTTTTTTAAACATCCTTTTTTATAACTTTTGTCAAGGCCATCAGATCATTTCCCATAATTTATAATTTTTGTATCTGTGAATTGTTATCTCTTCCAATTTTGGTGTATGATAATATAATGCCTCGTTCACACAGACATTTAATTCGAATTGAATGTGAATCGAATTCACTAACTACGTTCAAACACTCTTCTTTTTTTAATTTGAATTGATTCGAATTGGTTAATTCAAATTACCCAATTGGAATTAGAAATACGTTTTTGTTAATATGAATTAAAAGTTAACGTCGTTTGGACAGTAAAGCAAATTTGACCCGCATTGTAATTCGAATTAGAATTCACGTTAGGGCGTAAAACGTTTCAAATGCGAATTAAAATAATTCGAATTAGTTAATGCGAATTGAATTTGAATTATATGTGAACTCAGCATAATAATAATAATAATAACTATACCCTTCCTTTAAAGCTCTGACAAAGTTGGGATATACTGTTTTACCTCTGTCTGTCAGCTTGTTCATCCATCATCCCACCCATCCGTCCATCTGTCAGTCTATTCATCAGTCTGTCTGTCCATTCCAGTAAATGTTTTTCGTCACATTTTTCTCAGGAACTACATTACAAGGACTTCTGAAAGTAGGTTTCAGGGTTTATATAAGTCAGCTATACTGTGTGATAGATTTTCACTCAACAACTTCTTGATTACCTTATATTTTTAGCAAGGGGGGATTATCATTAGTTAGGTGGTCATAACTTGATTGTGCATTATTACTCCATTGTAACGCCAATGGAAATTGGAAATTGATAAGCTTTTGACAGATGTAAACCACTGCATAAGGATGTGCTTGGAGGGATATAATCCCAGTTTGAATGAAACAGTGAGATCACAAACATAATTAGGTATGAACAAAGTGATAAAAGTCCCTTGTAAGCCTGAGGTCACCTCCTCCTTTAAATATTGGTGTCAAATTGTATTTAGACCCTCCTGAAAATTATCCATTGTTTCAGATGACAAACCTGGTAATACCATTATGTTCTCAGTTTTAGCTTTAATTTTCTATTTCACTCCAACTTGTAGCTAGTTTGAGTGGCAGGGATTACCATGGTTTGTTTTGTATTTTCTGTCTGTTGATTTGACAGAATTTTGATTGCCTTATGAACATACTGGGGATTCATTATAAATTGTGTGATACTAATTTTTGTAGATTTCACAATATAGGTACTGGTAAACCACTTATTTGAATGATCAATGAAGCACATAATTTTTAAAGGTTTAAATCATGACTTTGGCAAAACCACAAAATTAAAGTCATGATTTGATGATTTTAGCGATCATGAAATTATTGAACCAATTCATGCATATTTACTACATATAAAGTCCTTTGTGTGCTTGTTTGTTTACATTTATTATGAATCTAAAACAAATAAAAAATCACATATTTCAATTTACTAATTTAAGTAAAACGGATATATTCCTTTCAGGAATCTTGAGGTTTAAGAATAGGTTGCAAATGTTTTCTTGTTTAAATTTATTTGAGGAACTAATTCTGCTAATAATTGATGTCCTGATAATGATTTTACTCTCTAACAATAATAAAAAATTCAGATATCAAAACCATCATACACATTGAATGTAATCTATATATTGCATTGTCTAATTCCTTTTGAAAATTACCTCCAGAAGATGCATTTAATTCGCAACTGAACATTTAACAATCCTAAATCCATCTAATGACAATTCTAGACAAATGTGTCATGATTTTATATAATGCTTTCTTTACAGGCATTAATAAGTCTTCCTCCACTCATATCAGAGGATGAAGAGTTGATAGATTTCTTTGACCTTGAACCTGATGACCTCAACCCAAATGAACTTGAGCAGTAAGTTTAAAATTTCTGTATAGTTTCAGTAGCTTAATTTTACATTTAAATGGATGTGGTCTTAAGTTGTCTATAAATCACTTAAGAATTTAGTTTTACCTCAAGTCTGATAACCTTACCTTAGATAAAAATCTAGTTGTTCTTATGCAAAGTTCAAGGCAAAACATATTTATGAATATACCTTTACTGGGCATATGAAATATTTAAAGGATCTATAAATACTCTTTTAAAAACTCTTTGATATTCAATTTTTGAAAATTTACTGTTAATAAAATGTTACAATCTTTCTAACACTCTCAGGTTTTTGTCGAGCCTGCAACTTTTGTTTCAGAAGGCTCGACATAGGGATAGTGATCTGGTGGCGGCTACGACGGCGGTGTTACCTAACTTCTTCAAAGATTCATATTTTAGAAGGTGGAAGACCTGGATGCTTCATACTTTGTATATAGATGCCTAATGTTACAAACTTTCCGTCAGTCACATGTCCAATGTCCTTGACCTCATTTTCATGGTTCAGTGACTACTTGAAAAAAAGTTCACACTTTTTGAAATGTTAAATTATCTCTTATTATAAGTAATAGGATAAATATATTTGGTATGAGCGTACCTTGCAAGGTCCTCATGCCTGTCAGACAGTTTTCACTTGACCTTGACCTTGATCTCATTTCATGGATTAGTGAACAAGGTTAAATTTTGGTGGTCAATTCCATATCTCAGATACTATAAGCAATAGGTCTTGAATATTTGGTGTATTGAAGGTATGTAAGTTGTACATGTCTAGCTGACAGGTGTCATCTGACCTTGGCATCATTTTCATGGTTCAGTGGTCAAAGTTAAATATTTGAGTTTTAGTCTATTTTTTCTTATACTATATGCAATAGGTCAACTATATTTGGTGAATGGAAATATTTTATGATCTATGTCAGTCGCGCAGGTTTTATTTGACCTTGACCTCATTTTCACCCTTCATTGCTTAGTGTTAAGTATTTGTGTTTTGGTCTGTTTTTCTTAATTTATAAGCCATAGGTCAATATATTTATTGTATTAAATAATAATAGTTAACTGTACATGTGTGCCTGGCATGGTTCATATGACCGTGACCTCATTTTCATGGTTCATTGATTAATGTTTAGTTTTCTTGGTTAATGTTGAGTTTATGTGACAGTTGAAATAACTGTGCACCACTTATTGCGGACCTGTTTTTGTATTTTTATGAGTTACAATTTATGACTAATATAAGAAATGACCCATCAAAACAACATTTGATACAAAAATTTAACAATACTTTTAGATATTTGGATGATATATTGGCTCTCAATAATGACGACTTCAGTAGGTATACAAGTATGATAACAGTATGATAACAATGACCACTGCCCTTTCCTCGATCTTGATATCTATATCATAAACGGGAAGCTTAATACAAAAAATTATGATAAAAGAGATGATTTTTCATTTCCTATTGTTAATTATCCATTTTTAGATGGTGACGTTCCCTTGTCACCATCTTATGGTGTTTATATATCTCAACTTGAACGATTCGCTCGTGTATGTAACAACGTATTAGATTTTAGCGAGAGAAATTTATGTATTACTGAAAAATTATTACACCAGGGTTTTCGATATCACAAACTGGTCAAAACATTTACTAAATTTTATCACCGGTATAAGGAAATAATTCGTAAATATAACTCAACATGCAGACATCTTATACGTTCAGGTATTTCACATCCAAAATTTATGGAAATATTCTTTATAAAGCACAAAAATGTCAGTATTCTCCTCAAAAACTAACAAAACCTTTAAATAGACTTATTAAAAGGGGATATTAAATTACGATACTGTTGTCAGGTCATAAAAGATTGCATATTTTGGCTTTAACATTGATTCACTGATAGGGTCTTTGCATCGGAACTAAACACATTTATTTCTAAAAAAACAGTTGTTGGCATGACACGGGTTATGTTCTTCTCATATATTTTATGATAGTATGATACTAAACCCCTAACGGGAGGGATTGTATCTGATATTCATATGATGAAGACATAATCTTTCAATCAGTTTAATTGAGGTCTGGAGCTGGCATGTCAGTTAACTGCTAGTAGTCTGTTGTTATTTATGTATTATTGTCATTTTATTTATTTTCTTTTGTTACATCTTTTGACTTCTCTTGAACTGAATTTTAATGTGCGTATTGTTATTCTTTTACTTTTCTACATTGGCTAGAGGTATAGGGGGAGGGTTGAGATCTCATAAACATGTTTAACCCCGCCGCAATTTTGCGCCTGTCCCAAGTCAGGAGCCTCTGGCCTTTGTTAGTCTTGTATGATTTTTAAATTTTAATTTCTTGTGTATAATTCGGAGTTTAGTATGAAGTCCATTATCACTGTACTATTATGCATATTTTAGGGGCCAGCTGAAGGACTCCTACGGGTGCGGGAATTCTCGCTACATTGAAGACCCATTGGTTGCCTTTGGCTGTTGTTTGCTCTATGGTCGGGTGGTTGTCGCTTTGACATATTCACCGTTTCCTTTCTCAATTTTACTTTATATTTATGACTATCGACATGATATCAATGATTAGTAAAAAAGGGGAGACATTTCAGCGTGTGCACTCTTGTTCTATATATTCTTGCATAAATTTCCTTAGCCAGATTTGGCACATTTTTGAAATCCAGCTTTACTAATGCTCTTCAGCTTCTAAACTGATTTGTCATACCAACTATTTTGATTCACGTGCCACCTGTTGATTTTCATTAAAATGAAGTGGGCTTCTGATATAATTGAATTATGATATAGAAATGTGGAATAATTATATCCCACACAACCAAGTTGCAGAGGGTATAATGTTTTTGACCCATCTGTCAGTCCATCTGTCAGGCCGTCAGTCTGTCTGTCCGTCCGTCAGTCCTGTTTCTTGTCATAGCAACTCCTCTCAAACTACACAACAGAATTTTAAGAAACCTTTTTAGATAATAAGGACATAATATGAAAATGTGCATATTCACAGGAAATTACAATTCAATTTTTTTTCTTGGAGTTATGCCCCTTTGAACTTACTTGTCTTAATGTACTACTGCAACAGTTCGTCATCGCAACTTCTCTGAAACCAGAAACTTTGTAGATAATAAGAACATACTGTGTAGATGTGCATTATATCGACAGGAGATTATTATTCATTTTTAGCTCACCTGACCCGAAGGGCCAAGTGAGCTTATGCAATCACTTGGCGTCCGTCTTTGTCCGTCGTCTGTCACCTGTTGTTGTCTGTCGTCGTAAACTATTTCAAGAATCTTCTCCTCTGAAACTACTAGGTAAAATACTTCCAAACTTTAATTGAATGTTCCTTAGGGTATCTAGTTTATAAATTGTATCCGAAGTTTTGATCTATTAACAAACATGGTCGCCATTGCTAAAAATAGAACATAGGGGTCAAATGCAGTTTTTATACGACCGCAAATTTTGAAAAAATTTTCGTCGTATATTGCTATCACGTTGGCGTCGTCGTTGTCGTCGTCGTCGTCGTCGTCCGAATACTTTTTATTTTCGCACTCTAACTTAAGCAAAAGTGAATAGAAATCTATGAAATTTTAACACAAGGTTTATGACCATAAAAGGAAGGTTGGTATTGATTATGGGAGTTTTGGTCCCAACATTTTAGGAATTAGGGGCCAAAAAGGGCCCAAATAAGCATTTTCTTTGTTTTCGCACTATAACTTTAGTTTAAGTTAATAGAAATCTATGAAATTTTGACACAAGGTTTTTGACCACAAAAGAAAGGTTGGGATTGATTATGGGAGTTTTGGTTTCAACAGTTTAGGAATTAGGGGCCAAAAAGGGACCCAAATAAGCATTTATCTTGGTTTTTGCACCATAACGTTAGTATAAGTAAATAGAAATCTATGAAATTTAAACTCAAGGTTTATGACCATGAAAGGAAGGTTGGTATTGTTTTTGGGAGTTTTGGTCCCGACAGTTTAGGAATAAGGGGCCCAAAGGGTCCAAAATTAAACTTTGTTTGATTTCATCAAAATTGAATAATTGGGGTTCTTTGATATGCTGAATCTAACTGTGTATGTAGATTCTTAACTTTTGGTCCCGTTTTCAAATTGGTCTACATTAAGGTCCAAAGGGTCCAAAATTAAACTTAGTTTGATTTTGACAAAAAAAGAATCGGTTGGGTTCTTTAATATGTTGAATCTAAAAATGTACTTAGATTCTTGATTATTGGCCCAGTTTTCAAGTTGGTCCAAATCGGGGTCCAAAATTAAACTTTGTTTGATTTCATCAAAAATTGAATAAATGGGGTTCTTTGATATGCCAAATCTAACTGTGTATGTAGATTCTTCATTTTTGGTCCTGTTTTCAAATTGGTCTACATTTAAGTCCAAAGGGTCCAATATTAAACTAAGTTTGATTTTAACAAAAATTGAATTCTTGGGCCTCTTTGATATGCTGAATCTAAACATGTACTTAGATTTTTGATTATGGGCCCAGTTTTCAAGTTGGTCCAAATCAGGATCTAAAATTATTATATTAAGTATTGTGCAATAGCAAGTCTTTTCAATTGCACAGTATTGCGCAATGGCAAGAAATATCTAATTGCACAATATTGTGAAATAGCAATTTTTTTTTTAATTAGAGTTATCTTTCTTTGTCCAGAATAGTAAGCAAGAAATATCTTAGTGCAAAATATTGTTCAATAGCAAGATTTTTTTTTATATAATTGGAGTTATCTTTCTTTGTCCAGAATCAACTTAAATCTTTGTTATATACAATATACAATGTATATTCACTTTTTACTACCAACTGATAAATTAAAATAATCTTTACCATTCAGTGAAAACAAGCAGTTTTTTTACATCTCAATATTTTATGATGTATTTAAATGAGTAGTTATTGTTGCAAACTCCATTAGAATATTTTAATTGAGATTAGTTTTGGAATAATGGAAAGGGGGATGTGATTAAAAAAATTGGGTTCAATTTTTCTCATTTGAAATTTCTTAAATAAAAAGAAAATTTCTTCAAACATTTTTTTGAGAGGATTACTATTCAACAGCATAGTGAATTGCTCTAAGAGAAAACAAAAAAATTAAGTTCATTAGAACACATTCATTCTGTGTCAGAAACCTATGCTGTGTCAACTATTTAATCATAATCCAAATTTAGAGCTGAATCCAGCTTGAATGTTGTGTCCTTACTTGCCCCAACCGTTCAGGGTTCAACCTCTGCGGTCGTATAAAGCTACGCCCTGCGGAGCATCTGGTTGGCTTATATCTCAAAAAGGAAAGCATTTAGAGCTAATCTGACATGGGGGTAAAAATGTTCATTAGGGTAAGATCTATCAGCCCTGTAATTTTCAGATGAATAAAACAACCCATTGTTGGGTTGCTGCCACTTAATTGGTAATTTTAAGGAAATTTTGCAGTTTTTGGTCATTATCTTGAATATTATTATAGATAAAGATAAACTGTAAACAGCAAAAATGATCAGCAAAGTAAGATCTACAAATAAGACAATATGACCAAAATTGTCAATTGACCCTTTAAGGGGTTATTGTCCTTTAATGACAATTTTTCACAATTTGTTCATCATATTTGCTTACTTTAAAAAATCTTCTCCTCTAAAACTACTCATCCAAATTCAACCAAACTTCAACTGAATGATCAGTAGGGTGTATAAAAAAAAGTTTGTGTTTTATTTTCTATTTCGTCAAAAAAACATGGACGTCATGGCTAAAAATAGAACACAGGTTAAAAAGCAGTTTTTGGCTTATATATCTAAAAAAAAAAAAAAAAAAAAAAAAAAACTCCAGCATTTAGAGCAAATAAGACAAGAAGTTAGAGTATTTATAAGGTCAAGTCTACCTGTCCTGAAATTTTCAGCCAAATTGGGTAACTGGTTTTTCAGGTATAATGCCCCTGAGTTGATGATTTTAAAGGAATTTTGCAGTTTTTGGTTATTATCTTGAATATTATTATAGAAACAGATAAACTGTTAATAGCAAAAATGTTAAGCAAAGTAAGATCTACAAATAAGTCATTTGACCAAAATTGTCAATTGACCCCTTAAGGAGTTATTGCCCTTTTTTCACAATTTGTTCATCATGTTGACTTACTTTAAAAAATCTTCTCCTTTGAAACTGCTGTATCAATTTCAGCCAAACTTAGGCTAAATGAGTTTCAGAGTATTTAGTATAAATTTTATATTTTATTTCCTTGTATGTCAAGAAACATAGCTCCTATGGCTAAAATAGAACATAGGAGAAAATGATTTTTTTTTTGCTTTTGAAGAAAATAGGACGATTCAAAGAACATTTAAGTAAATTGAAAAGCCAATATAATCATTGATGAGAGATTTAACCAAAAAACTTAAGGTGAGCTATTCAGGCTCTTGAGAGCCTCTTGTTTTTTTCTTACACAATTTTCTTTTCCTACACTTATTTCATATCTCCAATGACAATGTGGGGACGTGGGGTATGTGAGCGCTCTCACTAAGGTTCTTTAATTGCCAATGAGACAACTATCTACCAAAGTTCAATTGAAGTGGATGTTAGCCATTATAGGCAATTCTATACCCTTCAAGAATGAAAAAAACACCATGCTGTATAATCTCCTATAAAAGGTTCTGACATGAAAGATATGATAGGCCTGTATGGAACGCCATGACTGTCTTCTGATGTTGATTGTTTAATATGTTCGGTGCTTTATCCATTATATTCAGTAGTATGTATATTATGTTCAGTAGATATCCCATTATGTTCAGTAGTTATTACATTATGTTCAGTAGTTATTACATTATGTTCAGTAGTTTTGATATTATATTCGGTGCTTTGGTTATTATGTTCAGTAGTTTCATTATTATATGCAGTGGTATCTAAATTATGTTCGGTACTTCTGACTTTATATTCAGTACATTTTTCATTATGTTCAGTACTTTTGACATTATGTTCAGTAGATTCAATATTATTTGCAGTACATTATGTAATACCTTCAGTAGTCCCGGTTTCTTTATATTCAGTAGATTATTCATTATGTTCAGTAAAAGCATCGGTATTATATTCGGTTCGTTCAACTTTATGTTCAGTGGTTGTATCATTATGATGATGTAGTAAAAGTCGGGAAGTCAATAACGGAAATTGTCGGAAAACAACGAACGCGGATATTTTTGGCGGACGTTTTATTCATGAATACCTTTACGTGATTGAATGAAAATGGAAGAAATAAAAGCAGTTTTAAATCGGTGTGGTTTACGTTCCCAAGTTGGCATTTTCCACCAGGAAAAAATAACTCCTGACTTAATTTGTAAGTTGTCGCTACAATATTTCGCATATTTAGGTATGAACGACAGGAGAAAAATAATGGAATGAAGAATAGCTTGTGTACATTTCAGCAGCAATATTTTGACTAAGAATTATAACAAGTTTTTCATTCCCAAAGAAGCACTGGAATCCTTGCTTGAAATCGCTTTAAGATCATTTTACTGTTATGGAAATTAGTGAGATGTTTAGTGTATCGGAGAGTACAATTTATCGGAATATGAAAATGTATAATTTGAGTAAACTTGAATTTTCTAACATTTCTGACGAGGATTTAGATGCTGGTATTGCAAAACAGGTAGTGGAATTTCCTTGCTGTGGAGTGATTCTTCTAAAGCAGATATTAGCCCAACAAAACATTAAGGTTTGTTCCAAAACCCCAGTCCTAAATTGAATATTTTTAAACACTAGTATGTTCCTGATCCATTTCATGGCTTGACGATGGGGTCACCCATCCCGCCGATGTTCAGTACTTCAGTAATGTGATTAAAGTTCGTTATTACGTTCTTACTTGTGTTGTACTTTTACATCACAATCTCATGTTAGGGGAGGGTTGAGATCCCGCTAACATGTCTATCCGCGTCGTATATTCTGTATATATGATAATGTGTCGTTTGTTGGTGTGTTACATATTTGTTTTTCATTACTAATACGGCATAAGTTAATTAGTTTTAATTGTTTTATAGCTGAATTGCAGTATGGGCTGTGCTCATTGTTGAAGGCCGTAAGGTGACCTATAGTTGTTAATTTCTGTGTCATTTTGATCACTCAGTGTGGAGAGTTGTCTCATTGGCAATCATACGAAATCTTTGTTTTTACATTGACCATTTGGTATATGGCCGTGTTTTAGGCGACACGTACATACAGGTCATGCATACATTAACTATTTGAAAGAAATCAAATCGTTAACTACTAATGGGTGCCGTACACTACCAATAATTTACCCATACTTTTTTGGTACATTTCTACCCTCGTGCATATCAGTACTGTTAGGAAAGACTGAAAACTTATAATGTTATACTTTCAATGAAATAAGTACTGATTTTGTCAGTACTGTTTCAGTACTGATTTTGACAGTACTGTTTTAGTACTGATTTTGACAGTACTGTTTCAGTACTGATTTTGACAGTACTGTTTTAGTACTGATTTTGACAGTACTGTTTCAGTACTGATTTTATCAGTACTTTTTCAGTACTGATTTTGACAGTACTGTTTCAGTGCTGATTTTGTCAGTACTGTTTCAGTACTGATTTTACAGTACTGTTTCAGTTCTGATTTTGTCAGTACTGTTTCAGTACTGATGTTGACAGTACTATTTCGGTACTGTTATTTTCAGTACTGTTTCAGTAGAATTGGTGTTGTTAATCTTTTTAACTTGAATGTGTATTGTTTCAAAAAATATTTGGAACTGAAAACTTTTAAACTCGGTAAGTATAGTATGCTATATAATAATTTGTGGCATATTTTGTATCTTTTGTAGATATCTCTGATTAAGTGTTTATCATTAGAGAAGTTTTTACAATGTGCATTTCAGTACAATTGGTATCCAAATATAGGTTTGATAATTTTGTGACAATATTATTATTATCCTTTTTTTAGCGGGTTACGTTTTTCTCTTAGACTATATCACCCTGCTGCGCAGATTTTTTTTAGCGACGTGAACATGACCAAGGAAAATTATTAAGCTTACTCTCGTCTATCGAAATACTATTGAAGCGAAGGAGAAAACAACAGAAATGAAGCAAGATAAGCAGTTTATCGGATTTTACCCATTAGGAGCACCTGAATTCACTCCCGGGGCCGTGTCAACGAAGCTGTCCTAGGACTAAGACATGTCTTAGGATGGTCTTAGGACACGTCTTAGTCCTAAGTCGGGTTAACGAAAGTCTCCTAAAATAAGATATGTCCTAAACTTGGTCCTAAAGTTAGGATATACAATTAGGTGTCTTAGGATAGTCCTAAAGGTTACATCGTCCTAAAACGTAATAAAAAACAACAAATATGCATAAACTCAATACTAAAAATACTAATACAATATTAAACTATCATAAATAAAATTAATTAAAAAAAAATATTGTTTAATGTTTGTTAAAGATTTAATTGTATTATATTAAATTATTTCGTGCTGCCTTTTTTGAAGCCTACAACAATACTATCATCATAAGCAACATATTTTAAATAATTCAAATATGGGAAAAAGTTTACTTCTTTTTTTACCTAATCCTGATTCGATACATGTAATGAAATCGAGTGGACCTAAGGACAAAACTAGTTTATGTCCTAAAATTGCAGCACGAATATCACAAAGTTTTGTGACCATTTACTTTTGTTTTCGTATTAAATTCATTTATATCTTTTATCATATTTAATAACGTATTCATTAGTTACCCGAAATTTTTTTTAACTTTTATTTTGGGTTAATTGTTTTCTATATAAGAGTCATCCTCCCTCTCTTTACATATAGGTTCTAAAATACAATTTAATCTATGTCATACAAATCTCTACATATATTTTCAATTAAATAAATGTGTTAGGATGGTCCTAGGACCATCGTAGTTAGGACAGTCCTAAGACAGCTTTGTTTTACATCCTAAGACATGTCTCAGACACGTCCTAAGACCATCCTAAATAATGTCCTAAGACCTATCTTAGGACATATCCTAGGATACTTTCATTGACACGGCCCCTGGTTTTTAATGGAGTTCGTGTTGTCTTTTATGTATTTTTCAAAGTGTTGTTGTAAATGCCCTTTTGTTTTGTGATTCTTTGCTTACTTCTTGACTTTGGTTGTGACTGTCTTTCAGTGTTTATAAAAATATTACGCATTAGGAGCACCTGAATTCACTCCCGGTTTTTAATGGAGTTCGTGTTGTTTTTATATATGTATTTTTCAATGTGTTGTTGTAAATGCCCTTTCGTTTTGTGATTCTTTGCTTACTTCTTGATTTTGATTGTGACTGTCTTTCAGTGTTTATAAAAATAATACGCACTCGACATCAGGAAGATTCACACTGTGGTTCGAGGCTGATATTTTACAGTATCAATTGTATAATAGCGCATAATTTATATATATATCAAACAAGTCTTAGATTAGAATCTTCAATACTGTTCATTTTTTGGTATTTTGCTATTGCTTAAAATATGTTGTAATTAATGCAGTTATATGTAATACTATGTTAGACAATGCATTATAATCAACACAAAACAATGTCTCGATTACCTTATTTTTAATCATAACTGGAATTTCTTTTATTTATCATAACCATTTTTTAATATATAATAAAACATTCAATGTCATACCAACATGTAAAGTTTGTGGCAAAAATCTCTGTCATTTTCATGCCCCTTGGTTATTTTATGACCCTTTAAAGCCCATAAATAAAACAATCAAAGAAACAATTAATTTTGCATGTTTCATGTTTCATTGCTCTCCCCCTATGCCATCTTTTCTTTGGAATGCTTTGTTGAATGTCAGTTTCCTGGCTTTTTTCCTCAATTCAGTCCCGGATATGATGTGTCTTTTTACATGTACAGTGGTAATTCAAGAGGACACTTTAGTTCTAAAATGAGCTCATTATGAGCATCCACCTTTAATGTTTTGGTACTTGTACGAAACTCAGGATTCAATGGTTCATGATTAAATGTTGGTGGGTTTTTTTCTGATGAGTGCCATGTTGTCTAGATACATCATTTTGTTTATAGGTCTTCAATTTTCACATCGAACATTCCCATGTCTGCTCCTGTCTCCATTGCTGTTAATCATTCTGAGGAAAGAAAATGTAATGAATTTATAAATAATAAAATTGAGAATGGATATGGGGAATGTGTCAAAGAGACAACAACCCGACCAAATAAAAAACAACAGCAGAAGGTCACCAACAGGTCAAGGCTACAATAAATTATCTTATGTTAAAACTTTCCTCATTTCTGTGTTATTAATAAGTAAAAATAAAAAGAATGCACAATTATGGAAGGGAATGGTATGACATCAAAATGTACTTATTACTTTATATACTACCATAAGTCCAGTAATCACTAATGAACTGGACTTCTGATACTACATGTATATATAATATTATAATCAATCAAAGTTGAAATTTGTTTCTAAATAAAAAAAGAGGAAAATATGATAATTTAATTCATCATCATCAAAGTATTGGTGTTTGCCAGTGGCAAGTATTTCATACACGTGTAGCTTTAACCATCGGTCTAGTTATGTGCTCTTTATAATAAGAGTGAAACAACGACGAAAGACATTTTAAAAATATATACTAACTACTTTATACAAAAGTACATTAATGTTTAATAGATTGAAGTGGAAATTTAATTTAATTGAAAATTTATCGTACATAGTCATATATGTAGCACCTAGCCAGAGATGTTATACATCTATCTATGGTAGCACACAGAAACGTGTCCGATTCCTCAAAAACGCGTCAATGTGACGTCAATGATTTGATAAACATGTCAAATTGCACTGGGGAAACCACTTCTGCGGGACGCCGGTCGAGCAGTACCCTCATAGACATACATTTTGTAAAAAGACATTTATAGGCATCATCGGATAATATTAAAACAATAGAATTTACTTACTATTTATAAACGATGATTTAAACTTTACAAAACTTATTAAATGCAATGTTAATGGTTTTTTTTCTAAATACGCATGACATATTTGCCACTGGACATTAAGTAATCAATAGTTAATTATGTGTTGTAAACTTAGCCTGCAGTTATGCTTGTTATGAATTACCTATGCTGAACAAACTAATATTTATCAATGACATACAGTTGAGTGGTCAAGCACCGGGAAGAAAATACAATATAAAATGTACATGATGTATTAGTTTTCTAAATTGTGAAGTACCTCTGTCTGAACTTTATAATAATGATAATCATATTGATAAAGAAAATCATAAATTAAAGCGCTTCAAATAAAAATAACTTTTTATTGTGCATTTTTTTTTAACCAGACCTATAGTCTGTGTCTGCAAGCAGAAGAAATCGTGCACAGTGTAGCATACCTTGGACATTTGTCTGTACGGATTACTAAACCTTTCCTCCAGATTTTTTTTTGGCACCTGCTTTGACTTTTTTTTCTAATCATTTACAATCCAACCGAACAATACGGGTTCTATCGTATCCCACACCATTAATATTGAATTGCGTTTTTACTTTACAGAGTATCATTGGGGGTATATGAGTTTTGAAATATTCTGGCGTTTTTAACCGGACACATTCTTAAATTATCGGACACGTTTTTGAGATTGTAACAATACAAAAAAGGTTATTGTCTTAAGTCATGAGTTTGGTATTCAGAAGTTGGTTTTCAAGTTTGAATGGTTTTACATTAGTCACTTTTGGGGCCCTTTACACCTTGCTGTTCGGTGAGAGCTCATGCAGACACGGTGTTGAAGACCGTACTTTGACCTATAATGGTTTACTTCTACATATTACGACTTATATGAACAGGAGACTTTTCTCATTGGCAGTTATACCACATCTTCTTATATATTAATACAACACTGAGCCACCCAACCCATCCACCCAATTACTCGTTTGTGAGGGTTGCTTAGAGTCAGAGGTGGATTTAGGGGGGGGGGGGTCATATAGGTCAGTCAGTGGGCCCCCACTTATGTAAATTTCTGGATCCGCCACTGAGAGTGGTTACACCGGGCCAAAAATGCATCGGACTGAAACAACATACTGGTTGTGTGTACACTGACAATCAAATTAAAATTAAAAAAATGCATAAAATATTGTAAAAAATAATTTTTCATTTGAGTGCATTTACGTAACAATAACACAATGTAACCGTAGACATAAATATCATTGTTACACTCGTAAGTATTCTATGTAGTTCCTTAGTCAACCCTAGGTCTGCATTCCGGCGATATAGCCTAAACTTCATTGTAACAATAACTTTTTTACGACTGTTACATTTCAAATTGAATGTAACCATAGCCGGTACCAAAATAAAATAGAAATTTAAATATTTCACAGACATCTTTATTTACAATATAAAAATAGGAAGACTGTTGAATGATTTTCAGTGGCAGATTCAGAGAGGGGCGAAGAGGGCGTACGCCCCGACCCCCCCCCCCCCCCCCCCCCCTTTGCTCGGACTTTTCTGTTTTTTTGTTTTTTGTAAAATGATTAATCAGACTAGACTTCGTGAACTTTTCCATTTCCCGAGTATTTAATTTTTATACGACAATTCTTTACTTATAAAGACATTTTTCGCTGGCCGGTATTTACTGATTGTCAAAGTCATGTGATTTGCTATGGTGGAGTTGACCAGTGCGTTGAAAAAACGGCACTCGGTCATTTTGAAATTCAAATTACAGTAATACACATTGCTTAGGCTGAGGTTGTCATGACAATCAGGAAACCTTCAAAGCGACACAGGATTGAACAAGAACGTATTGACTTCTATTTCACTTTTCCACTAAACAGAAAATAATGGTAAAAACTCTATAGACTATTACACTGTCATGAAAAAAAAAGTTCCACAATATTATTTACCTACATGTACGAAAACATGTTTAACAAATTGAATGATCCCCAGTCAGTAAAAGCTCTAGAAAGATTTCAAGTCTCAGGTACGAACCATTTGATTTGAGGAGGCAGTCTGAGATATTTGAGAGAAAAAAAAATGACTCTGATTCTTGCCTTAAGGTGGTATGGGTGTCTTCCTCCATCTTGGATTGTAAAAAACAGTGAACCAAAGGTCCAGATTTTCTATCATGTTAGCAAAATTTGATGCAGGAATGCAGATATTCAATATGAATTTTCTTTTAAAAGAACCAATTTATAAGAATATAACTTATACATTTAAATATTTTTGCAAATGAGGATAATTTTTGTTTGTTTTTTATTTTATTTTAAATTGCCATTTTAAGGGGAGGTAACTCTTAAATAGTGCATTTTCTGTTGGATTCTACATGGAATTTTCATATTTTGTATTTTAGCTAGAAAAAACTCACGGTGACCTTATCTTTTCTTTAGAAATTCTCAAAGCATTGTCTGAAAGCTATCTTCTCCTTAAGTATTTAACAATTCTATCATTTTGTTTAGTTTCTAACCACAAAATGGTGTTTTTTCCTGTATAATCCAATTTGTCGTGTCCTGTAGCTTGAGAAAATGCGCGGTGACCTATCATTTTCATTATCTATTTCAACATATATCAATAGATACTACATTTTGGCAAAGTATGAACAAATTCTATCATTTTTATTTTAGACTCCCATACCACCTTAAACAAAAATGTTGGCCGTATCTGGATTGAAAACAATAGTCTTGTCCACTTTTTTGCTATTAAAAACTAAAATTTCCAACAAAAATATTTAGCATGAAATGAACATGATGAATAAAAACGGGCGTATTTTTTGTGGCCGGGGTTTGCATGTCTGACTGGAATGTCTGTTTTGCCGGACTTATATATATTGAATACTTTTTTCAAGACCAGACTGCATGCAACCTGCCTACTGGATGTGACTTTTATGTCTCCATTTGTTGACCGTCATTCATAACTTCGTTGTCATTTCAGACACGTTCGTAGTCTTTGGTGGATTTGGAACCCCTGACTTCGGTTCCCTAAGTTATGTTGGGTGAAACATATCAATCAAACATTTTGATAAAAACTGCTTGTTTGTCTTTTTTAACTCGTGTCGGTCGTATTGTAAATTTCATCTAATTTCCATGTCTATTTTTTACTGACAAGTCCTACATCAAATATATCAGTACATAGCTGTGGATCAATACTATCATTTTATGATAGACAATTAATAGGGAGAATACAGCATAAAAAATGTCCAACCCTTACACTTTACAGCAACTATAAGATATGCATGCCCCAAGCCATGGCAGGAACCGTTTAAATGCTGCATATAACACTTATTTTATTTTTTTTAGCCCAAAAAAGGTCCCAAAAAAATTCCGACTCGCTCCGCTCGGCAAAATTTAATATCTTCGCCCCCCTTTCAAAAATCCGAGATCCGCCCCTGATTTTTACCACATCAAATGCACAATGAGCAAACCCATATATCGCATTTCCCAGATCACATTGTATGCTAAAAAAATATTTAAAAAAAACAGAAGTAACAGAAATGTTGTTGTTAAATCATTTCAAACGAGATCACTTATATATAAAAATATACATATATGCAGCAACAACTGAACAGCAACAAACACAGCAGTCAATGTGGCGAGATGAAATAATTTTGTAGGCACCTAGGACTTATATATTAAAATGTTTCCGAAATTAAATGAAGCATTGGGCCCTATAAAAAAAATCCTGTCAAAATAGGAAACACATTTTTAAAAGGGGGTTCCAAATCTGGAGATAGGGTTTCCAAATAGATTTCCCTTTTCAAATTTATGCATTTATCGTTAAAAAGGGGTCCAACCTTCGGATCCCTCTCCCTTCTTACGCCGAGGGGTGTACCGCACCTCCCTTTATCCAATCATATGTTTAGGCTGATCATTTAACAAACATCAATTTGACAAATATTAATACTATAATCTATTTAATAAGGTTTGGCAAAGAAGTAATAATATGTATATCCAAAACAACCCGCGATTTTATACCTATTTTGACATTTACAGAAAGTTCTGTAACCAGAGGCGGATCCACCCATTGTTTTAAAAGAGGGTTCCAAACACAGGCACTTGTTTCTATCCATACGAAGGTCAACAAGTGCCTGTGGTTCCAAACACTCGGGATAAAAGGAAAAAGGGGGGTTCCAACTCAGTCGCCTAAAGATTTCATAATTAATAAATTATAGCGAAAAAATGGGGGAAATAAAATATTTTAAGTAGTATTATATATAGAATAATGCTTGAACGTCCAAAATATTTTGGTGTTCCCACCCCCGGAACCCCAGGGGCAGGGGTCCGCCACTGTGTAACGCGTATTCTGCTTTTTTAACTAACGTAATATGTTTTGAATTAGCTATGCTACACTTTTCTCAGTTTTAATATATTCAATGTACTACTATACCTTGATCTACCTTCAATCCCATTGTGGTATTCAATCCAGAAGAAGTTTGAACTGTTGAACTGTTGATCACCGTTGAAATGTCAGTGCGAGTGCAAAAATAACGTTTGTAAACAATGAATGACGTCATGTGTAAATCCAATCACATCAACGTTTTACAATAGGCAATTGTATGTTCCATATTGACGCGCTTTTGTGATTACGATAATAACATCAACGGCAAAATTTGAGACAACAGTTGATCAGCCGGGAAGGATAGGATACAGAAATACAGCAGAGAAAATATCGGTTTACCAGCCACTTGTAGAAATTCTTAAATTTACAGAAAGAGACGATTGTTACGACAAGTCAGAGATGGCGGATCCTTTTCGAATCATCTACGGATTGCTATTGTTCATGTATGTTTTACAAGTCAAATGTATGTCTTACTCCATCACATGTTTTATTCCGTGAGCATCCTGTCAGATCATATATTTTGCCGGAATCAACATTCTGTATACTGTGTCAACAGAATACACAATGTTGATTCTGTATTCTGTTGACACAACATTCTGTATTCTGTTGACATTTATACAAAAACAATGTCTTTCCCTTCAAGAATTTAGTTCAAATTTATGTTGTTCATAAGGGAACAGAACATTCGATTTACATATATATATATATTTGTTTATAAAAAAAATGCCGTATTATTGCCAACGACACAACAACAACAGCAACAACATATATTTTATTTGCCAATCGTGGCACCCAAAATGAGCGGAATAATCACAACTCTCCACAACAGATCAGATGACCAGAAATTAACAAATATAGGTCACCATTCGGCCATCAATAATGAGCAAAGCCATATCGCATAGTCAGCTAAAAAAGGCACCAAATGACAAATGTCAACGAATTCAAACAAAAAAACTAACGCGGTTCTTCTTCATGTACAAAAATGAACGAACAATGAATATGTAACACACCAACAAACAACAACCACTGAATTACAGGCTCCTGACTTCGGACAGGAACATATATACAGAATGTGGTGAGGTTAAACATGCTAGGGTCTTCCCCCCTAAACCTGGAACAGAGTTGTAACAGTACTACATAACAACAAACTATAAAATTCAGTTGAAAAAGGCTTATTTAACTTTAAATAACAGATGAATGCAAATAGAAATACATCTCAGTAACAAAAACATAATGGACGTTACCGTTACTCAACAAAAAGACACTAAATACAGATCTGAGAGTACTTGCAGATACTGACAGCTAGTTCAAAGCCACTAACAACTAATAACAAAAATCATGCATCTAACTTCAAAGACTTAGTTCATAGTTTTTTATACTTCTGTTGATTATATTTAATCTTAGTGTTTTCCTTCTGTTAAAAAGAGATTAAATAACAGACGCAATGTTCAACAAATTTGTTTAAAGATGGAAAATTGGTGTTACATTCGTTTAATTTATAATAATACACACAAACTAAAGAGACAGAACGACAAAGTTTGCCTCAAACGACAAGCAAGAATAAACCAAGAAACAGAAAACAGACAATTTTCCAATGTCCTATTTGGCTGGCTTTCATATTATTCCCATTGTTGACACTACTAAATTGTCATATTGTTACCTATTGTAGTATTTTAATCAGTAAGACTTTCTAAGATAACAATACGAATACTAAAAATCTGGACTAAAAATAAGGCGTATAGGTACAGTTTTCAATTTGTTAGCGGGCATGACGAAAAACAGCGAATCAAAGAATTCAACTTTATTTAAAACTAATAAAGGACAATGCAGTTGATTAAACAAAATACTCCATTTCAGGACCTTTTGTTTGTTCACGGGTGTGTTCTAGTAGTTTAAAATGATCCTACTGAGATTCCTCAAAATAATAACATATTAGAGTACAAGTATTAAAAATTTGCTTAATGTCCAGTAGCAAATATTACATGCATGTTCAAAACAATTGTTAAATAAGTACAATAGGTAAGTCCTGTAAAAAATTGTCATCTGGGGTGAAAGAAGGTCAATAAAACTTGGACTGCCACTGGACAACGAAAGCATATTGAAGGTGGACAGGAATTTGCCCTGCTGCATATTCAGACAAAAGGCCACCGACGGCCTCTCGAAGAGTTGTTGCAATAGTTATTAACCTGCAGAGATCATGGCACTCTCTTTCTATACATGCTATATGAGGCATCCGATTAAAGGTGACCAATCTTACATTTGTTGAAAATTAAACATCCCGCACAATTTTACTACCAATGGTTTTACTGTTTTTACTGTATCACATAAACATTATCCGTTGTGATGACTGACTTGCACTTCTGGTGACACTTTCTTAGTGAGAATGTGTTCACATATGGAACATATCTTGTCCTTATGTCCCACGTAAGTGTCATTAATAACTCCTGAACCACTTTACAGAATTTTGTAAATCATCGATGCAATCTTTATCTCATGGTGTATTTTTGCAAAGGACAATTTACAAAATGTTACGTCCATAATTAATACCATAACATGCATGTTGGGAAAAACAACTTTTTATAAATGCATGCAAAGTATTTGATGCAGTATGATATATTGTTATAGGTATCTAAAAATGGATCCCACCAGAACATAAAGACTAAGTCTATGAGGAAAATAAAGTTTTAGATCAACGACTTAAAATTGTCATGAACAGATAAAATATGAGATAGAGATAGAACTGGTATGAAAGGTGACAGTAGAACATTGAAATAATTTGAAAGGTAGGTATATATATATAGTTTTACACTCAATTATGATTTTTTTAAAGAAAGTATTTGCAGTTATTCCTATAATTTTATTTGTTGCCGATCCAAAGATGTCAGAGTGTTACAGCAGGACATAGTTGAACTTAGGAACCTAAAGGAAATATAAACAAAGATCTCCTTCTCTGTAACCGAATAACAGATTTAAAAGATAGTAATTTATCATAATGAGAATTTCCACTGGTACTAATAATGAAAAACTTCACAAAAAGAATACTTTTATTTAATTTTTAAACTATTGCATATGTAGGATTGTAACTGAGACAACTATCCACCAAATTTGAGACGATGTAAATGTGAACAATAATATACAACTGTGCAGACTTCAACAATGAGAAAACCCATACCGTATTGTCGGCTACAAAAGACCATGAAATAAACAATATATGAAACAATTTAATTCAGAAAAATTAACGACCTAATTTATAACAAAACGAATTAAAAATGTTAAAAGTGCAGCCCGTATTGAAAACATGGACATTTGTCATGAACCCAGACTTGGGACACTAAAATTCTTCTCCAAATCGTATAAGATCAGGCCCTGAAGTCTTACAAAATTTTCCCAGTGCCCGGAGAAAAAAAATCGTGGTCGAAAATTGAAATCCAGCATTTTGATTGGTTGATTTGTTGATTTTGGAGTTTGAATAAATAACTGACTCGAACGTTTAATGACTTCAAGGCCAGTTTTCAAGTAGGTAAATCAAACATTGTTCCATTTTTTTTCTTTCATTTTTCTCCCTGTATAATATAAACCTTCTATAATTAACGTTATACCACCTTTAGCAATGCATGTACACTGATTCACATTATGTCATGGTTGACCTATGTTTAATCTTATTATTGGACTTTAACAAAATGATAAATGTTGTAATCCACTTTTTCCTTTCCAGAAACAAGTTGGCAAAGATATATATCACATGCATAGGAAGAGCAATGGAAAATAACATTGAAGCAGAATTATGAAACAGTTATTTTAAAAAAACATTAAATTGAGGGAGAGAAAAACACATTTTTTTACTTTTTAATGCTGTTCATTCTTAAGATTACTGTTTATTGTATTTCGATGGAAGTTATTGCAGTTGATAAGAAGATAGAACAAAAATTTGAGTTCTTCAGCTTGTTTTATTCTGTCAATAAACATTAATTTTGAAAAGCAAACCATATATGTTCAAAAATCAAAAAGGTTAATTATGTACCAAATGACCTCCGTCAGACATTAATCAGTCTGTTGGAAATCTTAAGTTTCTTTAAATTTTTATGCTTATTTTACAAAATGTACCTTTGTTTGTATGTCTGTAATTCAAATCAATCAGAGATTTCTGAGGAACTACGAACCAAGAGTTTCTGAAAGTCATCAGTCCGCATGTGAACATGCTCTACTGAGTAATGTAGTTCTTACCCTTTCAACTCCCCGTTAACGGGATGCCTGAATATTGTAACACCAAACTTCATATATTCTTTTCGTAAAATACGCTCTGCAGTTTTATAAGAAAGAGTACAAGAGTTATGCATACAAGTATCTAAGTTACTATTCACAATAAACTCATTACAAGTGAATGAAATTGCAGCATGATTAAGGTATACAAAAAAAAAGAAATCTGTCAATAAATGTATTTAACCATTAAAAATCTTACAATGAGCATATGATTGGAAATTTATTTATGAGAAGTTAGACTAAAAAAAGTGGTCGTATTCTGAATATTCCCTCAGCTCACAGTAAAAGGAGAAAAACATACACTGTTCAGTCTGAAGGTACCTGTCATGTAGGGGGACATGTCTTATAGCAGATTTTCTCCTTGTGGTGAACTAGGATGTTAAAAAGGAGCTCAGTGCATTATTGGTCTAGTTCTGTACAAAATATGTTAATTACATTGTATTTATATCTGAGTATCATGTCCTCTTCCTGTACTTAACTTGCCACTGGATCACATAACATCAATCCATCCACCCATCTTCTCAAAAGTAATATATCGAGTTCCAATGTTCAATATGTTCTGATTTGACTCAAGCAATATATAAATACATGTAATATGGTATTGTCAAATAAAAGTATTAAAAACATAAACCTTGTAGACCACACAAGATGCAATTCTGACAATAAATATGACATAAAGCCAGAATATTTAAAAAAAAAAAAAAGATAAAGTAACTGTCGAAGAACTGGATCTAAAGCTGAACCACTGCAGGACAACAAAAATCAGAGAAATAAAAAAAAAAAATAACGAAATCATTAACATGTCACGATATAGAAAATGAATGGAAATGGGGTAAGTGTCAAAGAGAACAATTAACCCACCCCAAATATACAAAACAACTAGGCATCACTATACAGATACAGTGTTATAATGAAACAGTACTGAAGAAATTAGTAACGAAACACTACTTACGAAATCAGTACCGAATCATTACTGACAAAATCAGTACTGAAACAGTACTGTCAAAATCAGTACTAAAACAGTACTGTCAAAATCAGTACTAAAACAGTACTGTCAAAATCAGTACTGACAAAATCAGTACTGAAACAGTACTGTCAAAATCAGTACTAAAACAGTACTGTCAAAATCAGTACTGAAACAGTACTGTCAAAATCATTACTAAAACAGTACTAACAAAATCAGTACTGATTTCATTGAAAATATAACATTATAAGTTTTCAGTCTTTCCTTACAGTACTGATATGCACGAGGGTAGAAATGTACCAAAAAAGTGTAGGTAAATTATTGGTAGTGTAGGTGGTTTACCGGAATTTTCTTGGCATGTTAGAGATAGGGTGTTAATTCATAGAACAGACAAGGAAAGTGTCAAATATTTCATGTATATTTTAAACATAGAGAGCCTTACCTCGGCAGCTTTGCCAAAACAAACCTTCTTTTTTTCTGATATGTGCCTTCGGACTTTGTGTTTCGAATTGTAGTTACTTTTTCCATACTACGTATTTATCCTAATTCAAGCTCCATGTGATACAGGAAAATAGTATCTTGGAGCAAGGCTATTTCCTTCTTTTTGGGGTTGGGGGGGG